>NC_028640.1:9633996-9634379 GCF_001406875.1 Solanum pennellii
GACACATGAAATACCGGATGCACTCCGGACAGCCCTGGAGGCAAGGCCAATTCATAAGCTACCTCCCCCACGCGCTTCAGAACTTCAAAGGGACCAATATACCTTGGACTAAGCTTACCTCGCTTACCAAACCGCATCACCCCTTTCATGGGCGAAACCTTTAGCAAGACTTGCTCACCCTCCATAAACTCCAATTCTCTAACCTTTCGATCTGCATATTCTTTCTGCCTACTTTGAGCCGCTAAAAGCTTTTCTTGAATGCATTTCACTTTATCTAATGATTCCCTCAGAAGGTCAGTACCCCAAGGTCTAACCTCAAATGCATCAAACCACCCAATGGGAGACCTACATCTCCTCCCATACAATGCTTCAAATGGGGCCAT
>NC_028640.1:9634492-9636160 GCF_001406875.1 Solanum pennellii
CCATCGGTCTGAGAATGAAATGCGGTACTAAGATCCAACCTAGTACCCAATTCAGCATGCAATGTTTTCCAAAACTTAGAAGTAAACTGCGTACCTCTATCTGATATGATAGAAAGTGGAACTCCATGCAATCGAACAACTTCCGAGATGTAAAGTTTGGCTAACTTCTCTGCATTGTAAGTCACCTTGACCGGAATGAAGTGAGCAGACTTAGTTAACCTATCAACAATTACCCAAACGGAGTCATACTTACACATTGTCTTTGGAAGACCAACCACGAAGTCCATTGCAATTCTCTCCCACTTCCATTCAGGAATGGGCATTCTTTGAAGTGTTCCTCCAGGCCTCTGGTGTTCATACTTTACCTGCTGACAATTCGGGCATTGAGCAACAAAATCGACAATGTCACGCTTCATCCTACTCCACCAAAAATGTTGCTTTAAGTCGGGATACATCTTGGTTGCACCAGGATGTATAGAATACCTTGAACTATGAGCCTCTGTAAGAATGGTGTGAATCAAATCATCGACGCGGGGTACACATACCCTTCCCTTAATTCTCAAAACACCTTCCTCATCGATTTTTGCTTCTTTAGCCTCTCCTCGCAACACTTGATCTCAGATCCGGATCAATTTCTCATCGGTAAACTGCTTTACTTTAATCTGGTCAAGAAAGGAAGATCTTGCCTCCACACAGGCCAAAAATCCTCCCTTCTCATTTATTTCTAGCCTCATCAAGTCATTAGCCAGAATCTGAACCTCTCTAGCCAATGGGCGTCTTGAAACTTGCAAGTGGGCTAGACTTCCCATGCTCCCTGCCTTTCTACTTAAGGCGTCTGCCACAACCTTAGCCTTTCCTGGGTGATACAAGATAGTAATATCGTAGTCCTTCAGTAGTTCCATCCATCTCCTCTGTNGAGGGTATAGAAATGGGGCGAGTACCCGGTTCAAGATCAATGCAAAAGTCAATATCCCTATCTGGTGGCATACCAGGAAGGTCTGCAGGGAACACGTCCAGAAACTCACGGACTATCGAAACCGACTCAATTGAAGGTACTTGGGTAGTTTCATCCCTGAGATGTGCCAAGAAAGCTAAACAACCCTTACTAACCATTCTCTTAGCACGAAGAAAGGAGATAATACGAACTGGAGTGGAAGTGTAGTTACCCTCTCACACTAATGGATCTGTCCCAGGCTTGGCCAACGTTACAGTTTTTGCATTACAATCTAAGATCGCAAAATTCNCGTCCGACCATACAAAGGGAACACTCTGTTTAGTCAAATTTGTCAATCGGGAAGCAACAGAGGAAAATCCCTTAACAAATCGACGGTAGTAGCTCGCTAAACCAACAAAGCTCCTTATCTCTGTAACATTAGTAGGTCTCTCCCAATTCTTCACTGCTTCAATCTTAGATGGGTCCACCATCACTCCATCCTTAGACACCACGTGCCCCAAGAAGGACACGGAATCTCGCCAAAACTCACACTTGGAGAATTTGGCATAAAGCTTTTTCTCCCTCAACATTTCCAATACAATTCTCAAGTGCTCCTCATGTTCTTTCTTGCTCTTTGAGTATACCAGTATATCATCAATGAATACAATGACAAAGAGATCCAGATATGGCTTAAAAATCCCATTCATCAAGCTCATGAAAGCAGCAGGGGCATT
>NC_028640.1:9637050-9637801 GCF_001406875.1 Solanum pennellii
CCGTCACCCCGGCCGTTTTGGTGACCACCATTACCTCGACCACCACGTCCTCCAGAATGACGGCCTCTTCCTTGACCACCTCTACCCCTGACTATTGGAGGTCTGTAACTCTGTTTTGGACAATACCTCTTAATATGTCCAGTCTCCCCACATCCATAACACTCTCTGGATTCAAGCATCGACCTCTGTGAGAATGACGAAGTCTGGGGATAACCGCCAAACTCAGAGAAATTTTGACCGGTCTGCGGTGGACCCCCAACTACAGTCTGCAATGAAGACTGAATAGGTCGGGCTGGGTAACCTCCTGAACCCTGCCCTCTGGAGTAAGAACCATTAAACTCACCTCCCTTACGAAACCTTTTAGATGTCGATGCCATGGTGAAGTCATCTGGCTTCACTCCCTCCACCTCTATCACGAAGTCTACCACTTCCTGAAAGGATTTTGCCGTAGCCGCTACCTGTAAGGCTGAAATCCGCAAATCTGACCTCAACCCCTTCACAAAACGGCGAATCCGCTCTTGTGGACTGAAACAAAGCTGGGTGGCATATTTGGATAGTGCACAAACCTAGCCTCATAAGCAGTAACCGACATCCTGCCTTGCTCTAGGCTTAGAAACTCATCTCTTCTCCTATCCCTCAAAGTATGGGGTATATACTTCTCCATAGACAAGCTAGAGAATGATGCCCAAGTCATAGGTGGTGCCTCTGTTGGTTGACACTCAACATGTGACCGCCACCACATTTTGGCGTT
>NC_028640.1:9639826-9650231 GCF_001406875.1 Solanum pennellii
CTATCCTGGTGCCGGAACGTGACACCCGATCCTCTAACCTCATTCTTTTAGTTCATCAAGCCTTCTTTTATACCAAGGCATCATCATTAACAAAGAGGTTTTCAAGATTTAGGATTCAATAGCCTCATCATGCTTATTTTATCACAATTATATAATCACATTCATGCAAGCAAGCATATAGAAGGGTTTACAATACTACCCTATACATATCATTCGCTATTAAGAGTTTACTATGAAATAGCATAAACCATAACCTACCTCCACCGAAGAATTCGTGATCAAGCAAGCTATCCTCAAAATCTTTGCTTTCTTCTTCGTTCCTCTCTCTCTCGATCGATAACGTTTCTCCCTCTCTCTCTCTCTGTTCTTTCTAATTTTCTTATTCCAAACCCTTTCTCTTTTACCCTAATTAGCATATTATTAAGTATAAAAGATGATAAAATAACCCACTAATTAATCAAGGTTATCTCCTTTAACCCCCAAGTAATTAAATTATTAACATTCAACCACTAACTTTATAATTATAAGCAGGAATAGTCCAAAACGCCCCTTGAAACATTTAACAGAAATCCGACCCAGTCAGGGTTACGCAGACTGTGACGGCCCGTCGTGCCTGCGACGGTCCATCCTGCTGCTTCCGTCAAAAAGTTCAGAGACTCAATTTTCACTAAGGGTCTGTGACGGTCCGTCGTGCCCACGACGGTCCGTCCTGCCATTTCGTCGCGAAGTTCAGAGAGTCGATCTCAGTACCCAAATTTCAGAATTCTAAGTGTTTTGGAACGAGACCCCCTCGACGATCCGTCGTGCCCATGACGGTCCGTCGTGGGATCTGTCGACCAAGACAGTTTTTCCAGAAATAAAATATGTCGCTCAAAACGACTAAACAGGTCGTTACAGAAAACAACCTTCAGAACTTGGTATGGTCATTACTAATTTATAGTTATGTCATTTGGACTAACCAATGCTCCTGCAGCTTTCATGGATTTGATGAACAGAGTGTTCAAACAGTACTTGGACTTGTTCGTTATTGTCTTCATTGATGATATCCTCATTTACTCTAGGAATGAGGAAGAAAATGCGAGTCATTTGAGAATTGTTTTACGAGTCATTTGAGATTTGTTTTACATACTCTCAAGGATCGCCAGTTATTCGCTAAGTTTAGCAAATGTGAGTTCTTGTTGTAATTCGTTGCTTTCCTTGGTCATATTGTATCTAGTGAAGGGATCCGAGTGGATTCACAGAAGATAAAAGTCGTGAATCAATGGCCCATACCTACCTCTGTTGCAGATATTAGAAGTTTCTTAGGTTTAGAGGGTTATTATAGAAGGTTCGTGGAAGGATTCTCCTCTATAGCCTCACCATTGACTAGGTTGACTCAGAAGATGATCAAGTTGCAATGGTCAGATGATTGTGATAAAATCTTTGCAGAATTGAAAACTAGATTAACTACAACTCTTGTCTTGACTCTACCAGAGGGTTCAGATGGTTATATGATCTAATGTGATGCAACTAGAGTTGGCATAGGTTGTGTGTTGATGCAGCGAGATAAGGTTACAGTGTATGCTTCTAGACAACTTAAGGTGCATAAGAAGAACTATCCAACTCATGACCTCGAGCTTGCAGAAGTGGTGTTTGCACTCTAGATCTGGAGACACTACTTGTATGGTGTTCATGTAGATGTGTTCACCGATCATAAGAGCCTTCAGTATGTGTTCACCCATAAAGAGTTGAATCTTCGCCAGAAGAGATGGCTTGAGTTTCTCAAGGATTATGATATGAGTGTTCATTATCATATTGGGAAGGCGAATGTAGTAGAAGATGCTCTTAGTAGATTATCTATGGGTAGTGTAGCCCATGTTGAAGAAGAATGGAAGGAGCTAGTGAAGGATGTTCACAGGCGTGCTTATAGGGAGTTCTCCTTATGAGCATATCAGTCAACGATGTAACAGTTCAGAATGGGGAAGAATCATCTTTGGTAGTGGAGGTTTAGTAAAATCAAGATAGTGACCCAATCTTGCTTGAACTTAAGGGTGGAGTCCATAATCAGAGAGTGGAGGTTTTCTCCCAAGGGGGAGATGGTGTACTTCACTACCAGGGTAGATTTTGTATTCCTGATGTGGGAGAGTTGAGACAAAATATTCTTGCAGAAGCCCATAACTCTAGGTATTCTTTTCATCCAGGTGCTACTAAGATGTACCGCAATCTGCGGGAAGTCTAGTGGTGGAATGGCATGAAGAGGGATATAGCAGATTTTGTGAGTAAGTGCTCCTATTGCCAGCAAGTCAAGGTAGAACATCAAATACCAGGAGGTATGACTCAAGAGATCGACATTCCTACTTGGAAGTGGGAAGTGATCAATATAGATTTCATCAAAGGGTTACCGCGTACTCGCAGACAACATGACTCCATTTTGGTGATAGTTGATATGATGACTAAGTCTTCTCACTTTTTGGCGGTCAAGACTACAAATTCGGTAGAGGACTATGCCAAACTTTACATTAATGAGATTGTGAGGTTACATATAATTCCTTTGTCTATCATATTAGATAGAGGTCCTCAATTTACCTCTCATTTATGGAAGTCATTTTAGAAGGGTCTTTGTACTCAAGTTAACCTTAGTACAACATTTCATCCACAGACGGATGGCAGGCCGTACCTTTCAGACCTTAGAGGATATGCTGAGAGCTTGTGTGATTTATTTCAAAGGTAATTGGGATGATCACCTTCCTCTTATTGAGTTCGCCTACAACAATAACTGCCATTCCAGCATTCAGATGGCCCCTTATGAGGCTTTATATGGTCGTAGATGCAGATCTCCTGTTGGTTGGTTCGAAGTAGGTGAAAAAACTTTGATAGGGCAAGATTAAGTCCTTTATGCTATGGATAAAGTGCAAATCATTAGTGATAGACTTAAGACAACCCAAAGTCGTCAGAAATCTTATGCACATGTAAGGAGAAGGGAACTAGAGTTCCAAGTTGATGATTGAGTTTTTCTGAAAGTCTCACCTATTAAAGGGGTGAAGAGATTTGGAAAGAAAGGGAAGCTCAGTCTTAGATATGTAGGCCCTTACAAGTTCTTGAAAAGGGTTGGTAAGGTGGAATATGAGTTAGAGTTGCCAACAGATTTAGCAGTAGTTCATCCTGTCTTCCATATCTCACTCTTGAAGAAGTGTGTGGGTGACGCACCCTCTATAGTGCCATTAGAGAGTATGGCGGTGAAAGATAATCTTTCTTATGAGGATGTACCAGTTGAGATTCTTGACCGTCCGGTTAGAAGGTAGAGGAACAAAGAAGTTGCTTCAATCAAGGTTTTGTGGAGGAGTCAGTCCGTAGAGGAAGCTATTTGGGAAGCAGAAGAATCCATGAAAGCCAAGTATCCTCACCTCTTTCCTCCCGATTCCGCTCCAACTTAAGGTAATAGTTCCTCTTCAGTTATGTAGTCGTTCATGCATAAAATTCAGTCTTAGAATCATGTTCCTCAGTTTGTACTTGCATTTTCAGTGTATTTGCATGGTCTCGCAACTCAATTCAGTCGGAAACTCAGTTCTCAGTATTTAGTAGTATGGTTTGCAGCTCTCTCCCTCTATTCCACCTAGTTTCTTCAATCGAGGACGAATGTTTCCAAGGGGAGATAATGTAACACCCCGTATCCAAAATAGGCCAAAAACCAGCTTTACAGAAATATCTGCAGGTGGAACTAACGGTGGCATCGACGGACCATAGCCTGACCCACGGTCCGTCCTGCACAACCGTCGATGGGATCAGAAACTCCAAAAAATATCAGCCCAGGAAAATTAGTTAATTCTTGGTCGATGGATGGACCTACGGTCTGTAGATGAGACCACGGTACGTAGTCCGTGACCGTCGATCGACACCCCCTTCACCCACTCTCTTAAAAGGTCCATGAATGACTAGTATGGTGCGTTAGTGGACCCACGGTCCGTAGGTCTGACCGTAGGTGGGAATTAGCAGACATTTAAGGGGGAAATGCAGTTGGTTTAACTTCAAATGATAATAAATCTAAGCACAAAATTATTAAGGTGTCCTATAATCCACCCACAGATAGATAATTGAATTATCTTTCCATAGCCACCAACCTTTCTAAAATCAAACCTCTGAGTAAAAAGTTATGCCCATTTTAGTAAAGGCCTGTCGAACAGGCCCAACCTACGGACCAATCGACGGGGCGTCGATCAAATGACAGACCGTGTTTCCTGGCCGTCACTTGGTCCGACAACAACTTACCCAGGGGTATTTTGGTCTTTTCCCACTTTGTTTAAGCCCTAAGATACGTCGTTTTGACCCTTAAACATCAGATTTTAGTCAGTTTAATCCTAGAAACATAATTAAAACTTATCTAAGTCAAATAATTAAATCAAAAGTTAGAAAATTAGAAGCAAGAAAGGAGAAAACGCTCAAGAACCCTAGTTCAAGAATAAAGCATGTTTCCAGAAGTTCCAGCCCCAAAATTAAGTGTTTCTCCATGAATTTCATCACCAGGTTTGTGGGATTTCACTAGTGGGTTTCTTTTACCCATTGAGTCCCTAGTTTTCAGTCAGATTATTGATTCTCATATCATGATTAGACCTAGGGTTTATAGAACTTCAACAGAACTTCATGAACTTATTAGTTATATGTTCCAAATCAGATTATCATATTATTATTCAGTTTATTGCATGAATTTCAGAACCCTAACTATGTATTTCTTTAGTTCTTGAATTACACATGCTAGGTCAGATATTTCAGTTACTTCAGACATACATGCCTCAGTTATAAATGCATAATTACCAGATTAAATGTTACATTCTCAGTGTGCATGTTCAGTTTTGAGCTATCCATTATTTAAAGAAACTCAGTCATAATCAGTTAATTATAAAATTCATGGGAGTAGCATAATACCGAGTTAGACTAGGGATCAGTGTACCCAATTAGTCCCAGAACTACTAGCCAAGTAGGTTATAAGTCCCCTCTGTGGGCAATCAGTTTAGTGATCACGCCAGCATGCCTTTATACCTTTGGCAGGGTATATTGGGTCCTCTCGATGGGGCGTATACATCGGACTCCACATTTAGCTCATGTGGTTTTATTATCGGTTATAAGTAGCTCCCATAGTTCAGTCAGACTCTCTGCATTGACCATTTATCAGTATAATTAGTATTTAGTTTCAGCATGTTTAAATTGGTCATTGCATTCAGTTAGCTCACAAATTCAGTATATCATGTTCAGATTGTTATACTTGCTTTTGTACTTGTTCAATTATGTTTTATTTCAGCTTTACTCTATCCTACATGCTCAGTACCTTTAAAGTACTGATGCATATGTGCACTACATCTTCTCGTAAGGTAGGTTCATATTCTCAACATCCAGATCACGCATAGATCGATTTCCGATCTTCAGTTCAGCAGATTTAGTGGTGAGTCCTCATTCTCCGAGGACAATAGTCATGAGTTTCTTTTTAGTATTTAGTATTTTAGTTTCAGTTTTGCTAGATTTAGCTGGGGCTTGTCCCAGTATTTCTAGTCCAGTTTAGAGGCTTTTTTCAAACATAGTTAGTTTCAACTTAGTGTTGAGTTAGTAACTTCATTGTATTAAAGTCATCAGTTTTCATATATATATCAGTTTTAGCATATGAGTATTCCCCATCTGTTCATTATAAGTTATGATTTAGCTTCCGCATCAATTTATTATCGTTAGTATGCTTATAATCATGCCAGCAGGGTTAGCTTGGGATCACTTGTGGTCCTAGGTTCCGTGTCCGCGTCTCGGGGGTAGCTCGGGGCGTGACATTGTTGCTTTGTATACATTAGCATAGCATGTGTTATTTTAATATCCTCATTTGAATATTGAATTTGTGCGATAGTTAGTTATTTTTACTTTATACACTTCTAGTCAATTTAATAATCAACTATATATTATCTTTTGAGAAAGATATATGTCGTTCTTATGTGAAAAGTGATAAAAAATTTTCTAGTAAATTTCATAGATCTAAAGGGGATAAAATATATAAAGTGGGAAGCACAAAAGTGCAAGGTTGGGTTACCTTTTTACCCCTATACTAATTTAAAATATTGTAAAGTATTTATATTAATTAATTATTAACTACTAATCCAACACAGAAGTTAATTTTTTTATTATTAGTTATGAGTTACACCTCCTCCAACATGACGATTAATCATTTTCAGTTTTCTAAGCATCAAGATCAGTTTTATAAGCATCAAGATATTTTTCATTTTTGTACACATAAAATAAATTAAATTAGATTAGATTAAATTAAATTAAATGGTACAATGCATGCAATCTCTTTAGTAAGGAATATGAATATCTAACTTCATTAATTCTATATATTTCTTGATCTATTATCATTTCTTACTTTTTGTCCTCTCGCTATATATTTCTAGATATTTCTTGTATTTGTTTTTGTTTTATATATATCTTTTTCTTGATTTGTTTTTGCTAATTATTAATTCTTATTATTTTTCTCCTGTTTAAGGTTTACCTTAAGATTTTGAATTCTTCACTTCTCATTCACATCATCAGGTAAGTAATAGGTACGATGTCATTTCACAAACATATAATGTAATATGTAGGGAAATAGTGATATGTATGACATTTTTTAATAGGATAAATGATATAGACTTTAGATTCATGCAAAATTATTATTGGAAAAATTACATAAATTAATACATTTTAAAAAATAATTACAGATTTTAGCGATACTTTTTGTTTATTACCATTTATAGCAATACTGTGATAAATCTGTAATATGTATTAAAAGTGAATTATTTATGCAATATATTTGAATTATAATTGTTTTTGAAATATATTGTGTTTGTTTGGTAAAAAATGGTCACATTGTATTATAAGTGTATTAAAATGTGTGATAAATGTATTATCCATCATTAAAACTTGTATTATATGTGAATAATAAATTGTTCTTTGTAATATGTATTAAAATTGTATTATAAATGAATTAAAAGCGATCAAGTGAAAAAAAATATTGTTGCTATAAATGGTAAATATTTTATTATTATAGCACATTTATGTAAGTTTCCCATTATTATTTCTTTGAGAGGATATTTTTAAAAAAATGTATACCCAATATTTATAAATAAGATATTTTAAATATTTCAACCATTTATACCAAGTTTCTTATTCGTGAGCATAACTCGATTATGTTATATTCCATAATATGATTATATCTGAATAATTTAATTAATAATTTCCTTTCAAATTTACATATGAAAAACTCATAATCTTGAATCAAACAAAGAAAGTTGTACGTGCAATTGGATTTTCATGTATCGATTAAATTTTCTAATGCCATTGGTAATTAACTATCTCTATCACAAATAAGCACTCTTTTTTAAAGTGTATCCCATGAGATTGACAAATACACATTATCCATCTTAAATAAACATATGTTGATTAGTATTTGTACAACACGAAATACGACTTTTATTCGGCAACAACTTCTTGATATGCATATGTCTATAAAAAGGAGATAACATTTTCTTACACAAGATACAAACTTTAAGATGTGTAAAACACTTGCAAACATAATCAACGTTACTTATGTCACATAAAAACTATTTGTTATGGAAATATTAAAAAAAGCGATATGTTGTACTAAGTATAAAATGTATTAGAACTATATAAGAAATGGAAAAGGGTCAAAAATACCCTTAAACTATCTGAAATAGCTCATATATACCCTTAAACTATATTTTGGCTCAAAACTACCCTTTCTGTCAAACTGTTGGGTCAAAAGTGCCCTTCTAATTAAAGAAAATGGTTAAATGCCACGTGGGGATGCCACATGACACCCAATAGATTTCCACTACCACATGGACCTAAAGGAAAAGGGTCAAAGTGCACTTAAACTATCCGAAATACCTCATATTTAACCTTCAACTATATTTCGGCTCAAAACTACCCTTCCCATCAAACTATTGGTTAAAAGTGACCTTCTTATTAGTGGAAGTTATTAAATTCCACATGTGCCACATTGAATAAATCCCTAAATCTTAATTACTTATTTTCCACTCATTTCATTATTTTCCAGAAACGATTTCACCCCTTCTCCCTCATTTCACGGCTAAGATTTCACAGTTTTCTTCGTCGCTGGGTTTCAAAGTGGATATTCGTGTTTATAGGTTAGTAAATTTTTTTCTTATTTTATTGTATTTACAACCACGAAAATCCACTTTGAAACTCAGCTGCAAAGAAAGTTATGAAACATTGGCCGTGAAATGACGGGAAAGTTGTGAAATTCTAATTATCATACTTTGAAATTGTAAACGTATAAAATAAGAAAAAATATTTACTAACCTACAACTATGAATATCCACTTTGAAACTCAGCCCTGAAGAAAGCTACGAAGCCTCAACTGCGAAATTAGGGGAAAGTTAAGAAATCCTAACTATCATGCTTTGCAATCGTAAACCTAATAAAATAAGAAAAATATTTACTAACCTACAAACATGAATATCCACTTTGAAACCCAGCTACGAAGAAAAGTATGAAACCCTAGCCGCGAAATGAGGGAGAACGTGTGAATATATCATTTCTGAAATAATGAAATGAGGGGGGAAGTAATTAGGATTTAGGGATTTAGTCTGTGGCAGTGGAACCTTATTGGCATTCAATGTGGCATCCACATGACATTTAACAACTTTTGTTGATAAGAAGGGTACTTTTGATCCAATAGTTTGACGGAAAGGGTAATTTTGAGCCAAAATATAGTTTAAGGATAAATATGAGCTATTTCGATAGTTTAAGGGTATTTTTGACCCTTTCTATTCAGTCTACATGGTACTGGAATCCTATTGGCATGCAATGTGGCATCCATATGCATCCATGTGGCATTTAACAACTTCCGTTAATAAGAAGGGTAATTTTGATCCAATAATATGACGGGAAGGGTAGTTTTGAGCCGAAATAAAGTTTAAGGGTATATATGAGCTATTTCGAATAGTTTAAGGGTATTTTTTAGCCTTTTTCATATATGAAAAATATCACATAGACCAATTCAATTGATTGTGTATAATTAAAAACAATCATATTTTTCTTTCAAAATTTAGTTACTCAATACTACTTGCAAGTTTTAGTAGCATCTGTATGAGTTAATTTTTTTGTATTAATTAACACAGGACACAATAAAACAGCAAAATTTCTGTTTTATCCGAAATTGGAAAAATATTATCTTTTAGGAATTTTTGACTTTTTAGAGTCGTCACTTAATTTTTGAAGAAAAATTAAAAAACTAACATTTCCAAAAGACTTAACAGAAAAATCATCTGAAAACATTCAGATTGGGGGTTCGGGGATTCATATTAACGTCTTACGAAGGTTTTGAAAGCACCTAATACGTTCCACTTAATCACGGCTATCCGACAACTAACTTTATTTGGCTAATACTTGTTTAAAAATTTGAAAATTTGTTTGAAAGTGGGCTTCTTAATTTTTATCTAAGCGGAACTTACAAAATTTGAAACATTATCATTTTTAAGATTTGGTTCAATTTTTAGTTTAAAAAAATAGTATGGCATTCGATGGGGATTTAGAGTTTTTCTAACCTTATGCTAACTACAAATAAACGCGAACACATAGACGATATGGTAATAGAGAGAGGGAGAGAGATTTGGGTCCAAATCCGGGTTCCGTTCGCCTTGAGCGGATTTTTGGACCCACCTGTTTTGGGTTTTTTGACCTATTTTGATTATTGTACCTGTCCTAAATTTTAGTCAAGTAATACAACAAATAATTAACGGAAAGATAAAGACAACAAGGGTTTATGCCCAAATACAATGCCAAAAGAAAAAAAGAATTGGTCCAAATTCTGACTCTTTGGTCTAAATTCGGACTCCAGCTCTGCTTCGAATCTTGGTCTCGAGATCTATCCGTCAATTTTAAAAGTGGAAGGTTTGATAAGGCAACTTGAACCTTTAAGGACCTCCGAAATACGAAAAAGAAGGAGAGACGAGATCCAAATGGACTCAAGAGGAGTTTCACATGCAACCAAAGATAAGAGGATTATCATCCGATAAAGGCATCTCCAAAATAATTGCTCAACGATAATAAAGGCAATTAATTTAATATGTTTAAACTAAAAAAAAAATAATTATTACTGATGGGTCCAAGACGGAGGAGGAAAACAATTTATCAAACCATTTTGCATACTCACAAGCCTGTGAACCTCCTTTATACATTACCTAAAACTAACTAATTGGCCAATTTCTACACTTAAAGACATACAGCACGTTAAACGGAACAATAAGGACTAATCTAATTCGAACTAAAAAAGTAGAGTTTTCCCAGATTACACAACTCCCGAAACCATCCTAATGTGAAGTTCAAACAGACCAAATGCCTCTTATGCTGCAACTCTGAAGGGGGGGGGGGGGGG
>NC_028640.1:9650344-9652628 GCF_001406875.1 Solanum pennellii
GGGGGGGGGGGGGGGGGGGGAGAGAGAGAGAGGTACTTTGATGAATAATAAACTTTAGAGGGCAGAGAAATGTTAAATACTACAACTTTTGATCAAACACATAAAGGGAATAAAATAGGCTATTGATCAGCCAAATGAGGAAGAAGTCATACACTAGCCCAAGCAAACTCTGAGACATGTTGATATTGCAGAGGAATAAAATAAAGCAAAAGCTAAGGAATATAACTAAATTTCCAGCAGTGTAATGAACACAAGATAAGCATGCTATCGGAAAGCTAAAATGGTCAACCAATTTGATCTATATGGACAAAATCCTTTCAAATTCGAACCGAGATGGTGAAAAATAACTCATACGTAAAGTCACAAACCCTAAACTACTGTAATCTAAATAAACTAGCAGAAATACGGGCATTCCATCATGATATATGTGTTTGACAAGAGGAAGTTCAGTTAAGCAAAGCACAACTACAAACAAACTAGCATCCGACATTCCTATTAGTAAAAGAGAGACATAAATGAGTCGACACAAGAATGAACATTCGCCATCAATTATCGCATCATCTTTTAACTTTTGTATCAGTCAAAAGAACATAACATATATTCTATTAAATCGATTTACACACCCAAGCAAGAAGATCTGAACTATGCTGCAAACCACTAAAACAGCTGGAAACTTTGAGAACTAAGCAACACCTTCGAAGAGAACAGAAAACTCACTACAACAGAAATCAACAAAAAATATGCCACTGACTTACAACTTGAGATCGAACAATCAACCCACAAAATAAAAAGCTAAATGAAAATGAATCCCACCTTTTCGAGGGCAGCAGAACCAAGACAGACGAGCAGGGAATCGGCGAGCTTCCACGTAAATACAAACACGAACAACAGTAAGAAAACCCAAATAAAATCTCAAGACTCGTCTAATGTATGGGAAATACCGGCAACAGAAATATGGAAAAACATAGGCCAAAATGACTACTTTCTCGTTTTCTCAAAGCGTTTTAATATGTCACGAATATTTGCTAAGAGAAACACTACTGTTTCTCAAAAAAAAAAGTCCTAAAAATCCTCCTCCTGTTGCAAAAATAATAAAAATGAAGAAAGAAGAACACAAAAAAAAGCTCTCAACTCAAAATTTCTTTTCTTCTCTGTTTAAGAAAACTAAACAAAAATCTTTAATATTTCTCTTTCCAGAATTGATTTTTTCCCCACTTTCTGACTCCCAAAATTTCTCAAGAAGACCCCCTCACAGAATCTCCTAACGAAATTTTTTTCCTTACTGAGAGGCCCTCTATTTTTATCTCTGTGTCCAACCTCCACAAATGACAAAGATGGGGCTATTTATAGAGGTGGGAAAGGGTAGAATTCCGGAGGGAAAACGCCTAGAAAATTTGGTGGATTTTCATTTGAAATTCAAAATTCCTTCAAGAGATAAGGTTGGACAGCTGGGAATTTTGTACGAGATTATACGATTCCTCAACGGAACAGTGATCTGGATGGACGCTTGATTTTGAGCGAGGTCGAGCGGACGCACGAGATTTAGCCATGTCGCACTGCTCTTTTGTACAAAATCGTACTAGGGGCGCATGACAGCCTTTGCCTTCCGTCTACTTCCGTTACAGGCCATGTATTTCCCTTGATTTGTGAAGCCGGGAACGTTAGAGGCGCGGCTGCTCGTCCTCTGTTAGTTGCAGGCGTTGGAACGAAAGAGAAAGGAAAGGGGGCTGGGTCGGGTTTTGAATTATGGGTTGGGACGAATTAAGTATTTTGGGAGTTGGAGGAGTGGGGATGGGCTGGGAATTGAAACTTGAAAATTGAGGGGCTGCTGACAAGGTGGGATGGGCCCAAAATTGATTATGGATTTAGAAAAAATTGACCAAAATTGAAATTTCTTGGAGAGTTCGGCTGAAATAAATAAAGGGCAACTTTCACATATAGCAAACAAAAAATTCATATTTGTATAATATAGCAAACTTTGCATAATTGCGCTCCATAGCAAACATAAAAACTGTATAATTCGCTATACATATAAAAGTGTATAATTCGCTGGCCTAAATTGTATAATTCGTTGGCCTATTTCGCTGCAATTGTATAATTTGCTTTGCATATAGTTGAATCGAATTAAAATGTATGTATATTGCATAATTATAAGTGTATAGCAAGAAGATATATGTTTTTCTCGCTTTATACAAAAACAGAAACACAATATATACACTTGTGTTGTATAAAGCTAGAGAAAATTGTATTTCACTGCAATTGTATAATTCGCAATTGTATAATT
>NC_028640.1:9654023-9756660 GCF_001406875.1 Solanum pennellii
TATATATATATATATATATATATATATAGTTTTAGGCCTTAAAACATTCCTTTAACTCATTCTTTTCAAACTCCCAAATCAAAACCCAAAGTTCTTTCTCTCTACATATGTCTCTCTAATTCAAGGAAGAAGAAGTGGGAGCTAGGGTTTGGATTCGAGGTGCTTTTTCTTCAAATTTCTTGGGTAATCGTAAGCAAGGTATGGTAATCCTTCATCTAGGGTTAGCTTTAACCCTAGAGTCAATTTCAAAGTAATTTTGTAAGTCTTCAAGGTTATGAAAAACTTAGGGTTTTACTCAATCTGATATGTTCTTTCACCAAATGATTTTAAAAGCATCCTAATGGCATATGATGGTTATATTGTTGTTAAATTAATGATTTTAGATGAAAATACTCTTTTTGAACTCATGATTTCTTTCTATTCCTAATTTATGCCTTTATGAAGTGGGTTGGTTGATAATGAGTGCATGTGAATAGAACTTGTTTAAATGAATTTAGATTTTTGAAGTATGTCATTACCCATGATTATTTATTGTGAATTGTTGGTGTATTGGTGATTGAGATTTATGGCCTTGAAGGTAAGATATGAGAAGTTACTTGTTGAGTTAGAATTGTGAACTTGTTGTTGATCCACTTGGAAAATGGATGTGTTTACTTAATGTATATATTGTAGTATATGCATGTGAGATCTATATGAATGTGTTATGTCTAGAATGAAATGGACATATGAATTAAGAATGAAAGAATGTGGAATTGGAGATGGATGCACATCGTAAGTTTAGGTGGAGTGTCTAGTACTGATCTCTATATCCCTTCCTAAAGAATGAAAGGTGGGGGTTTGAGATGGATGCTCATCCGTATGTTGAGGCGGAGTGTCTAGAAGAAATTTTGTATCCTCTTTGAGCTATCTAATGAATGAATGTTGGAAGGAGATAGATACTCATTCATGAGTTGAGGCGGGGTATCTAGTAGCAATCTCTTGTCCTAATGATGAACTAAAGAATAAAGTACTCTATGGGAGTGTAGGCTAAGCAACGAGTAATAACATGAACCATAGAAGAGAGAATTGGTGGTAATTAAGAAAAAAGAGAATTATGGGCCGGGTTATGAAAAAAGAGAGGATTGTTGAGTGTGTGTCAGCAATTCATTACTGATAGTTCTATCCAAGAAAAGAATCCTCCAATCAAAATGTATAACTTTATTCAATTGGACTCTTCTATTAACAAATCATTAATAGAAAAATCTTTCTATTTTATTACACTCAACACTCTCTTTTTTCGTTACCCCCAATTCTTTTTTTTTCATTACCCCCAATTCTATTTTCTTATGGTTGATGTTACAGCTAGAAAAAAAAGATTCAGCTTTCTATTGAAGAATGTAGTTATTTGCGTCTATGTTGGATAACTAATGGTGGTGTTTTTCTTGTTTTATTTTTATGATATCTTTAAGTTAATCCAAAAGACATTCATATTTTTAGGTCAATGGGTGTTAGAAGTGTTTGAAAATCTACAATTTTGTTATGATTGTTGGGAGTTTTTTAGAATTTTGTGTTAAGAGAACCTGCTTTTCTTTTGTGTTTTGTTAATATGTATTTCGATCTCCGAGCTAACCATCTAGCTTTGATTTTCTTTTTTTGTTAGTGTACATATTTTTTCTGCTATCTTTTCTAATATGAAAAGAAGTAACACTAATAATTATCATATCGTTATTTTAGTTTTGATAATCTGAACTGAACAAAAGAATTTTCTTGATTATAGTGAATTGGTCTTTGGTAATTCAATTTCAAGAAACTAATAACTACAAATTGCGACGAATAGGGTCAAAAAGATTTTCAACAAAGAAGAACTTGTTGAAGATTGGTGTTTTCAATGTAAAGATGGAGGATAACTCATGATTTGTGACTATGAGGAAAGCCCTTTTGCTAAGAAAATCAATTTTATATTTGGTATATTTGATGAAATAAACTAGTGCATGGTTATCATAAAAATGTTTCTAAAATGACAACCATGTTTCTAGTTTATTTCATAAATTATAACAAAAATAAAATTATTTTTTTAGCAAAAGGACTTGCCCATAGTAAAAAGTCATGAGCTCTCCTCCATCTTTACATTCAAAACACCAATCTTTGACAAGTTCTTCTTTGTTGAAAATTTTATTGCTCCTCTTCGTTGCACTTTATAGTAGATGAGTCTCTTGAAATTGAATTACGTGAAACTCACATCACTTAATCAAGAAAATTCTCATTGTTAGTTCAAATGATCAAAAGTAAAATGCAGATATGACAATTATTGGTTTAAATTTTAACTTTTAGAAAAAATCGTAGAAAAATATATTCATTACACAGACAAATAAAATCAAAGCTTGATGAGTAGCCCGAAGAATAAAATACCCATTATCAAAGCATAACCGAAAGACATGTTATCTTAACACATAATTCTGAAGAAATAGGAAGAATCATAACAAATTATAGATTTTCAAACACTTCTAGCCCCCATTCACCTAAAACATGAATGTCATTTTGATTAATCGAAATATGTCTTACAAATCAAAACAATTAAAAAAATCAACATCATAATCTTTTTAGGTCAATGGTTTCTATAAGTTTTTGAAAATCTATAATTTTTTTATGATTATTAGGAGTTCCTTAGGATATTGTGTTAAGAGAACCAACTTTTATATTGTGTTTTGATAATTGGTATTTCATTCTCCACACCAATCAACAAGCTTTGATTTTCTTTGTTTGTTAATGTGTGTGTGTGTGTGTGTATATATATATATATATATTTACATTTTTTCTAAAAGAGAAAAGCTTATACTAACAATTCTCTTATTGCAATGTCGTTATAATCATCTTAACTAAACATGAGAAGTTTCTCGATCATGCTGAAGTTGGTTTCAAGTATTTCAACTTTAAGAAACTCATTTGCTACAAATTGCGAGGAAGAGGAGCAAGAAGATTTTCAACAAAGAAGAACTTGCTAAAGATTTGTGCATTGAATGATAAGATAGATGAGAGATCATGCTTTGTGAATATCAATATTATTTTGGTATAATTGATGAAATAAACTTGAAACATGGTCATAGATGCTCTCCAGGAAACGTAACCCTATGATGTACTGTGGTTTCACGGTACTTTTAACGCTTTTTCCTTAAGTTTAGTGTGTGTCCAAAATCCTTTTTGTATTGATTTTTATGTAAGTTTTTCCTTATTTGTAGGAAATCTGTCCAAAGTGAACACGGAAGTTTTTGAGAGAGAAATGCAGAAGAGACCACCTACGGAGATTATGACGGTCCGTCGAGTTTGTGACGGTCCGTAGGTGGCATCGTAGTGAGGAGAGAAGCTGCTGAAGGAAGATGGGAATTCTGACCTAGTGTGGGATTACTGAAGTCCATGACGGACCGTCATAGACACGACGGTCCATCCTGCTGGTTCATCGTAATGATCAGAGAGTAGTTCTAGTACCCAAATTCCAAGAAGTTGAAGTATTATGGAACGGAGACCCTCGATGGACCGTCGTGCTTGTAACGGTCTGTCATACCTGTTCGTTGAGGGTAATGAAGAAAGCAGCAGAAGAATATGTGAAGTATGGGACGACGAAGGCCATGAATTCCCATCGTAACCACGACGGTCCGTCACGAAGTCCGTCGACTCAGACGCATTTTGATAGATTTTTAGTAAGTAGAATCCTTCTTTTATTAGGTTTTTGTTTTTATTATAAATAGTTCGAAAAACCTCGTTTTTGGGGTTGAACTTTTTGTTAGAAGGTTAGACTTTTAGACTTTTGGATAATTTTTAGTTCTCTTGTTCAAGTATTGAAGAATTAATTTCAGTAATTGATACACTTTTTCTGGAATTGATTGTTGGTAATTTATTGATTAATCGAGTGAATTTCTGGATTTTATTCTTTCTCATAAAAGTAAGTGCATGAATTCTTATATTAAATATATGAATAGTGTGATTATGACCATGGGTAACTAAACTCCATAACTAGGGTTGTGGGAACCATAGGAGAATAATGAGGTAAAATCTAACTAAAATAGCAATTATAAAATAATGTCTTGCATGTATTGATAATTCTTTCGTTTAGAAGTCTTTTTAATGGATTGCCAACATTAGAACTCGCCTTAATGCTACTTGCCGGACCAAGGAGGTAGATAATAGGAAAAGCATTGTCAACATAGATGTAGTGTACAATATCTAATAGGCTAGTGTCGGTTGTACCAGGTAATAACTTAGTCAAATATCGAATACAATGCTTAATATGAGGTAAAGGTAAGGGTTAGTATAGCAACACACGTAGCCGGATCAAGGTGCGGAGTGAAATTTTCTAGATGCTGGACCAAGGATTTAGAAATACATAACTTATCACTTTACATGCAATATACTAGGAAAGAATTGTTATAGTTAGAATTATCAAGTTTGGAACCTGTGGGGAACACTTAAGCCCTAGTTACTTTTATTAATTGATTAAGCTCCGAGATTTGAATCTGTTAGTTGTTTACTTCAATTTAGTTAATTATTTTCATTAATTTAGAAATAAAACCCCCTTTTTGTCTTTTGTTTTCGAAGGAAATAGTTGACTAAATAATAGTAATAATATAATAAAGTTAAGTCTGAACTATTTTCCTCGTGGGATCGATCCAAACCTCATTAGTTGGGTTCTTTACTTGATACGACCGCTTTACTTCTTATTTGAGAAGTAAGTTTGAGCGTATAACCCTACACCGTGAAACTCTACTTTTAGACACTCCAATGGCCACCTCGGCCAGCAGCCAACCTTCCTCGGAGGTAGGTTGACTGATAACTCCATCCGTACTAACATATGTGTAATCCCCTAGACTAAAAAATTCAACGTTAAGCCATTACCACTCAAACCTATAACTTACCTGCATGGAGAACAACAAGTCATATGGGAATTAGAAGAAGTAAACCAAATGATCGGAAATGAAAATTTCAAATATGCGGTGATTGGAAAGTTTTCATATGGGTGGCCTGACATACAAGATCTCAGAAAATTGATCCCTAAACAATGTGACTAAAGGGAGAATGCAATATTGGGTTGCTTAGTAATAGACACGTTTTTGATAAGGGAGACATTATTGGAGGATTATGTGCGCTTATTATTTAACCCAACTTTTACATCACACAGAATAACTGGTCTTTTCCAATGAGAACGCTGAAATAGGATTAGTGTTCAATCCCGAGGAGGACACAACAATAACAATTGCATGGATATGTTTTCCATCGCTTCCACCAAATCATTATGGGGAAGAAGCAGTGTTTTCACATGCACCAGCAGTAGGAAATCCCCTACATGTAGACTTGGAAACAAAGAATAAGACGAGGCCAAGTTGTGCAAGAGTTAAGGTGGATGTAAATCTACTCAAAGAATTCCTAAAACGGATCAAAATCTGAATAAGGAGAAATAATGAGGAAGTAATGGAGAAATGGATCAAAATTAAGTACGATTATGTGCCAAAGTATTATCAGACACGTATGATTCAAGGACACAATGAGGAACAATGTTTTGTTGTGCATCCTGAATTTTATCCAAAAAAAAAAAAACCAAACAAGTTGAAAGGAAGGAAAATGACAGAACAAAGAAGAATCCTATTGCTAGGAGAACAGCCGTGGAAGACTCAACAAAAGTGGGAAACATGCAGCAATCCTATAGAGAAGAAGGTTTTGTAGAGCAAATATACAAAAAATGGGGAGGAGACAGACCAAAATAGTCGGTGATGGCTTGGAACAAGGTTGGAATAATTACTAAAAATAAATACAACCTGTAGGAACAAGATAAACAAGAGAAAAGGAAGGAGGTGGAGAAAGGTGATTTGAATTTTGTGGATACAAATGTAGGCACTCCTGGTGTTCAAAAGAGTGCTAACAAGGACAAGAGATCCAAGTTTAAGGATGGCACAATAGATAATGTGCAGGTTGAAGGGTACAGTCATGCTGGAAAGAAAAATATAGCAAAACAAAGTGACATTGTGGACAATTCTCAAGGAAGGAAAAGGGGCGGAGATGTGGCTAAATGGGGTAATGACGAAGTTGTTTCAACAAAGTACAAAAACGAGGAGAACAACTACGAAAAATAAAAGGACTGTACTAATTATGAATTACGTGACATGCTTGAACAAGATCTAAACTTGGAGAATGACAATCATAGGGATGAGGCAGAATCTGTAATAAGGAAAGGTTCAGACTTAATAGAGGATGATGATGATGTTTTGAAGCAAAAAAAGGACCTTCAGGAGGATGAAGAGATGGAATACAATATTCAAAAAATTAGCAAGGCATACCAATAGGTTGAAAAATGGAGCAAGGAAAGGCAAAGTAAGAATTCCTTTACATGTCCAAGCAACGAGCAGCAGGGAGAGGGCATCTAATAGTGATCAATGATTGAAAAAAGTACTCTTCTTGAATATTAGTTCGGTTAATACACAATAATGAGGCATAAGTAGGCTTCTAGATCAGGATGAAGTGAAAAAAGTGGTCTTTGCATTGAATGTGAGCAGTGCTTCTGGGCCGGATGGATTTACAGGGCGTTTCTTTAAATGTTGTTGGGAGATCATAGTGGATGATGTTACTAAATTAGTAAGCGCTTTTTTCTACAGGCAATAGATGTCAAATTTTGTTACTGATACTAACTTTGTATTGCTACCCAAGAAAGAATCAGTACGAAGCTTCTCAGATCTAAGACCAATAAGTCTTAGTAATTTTTTGAATAAGATCATTTCACGAGTGGTTCATGAAAGAATTTTGCTGGTCTTACCCAAGATAATTTCTCCAACCCAGTTAGGTTTTGTGAAGGGAAGAAGTATCACTGAGAATGTATTGTTGGCACAAGAAATTATTAGATATGTGAATATGAGGGGGAAAATGTTAACGTGGATGTGAAACTGGATATGACCAAGGCATATGACAGAGTTTCATGGATATTCTCAACCAAAGTGATGAGAAGATTTTGTTTCTCTGAAATGATTTTTTATATGATATGGAGGATTATGTCCAACAACTGGTATTCAATTCTGATTAATGGTAGGGAACATGTCTTTTCAGATCTTCGAGAAGATTGAGGTAGTGAGATCTTCTATCCCATACTCTTTTAATTATTGCATCAGAGGTCCTAGCAATAACTTACATGGGGATGCATATTTTAAGGGATATAATTTTCCAAAGTGGAGTCCTGATATTAATCATCTATCCTAGTAGATGTTACCATCCTTTTTTGACCTGGGAAAGAAGTTTAGTGATCAAAAGAATACAGGTTCTAAAAGAGTATGCAAGTACTTCAGGTCAAATGATTAATAAATATAAGAGATGCTTTTATCTTCATGGAAAACACTTTTTATTATGGAAATCAGACTGAGGAGGTTTGCAGGGATAAGACAAAGAACTTTTCCTTTTTTGTATTTAGGATGTCCAATATTTAATGGGAGGAGCATCTCTAGGTATTTTGAAGACTTGATTAGGAAAGTTTCTATGATAATCTTCTCTTGGCATAATAAATCCCTATCTTTTGGAGGTAAGTATGTTCATGTCAATCATGTACTTAACTCTATGCTAGTTTACTTGTTATCAACTATGAATCCAACAAAGAATGTCATGGACCAAAATCGTCAAATTTTTACTAAATTCTTTTGGGAAATGTGGAGGGAGTTAAAGGTAAACACTGGGTGGCATGGGGGAATATGTGTCTTCCAAAAAATGAAGGTGGAATTGGATTTAGGTAGATTCACGATATAAATAAATCCTTGTTTTCTTAGCTATGGTGGAACTCTACAGTAGTCATAAACTATTTATGAGCTGAATACATCTGGAATAAGTACTGCAAGAAAGTGCATTCGTTAATTGTATACAGTTCAGGAGCCTCACAGGTTTGGATGAAGATGATTAAGATCAGGGTGGAGGTAGAACATGATATATGGTGGCAAATCAAGGCTGGAAATTCTAGTTTTTGATTTGATAATTAGACCAGGAAAGGAACATTATACTTTACTGAAGGAGAGTTGGCACAATATGAGAGATTTGAGGTAAATTATTTTATCATAAATTAGGAGTAGAATAAATAAAAGCTAAGATCAGTGACTTCAGAGGAAATGGTACAACATACAACAACGAAACTGAGGCCCATTCTCAAGGAATTCAGCACTGACAAAGTATGGTGGATGCATAACATTAAAGGAGATTTCATTGTCAAATCAACCTATAACAACATGAAAAGAAAACTGCCAGTGAATGAGTGGAGCAACTATATGTGGGTAAAGGGTTTGCCATTCAAGATTGGTTTTTCCTATGGAGGGTTTGGAGGGGGAGAATAGCCACATATCATAATTTAAAGAAGTTGAGGATACATGTGGTCTCAAGATGTTACTGTTGTGAGGAGGGTCAATTGGAGACATGTCTTATCTTTTATTAACAACTCCCATAGCAAAAAATCTATGAAAGCATTTTTCTTCTTGTGTAGGTCTCAGTGTAACTGGAAATCTAAAACAAACCATTTATAGATGATGAGAGACAAAGATGTCCGACAAATAAGATTAGATACTTAAGGCAGTCCCTGCAATCATAATGTGGAAATTATGGAACAAAATAAATGCTATAAAAGATTGGAAGGTGAAAACTTATAAGTCTATGCATTATCAATGTCAATTGGCAATACATCAATTTATAAGAATCAAATTCCCATGGATAAAAAGGATGTCAAAACATTGGATAGAAATGGTGGGTACACTTCAAAGATATCCGTCCAACATACATTATTTACTCGTGAGGTGGAAGATGTCAATACAGGGTTGGTTTACTTGCAACACAGATTAATTTAGTAAAGGAAACCCGGTCAGAGTGCTTATGGTTTTTGTATACTAAATAAAGGAAGAGATCTGATATATGCAGAGGCATAGAGCATAGGGGAGGCACCCAACATACATGGAGGTAGAGGTTAGAGCTGTGTGGGATGCTTTAAAGTATTGCATCAGTCATAAAATGAATAACATTCATGTGGATACAGATTCATTGATTTTAAATAACATGATTGTGAAGAAATTCAAAATACCATGGGATTTTGCTGAATAAAGGGAAGACATAAATGAAATGCTGGCACAATTCATTGTAAATGTGCAACATATTTTCAGAGAGACTAATTGGCTAGCAGACTTTGTAGCAAATACAATTTACAAAGAAGGAAGACATGTATTCTTAAGCTTTAATCAATTACCAAGCCTGGGAAGAAATATTCTTAATATGGGCAAGCATTAGATCCTTCAGTTCGTATCAAATCATGAAGAATAAAAATAGACAACAATGGGTAGCATGCTTAGTTACAGTGATGACACATCTATATAAACAAGTTATATTTTGGAATTGAGTTGAGCACAAGTGTTGTCAAAGAACTACTCCTAGGACTAAGCATATCAACAAGCATAATGGGATACAGGGACGAGTAAAAGTGAGAGTAAAGGAACCAAATCTGATATTTTTGAAGGACTTAACAAGGAATCTGATGGATGAAAAGTCCTTTTCTCGTATTCGGCTTCACCTACAGCAAGAATCACAGTTAAATGAGAAGAATAGAAAAGAGGAAGAAAATGAGAAGGGTAAGTAACTTACACAAATTTTCAAAGCTAAAAAGGAAGGACTATAATCACTATCAAGTTCGACATGATCTCCAAATTCCAACCGAAAAGTACGCCTACAACAATCACAATCAGCTGGCAGGAGAGGAAACACAATTCAAGAAAGAGGGAGGACAAACCTTTGAAAGCTTATGAGAATATCAGGTCACAAATGCTTGAGGAAGAATGTTTATTCCCTAGATCAGTACATTTTCATGGTTGCAAAGAGGCGGAATGATAATGGAAGAAGGGAGAAGTGAAAAAGATGTTGAAAGAGCATTTTTGGAAACCCTGCCAAAGGGGACTTTTATTAAAAATGTGTGGTCTTGCCACTTTGGTCCAACTAGAACCCATTTTGTCTATGTAAATATTGGAACTTTTGGGTTGTTTAATAAAGGGATCTTGAGTCCAAATTTAGCTTAAAAAATTTTGAGATATGGTCATCAATAGGAAACATTTTTATGATGACCATGTTTCTAGTTTATTTCATCAAATATAACAAATTTAAAATTGGTTCTTTGAGTAAAAAGACTTGCCCATAATGATCATGCATTCTCCACCATATTTATGTTAAAAGCATCAATCTTCTGCAAGTTGTTGTTTGTTTAAAAACTTCTTGCCCCTCCTCATCGCAATCTGTAGCACATGAGTCTCTTGAAATCTATAACACACCGTTACCAAAACAAACCAAAAATCCATTTTCAGGTGCAATCAATGATCACTATCGACAGACATAGTCTAATTTACATCATGTATTGTTTATCCGTCGTTTTCCACTAAAGCTCTCCCAAAACTTAGCCTAGAAAAATTGACCAAGTGTCGATACACGGACATACCTACGGTCCGTAAGCCATACTACGGTCCATGGTCTGTGTCCGTGGATTGAGATTCAAGTTACCCAGCCTATGACATTAACTATGGATGACCATCATGGACCGTCGTTAGATCTACAGTCTGTAGGTTTGACCGTAAGCGATGTTTAGTTGTTTGTTAGGAGGAATTGCTGATAGGGTCAACTTCAAATTGTCATAACCTTTAGCACAAAATGAATTAGGTATCCCATGGACTATCACATGATAGATAATTGATTTATCTTTCCATATCCATCTAGTACGCTAAACTCCAACATTCAAGTAAAAAGTTATGCCCGTTTTAGTGAAGGCTTGTCAAGCAGAGCCAAACGACGGACCGTCAATTGAACGGCGAACCGTCAGACCAGGTCGCTGATTAGTCTGACAACAATTAGTTCAGAGGTGTGTAGGTCTTTTTCTAGTTTGTTTAACCCCTAAGATACGTCTTTTAAGCCCTAAGTCATCAAATTTTAGTCAATTTAAGCCTAGAAACATAACTAAGACTCACTTAAGTCAAATCATTAATTAAAACTTAGAAAATTAGAAGCAAGAAAGGAAAAAAAAGGTCAAGAACCCTAGTTCAAGAACACAACAAGGTTTCATCAGTTTCAACCCCGAAATCTAAAGATTTCTCTGTGGATTTCATCACCAGGCATGTGATATTTCACTAGTGGGTTCCTTTCACACATTGGGTCATTAGTTTTCAGTCAGATTCTTAATTCCCTTATCATGATTAGACTTAGTGTTTCTAGAACTTCAACAAATTATCATGAATTACTTAGTTATATTTCCAAGTCAGATTACCATATTATTACTCATATTATTGCATGAACAGAACCCTTGCTATGTATTTCTTTAGTTTTGAATTACACATGCTAGGTAAGATATTCCAGTTACTTCAGATATACATGTATCATTTAATACTGCATCATTATCAGATTAATTGTTGCATTCTCAGCTTCCATGTTCAGTTTTGAGCTATTCAGTATTTACAGAAATTCAGTTATAATGTGTTAATCACTTGATTTATTGGGACTAGTATAATACCGAGTTGGACTAAGGTTCAGTGTACCCAAATAGTCCCATAACTACTAGCCAAGTAGGTTGTAAGTCCCCTCTGTGGGCATCATTTTAGTAATTACGCTAGCATGCCTTTTTTTCTCTGGTAGGGTATATTTGGTCCTCTCGATGGGGCGTATACATCGGAATCCACATTTAGCTCATGGGGTTTTACTATCAATTATTAGTAGCTCCCACGGTTCTGTTAGACTTTATTGGAGTGACCATATTTATAGTTCAGTTTGTATTCAGTCTCAACATGTTATAAATTTGGTCATTGCATCCAGTTAGCTCAAAAATTTAGTATATCATGTTCGAAATATTATATTTGCTTTTGTGATTGTTAAGTTATGTATTATTTCAGTTTTACTTTGTCCTACATGCTCAGTACCTTTTAAGTACTGACGCATACGTGTGCTACATATTCTCGTGATGTAGGTTCATGTTTTCAGCATCCAGGTGAGACTTAGGTCGATTTCTGATCTCTAGTTCAGTAGAATAAGTGGTGAGTCTTTATTCTCCGAGGATAATACTTATGAGTTATTTATTATATGTTAGTTCTTTAGTTTAAGGTTTTGCTAGACTTATTTGGGGTTTGACCCAACAAATCTAGTCAATTAGAGGCTATTTTCAAACATACTTAGTTTTAGCTTAGTATTGAGTTAATAACTTCTTTATATTAAATTCTTTTGTTTTCATATATCTCAATTTTAGCATATGGGTATTCCCCATCTTTTCATTTTAAATTATGATTTAGCTTCCATGTTCAGTTTATTATATTTAGTATGCTCATGATCATGCCAGGAGGGTTAGCTTGGGATCACTTGTGTCCCTAAGTTCCGTGTCCACGTCTCGGGGGTAGCTGGGGTGTAAACAAATTGGTATCAGAGCACTAGTTTTGAGTGTCCTAGGATGTGCGAAAAGCCGCACTAAGGATAGTTTTTTCATTGGTGTGAACTGCACCACATCTAATGAGAGGGAGTCTATGAAGTGTTTTAGGAAAAAAATCACTTTTTTGTTACTTTTATTGTGCGTAAGGTATGATCCAATTTCATTCTAACTCGACGTTGTACGTTTCAGATCATGCCTGCTCGTAGAGCTAACGCTAGGAATGCGAATGCAAGAAATGCAAATGTAACTGCTCCAGTCAAAGATCAGGAAGTCTCCAATGCTGAGTTCAGGAACACCACTTAGATATTCGCTCTGAGTGTGGACAACCAGAACAATCTGGTTCAAGATCAAGTGAATGAAAATGGTGGATCCACATCAGCTAGGGTCCGTGACTTTGTTAGGATGAATCCACATGAGCTCTTTGGATCTCATACTAGTGAGGATCTCATAACTTCTTGGATGATATCAAGAAGATTTTTGAGGTGATGCAGAGCATTGGGAGTGATCGAGTTGAGTTGACATAATACCAGCTGAAAGATGTTGCTCATATCTAGTCCACTCAGTGGAAGGAAAATAGGGGTACAAATACAACTTCTATTACTTGGGATTGCTTAAGTGAAACCTTCATAGACATGTTTTTTCCAATAGAGTTGAGAAAAGTAAAGGCTTGAGAATTCATGAATTTAAGGCAGGTAAACATGACAGTCCAAGAGTATGCACTCAAGTTTAACCAACTCTGCAGGTATGCTCCTTACATGGTTTCTGACTCCAGGGCTCAGATAAATAAGTTCTTGTATGAAGTGTACGATTTGGTGAAAACAGAGTGAAGAAATGCTATGTTACTAGGAGATATGAACATCTCTAGGCTTATGACTCATGCTTTACAGGTTGAGGGTGATAAGTTTAGGGAACAAGCCAAGGATTAAAAAAAGGCTAGGATTGGGAACTATGACTATTTTCAGCAGAAATCGTGTGGTGGAAATCGTTCGTAAAGTCAGCAGAAATTTTAATCCCATCCCCTTCATCAGCTAGTGTTCCATCCTTTAAGAACAGGTATGATACGGAGGTTAGGACACCAGGTTCTAAGTCTCAGGAAGTGTTTCAGGCACCAAGACTTACCCTACTTGCCCTAAGTGTAGTAAGAACCATCCAGGTGAGTGCCTCACGAAAACGTGAGGATAATTTGGGTGCGGTCAGTTTGGTCATAGTTAGAGGAATTATCCTTCTACATAGGGTAAAGGCGATGGTAATGGTAGAGCTCCGTCTACAACTTCAGCAGCACTAGCAAGTCGCTTGACTCAGCAGGGTAACTCATATGTTAAAGGTGGCGGTCAGCGCCAGAACAAGTTGTATGCTCTTCAGGATCGCCAAGATCAGGAAGGTTCTCATGATATAGTCACTAGTACGTTATGAGTCTTGGACCTTGATGTTTATGCATTGTTAGATCTAGGGGCTACTCTTTATTTTATAACTCCTTACATAACATTCCAATTCAGTGTTAGTCCAAAAACTCTCAGAAAACCTTTCTCAGTCTCTACTCCAGTTAGTAACCCAGTTATTGCTAGACGGTTATACTGACATTGCCCTTTCACAGTCTTTCAGAAAGTGACCTCAACAGATCATTTAGAGTTAGAAATGGTAGACTTCGATGTCATTATAGGCATGGATTGGTTACATTCCTATTATGACTCAGTCAATTAAAGAACGAGTATTGTACGTTTTCAATTTTTAAAAGAACCAATCCTAGAATGTAAGGTTAGTAGCTTAGTGCCATGGGTCGAGTCATTTCTTACCTTAAGGCCAGAAAGATGATCTATAAGGGTTATCTCTATCATCTAGTTGGGTTAAGGGTTCTAGCTCTGAAACCCCAACTCTTGAGTCAGTTCCAATAGTTAGTGAGTTTGCAGAAGTGTTTCCACAAGATCTTCCTAGAGTCCCTCCTGAAAGGGAAATTCACTTTGTAATTGATCTACTTCTAGGTACCCAGCCTAATTCTATTCCTCCTTACAGAATGACTCTAGAAGAGTTTAAGGAATTGAAAGATTAGTAGAAAGACCTTTTAGACAAGTTCTTCATCAGACCTAGTATTTCGTCATGGGGTGCATTGGTGTGTTGTTTGTAAAGAAGAAAGATGGTTCTCTAAGAATATGAATTGATATATCGGATGTTAATAACTTCTTTGTATTAAACTCATCAGTTCTCAATTTTTACCTATGGGTATTCCCCACATTTTCATTTTAAATTATGATTTAGCTTTCGCATTCAGTTTATTATCTTTAGTATGCTCAGGATCATGACAACAAAGTTAGCTTGGGATAACTTGTTGTCCTAGGTCCCGTGTCCACGTCTCGGGGGTAGCTCGGGGCGTGAAAAAATCGAATTACTAGAGACCCACTTCCCTATAATCAAGAAATTTCTCATGTTTAGCTTTAGATGATCAAAACTATAATGAAGATATAAAAATTGTTAGTGTAATGTTTTCCTTTCTAGAAAAATTAGCAGAAAAATAATACATTAAAAAACAAAGAAAATCACAACTTGATGATTAGCCCGGAGAATGAAATACCCATTAACAAAACACAAAAGAAAAGCATGTTCTCATAATACCAAATTTTGAAGAAATACCAAGAATCATAACAAAGTTATTGATTTTCAGACACTTCTAGCACCGACCTAAAAATATGAATGTCATTTTGATCAATACAAAGATGTCATAAAAATCAAAAAAAGAAAAAAAATCCAGTTTAGAAAAGTTGAATACACGCTAGGGCTTAGAGAGAAGAGAAAAGAGGAGAATAGAGAAGAAAGTTCAATATTCGTCAAGAATGTTAAAGAATTGCTCGAGGATTTCATCAAGGGGTAATCCCTACAAGGAATTTGAGATCACTTAGTGTTGGGTTAGTTCACCCACGCACCAACCATGATTCAATTCAGCGAATTTAAGTCTTCAAAAGTTTAGAAATTAAGTTCTTTATGAACATTGTTGAAGTTTTTCTTGAATTCTTGTGGGTTGCATTGATTGAAGTTTCTTGTGATTTAATTCATGTTTTCAGGTCTATTTTTGGTATAAATATATCATATATTGAGTGTTTAAATGATCCTTTGTGTTTTGGAGAAGAACCATTGAACTTTAGAGGGTTTAGAGTAGAAAACAGAGAAGAAAATTCTAGGAACACCTGGGAGGGTCCTGCGCATCACGCCCCTCATTGACCCAAAGAGGCGCTTCAGAAATTTGACCACTGCGGAGCATGCGCTAGTCAAATCATCTCAAGTCAGTTTCTCAACTTTATGCTCTGTCGCCCCGTGCCTCTTAGAGCGTCAGGCACGCCATTTCATCCCATTCTTCCCCCACCTTTTCAGAATATTTTCTTTGTGATGTACCTATTTTTTCTAGTTTATTCCAACACTCTAAGGTACATCTAAACATCATGAAATCATCCATAAATATAATATCGTGAATCTTAAATCCATAATCTAATTCAAGGAAAGTTAAGATCAAAGTCAACAAAAGTAAGGGAGGAGCCAAGAAGTTAAGACGCAAGTCAAAGAGAAAATCATAAAGTTTCAAAAGTATTTTACAAATGTTTTAACTTTGTTTTAAGACTTATGTTTTGAGTTGTGTAAAGAATAAATAATGAACTCATTCTTCAAAAGAATATATCAGGATTATGTATTTCCAAAGAACAAATGTTTTCACATTTAAAGAAGAAAGGAAAACTTGAAAAAGAACCTCTGAGCTATTTTTTTCGGTAACAAGTAAATGTTTTCACATTTAAAGAAGAAAGGGAACTTTGATTTTCAAAAGAGTCTTTAAGCTAGTTTCAGTAAAAAGTGAATGCTTTCACTATCAAGCAAGAGAGGAAATTGAGCTTTCTAAGATAGTCTTTGAGCTAAGTTTTGAGAAATTATCTCAAATCATAAAAAGAGTTTATTGTTTTAAAAATAAAGAGCTAGTATATTTTGGGAGTAGTATTGAAAATCGATCTAGGGGAGAGTTTAGGAAACTTCAAGCCACCATAAACCATGAAGCCATCACGGGTAGAAAAGGGTCATACTTTTGAAATGATTCCTTAGTGATTTTTAGCATAGATTAGTGGATACACTTAGTTGTTTAGGTTTTATACTCATGGCAAGGTATGGGACGACCCTGACAGCTTGAGGCAAAATGTCGTATCATCACAATAGTTCTTACGTGATGGTTGTCGATTATAAAACTCTCACTGAAGTAATTGTATTTTTGTATGCATAGTTTATTGTATATTTACATACATTTCAGAGTTTTATGTATCTTTGAATGAACCCAAAGTTGACTTCGTGTTTTAAACAACTTTTCTTTATATTGCACTTGTTTTAAGTTGTATTGAAATGAGTTTAGTTATGTTGAGTCTAGTTGAGCCAAGTAAGTTGTTAAGATTCTTTTCAAGTCTATGTTGTATTAGCATTCCAACTCGCATACTCGTACATTTAATGTACTAATGTCAGGTGACCTGTATCGTCTTATGATGCAGACGCAGGTAACCTGCAGGATCAGCACGCAACGCATCATTGATCCAGTTAGCACTCCTTAGTCAATTGGTGATCCTCCTTGTATTACAGAGGACTCCTTTTTATTGCTTTCAGTTATTTCATTAGTTCATTAGGATGTCATGGGTTTGTCCTGGAATCCATCTTAGTTTTTTTAGAGGCTTCATAGACAGTCAAATGTTAGTTTTAGTCTTTTCATTTTCGTTATGTTTTGCTAAGACTTGGGTTTGCCTTAATGGCCAAATCGAATGTTCCTTTATACCATTCCAGTTTATTTCAAAACTTTATGTTTATTGGTTTAAGTCTTCCTCTAAGTAAGCAAGTTAGGCCAAGGGTTCTCTTGGGGCCAACAATGATTCTTGAGTGTCATTCCCACCCAGGGTGTAGGCTCCGGCATGACGAAAAACCACATATTGCAAATTAGTCAATGTAAAAATATTATCAAAGAGAAGTTTGGTCTATCCTTGCACTGGATTGTCACAATAGAGTAGTCCTTATCTTACCAATTAAGGGAACTCACATTAGGCCTCTCTTTTTCATCCAATACTTAACCCGAAGTATGTTCATAGTCTTGGTCTACGAAAATGCCGGTGAAGGACTTTTCTCGGTATAAGAGACCCCATCATATACTATTGTCTTAGAATCCTAAATTTATTGTTACATCTAAGTACATTGCACAATAGTTGCTTCATCGTAGACAACCTTTCTGGATCATTAATTGTGCCTCTCGTTTCCTCACCAGTAACTTGCATTATAGCTGCTGCTGGGTGTTATGACTCCACACCTTTGCATTAACCCTATAACATTTGATATGTGTGAGGAAAATGCTCACTGATCACCTTAGACAATAGCCCCGGTCTATCACTCTGGCAACTGATTTGGGCACAATCATTAGCCATTGTAAAAAAATTTCTGGTATGATCTAAAAAGGAGAAAGACTACTCCAAATAAAATAACTAAGACACATCATTAAACACCTTAAGTGTATACTCAGGACAGTTTAATTTTCCACGCCAATTTTGCCACCTTAAATTATTAATAGGATGATTTGGTTATATGCACTAGTTAGATGATAACAAAGACAAAATTCATCAGATAATAGTTACCGAGATTGGATTGTTAGTTATTATATAAATTTTGTACATAACGATCAATATACATGATTCATTTTCATTATTAGTTGAAGCAGCTACGAAGTTCTAGTGATTTCGATAACATGCTGAGTTTTACCTTTAGTTTGTCCACTCTTGTGATTTCTTTGACATAAATACACCCCTGCCTTACGTTTAAATATATTAGCGTCTTAGTGCCTCAATTATAGGAATGCACACTGTAAATTATATATCATATTTGTGAATATTTCTAAATATGCAAAAGGCACTTCAAGGGAACATGTAACACCCCGTATCCAAAATAGACCAAAACCAATTTTGTAGAAAAACCTCAAGGTGCAACAAACGTGGCCATCAACAGATCGTAGCCTGACCCACGGTCCGTCCTGAACACCCGTCAATAGGGTCAAAACCCCCCAAAATCTCAACCCAGGAAAATTTGGTTAAGTCCTGACCGACGGACGGACCTATGGTTCATAGTTTATGACCGTCGATCGACACCCTATTCACCCACTCTCTGACAAGAACCACGATTGACAAGCATGGGTCGTAGGTAGACCCATGGTCTGTAGGTATGAGCGTAGGTGGGAATCAGCAGACAATTTGGGGGAGATGCAGTTGGGTCAACTTCAAATGATCATAAATCTTAGCACAAAATGAAGTAGGTGAAAAGATAGATGATTTAATTAGCTTGCTATAGCCACCGACCTCACTAAAATAGAGCTCCAAGTAAAAATTTATGCCCGTTTTAGTAAAGGCCTATCTAACAGACCCAATCTAAGGACCAAATGACGGATCTTCGATTGAACGATGGACCATCTCTCCAGGTCATTGTTTGATCCAATAACAACTTACTCAGGGGTCTTTTGGTCTTTTCCCACTTTGTTTAGACTCTAAGATACGTCGTTTTGACCCTAAATAATCAGATTTTATTAAATTTAAGCCTATAAACATAACTAAAACTTATCTAAGTCAAATTATTATATCAAAACTTAGAAACTAGAAGCAAGAAAGGAGAAAAAGCTCAAGAACCCTAGTTCAAGAACACTTCAAGGTTCCAGATGTTCTAACCCCAAAATCTAAATATTTTTCCGTGAATTTCATCACTAGACATGTGGGATTTCACTAGTGGGTTTGTTTCACCGATTGGGTCCCTAGTTTTCAGTCTGATTCTTGATTCCCATATCATGATTAGACCTAGGGTTTCTATAACTTTAATAAAACTTCATGAATTTATTTGTTATATATTCCAAATAAGATAATCATGTTATTACTCTAATTATTGCATGAATATCAAAACCCTAACTATGTATTTATTTAGTTCTCGAATTACACATGCTAGGTCTGATATTTGAGTTACTTCAGATATTATGCCTCAATTATAAATACATAATTACCATATTTATTATTGCATTGTAAGTTTGTATGTTCAGTTTTGAGCTATCCAGTAATTACAGAAACTCAGTTATAATTAGTGAATTACATAATTCATTAGGAGTGGCATAGTACCGAGTTGGACTAGGGCTCAGCGTACCCAATTAGTCCCAGAACTACAAGCCAAGTAGATTGTAAGTTTCCTCTGTGGGCAATCAATTTAGTGAGCACGCCAGCATGCTTTATTCCTTTGGCAGGGTATATTAGTTTGTCTCGATGGGGTATATACATCGGACTCCACATTTAGCTCATGTGGTTTATTGTCTGTTATTATTCGCTCCCACAGTTCAATCAAACTCTAGTGCATTGACCATTTATCAGTATATTAAGTATTCAGTTCCAGCATGTTATAAATTTGTTATTACATCCAATTAGTTTAGAATTCAGTATATCATGTTAAGATTATTATACTTGCTTTTGTGCTTTTTCAGTTATGTTTTATTTCAGCTTTACTCTATCCTAGATGCTTAGTACGTGTAAGTACTGACGCATACCTGCGCTACATCTTTTCGTGATGTAGGTTCAGGTTCCAAGCATCCAGATCACGTATAGATTGATTTCCGATCTCCAGTGCAGCAGATTCAGCGGTGAGTCCTCATTCTCTGAGGACAACAGTCATGAGTTTCATTTCAGTATTTTAGTCATTTAGTTTCAGTTTTTGCTATATTTAGCTTGGGCTTTTTCAAGTATTTCTAGTACGATTTAGAGGCTATTTTCAGACATAGTTAGTTTTAGCTTAGGGTTGAGTTAATGTTTCTTTTGTATTAAACTCATTGTTTCCAAATATTTCAGTTATAGAATATAGGTAGTCCCCATATTTCAGTTTAAATTATGATTTAGATTCTGCATTCAGTTTATTATCTTTAATATTCTTATGATCATGCCAGCAGGATTTGCTTGGGATCACTTGTGGTCCTAGGTTCTGTGTCCGCGTCTCAGGGGTAGCTCGGTGCATGACAAAACTTGGTATCAGAGCACTAGGTTCAAAAGTCCTAGGATGTCTGAAAAGCCGCACTAGGTAGAGTCCTTTGCATGGGTGTGAAGTTCGCCATATCGAATGAGAGGGAGGATACAAAGTTTTTTAGGAAAACTTGCGTAAGGTATGGTCTTATTCCGCTCTAACTTAACTTTCTACTTTTCAGATCATGCCTCCACGTAGAGCTAACGCTAGCAATGAGAATGCTTGGAATGCAAATGCAGATCCTGCGGTCCCATATAAGGAAGTCTCTTATGTTGAGTTTAGAAATGTTAGACAGATGTTTGTTTAGAGCATAACCAACCCGAACAATCGGGTTCATGCTCCTGTGAATGCAAATGGTGGATCAGCAATAGCAAGGGTCCGTGACATTGTTAGGATGAATCTGCCTGAGTTCTTAGGATCACAAATTAATGTGGATCGTCAGAATTTTTTAGATGAGATCAAGAAGATCTTTGAGTTAATATAAGTCACTGGGAATGATCGGGTTGAGTTTGAATCATACCAGTTGAAGGATGTTGCTTATATCGGGTACACTCAGTGGAAGGATAATAGGGGTGAAAATGCAGCTCCTATCACTTGGGATTGTTTTAGTGAGAATTTTCTCGACATGCTTTTCCCAATAGAGTTGAGAGAGGAAAAGGCTCAGGAATTTATAAACTTGAGGCAAAGTAACATGAGAGTCCAAGAGTATGGCTTGATGTTTAACCAACTCTCCAAGGATGCTCCTCACATGGTTGCTGACTCCAGGGCTCAGATGAATAATTTCTTGTATGGAGTGTCCAATTTGGTGAAAACAGAGTGCAGAAATGCTATGTTTCTGGGAGATATGAACATCTCTAGGTTTATGAACCATGCTCAGCAGGTAGAGGGTGATAAGCTTAGGGAACAATCTAAGGAGAATAAGAAGGTTAGGAGTGGGAACTATGACTATTCTTAGCAGAAATTGGGTGGTGGAAATCGCTCATAGAGTCAGTAGAAGTTTTCAGCTCCAACTCCTTCATCAGCTATTGTTTCATCCTCCAAGAACAGGTATGACCAAAAGGGTAGAGCAGCAGGCTTTAAGTCCCAGGGAAGTGTTTCATGTATCAAGACTTACCCCATTTGCCCTAAGTATGGTAAGAACCATCCGGGCTAGTGTCTTACAGGAAAAGAAGGATGTTTTGGGTGCGGTCAATCTTTTCACAGGTTGAGGGATTATCTTTCTAGATAGGGTCAAGGATGTGGTAATGGTAGAGCTCAGTCTACAACTTCAGCAGCACCAACAAGTTGACCGACTCTGCATGGTAACTCATCTATTACAGGTGGCGGTCAACGCCATAATAGGTTGTATGCTTCTTAGGATCGCCAGGATTAGAAAGGTTCTCCTGATGTAGTTAGAGGAATTATCCTTCTACACAGGGTCAAGGCGATGGTAATGGTAGAGGTCCGTCTACAACTTCAGCAGAACTAGCAAGTCGCCTGACTCAAAAGGGTAACTCATATGGTACAGGTGGCGGTCAGCACCAGAACAAGTTGTATGCTCTTCACGATCGCCAAGATCAGGAAGGTTCTCATGATATAGTCACTAGTACGTTATGAGTCTTGGACCTTGATGTTTATGCATTTTTAGATCCAGGGGATACTCTTTCTTTAGTAACACCTTACATAGCATTCCAATTCAATGTTATTCTACAAAATCTCTCAGAACCTTTCTCAGTCTCTACTCCAGTTGGTGATCCAGTTACAACTAGACGGTTATACAGAAATTGCCCTATCACGGTCTCTCATGTAGTGTTAGAAATGGTAGACTTTGATGTCATTCTAGGAATGGATTGGTTACATTCCTGTTATGCCTCAGTCAAATGTAGAACTAGGATTATTCGTTTTCAGTTTCAAGATGAACCAATCTTAGAATGGAAGGGTAGTAGCTTAGTGCCACAAAGTTGAGTTTCTGCTCCTTGCTGAAATTTCACCTGAATTTTTCTGGTGTTTTTTGCGGGTGATTGTAAGTTGACATATTCTTGAACTTTCATTCCCTTCAAGGTTAGCTTAGGTTGTTTTGACCATAAATTTTTGTGTGGGTATTCTGATTTTGACCATAAATTTATGTGGGTATTCTGATTTTGACCATAAATTGTTATGTGGGTAATTTGATTTTTACCATTTTTGAGTTTATGCTGTATGATTGAAAGTTTTTCCACTAGTAGGTTATTGATCCACATGCTCTTAAATTATGTAATATGTTTGTGGGTATGCAGGGCAATGTATTCTTGTAAAGGGGTGACTGGGACTGGGTTAGAACCAAATAATCCAATTTGAACATGTTTTGTTTCTGATCCACCAGAACCGGTTGGTTTAGGTTATGGTTTGGACTTGTCTTGGTTTCAGAGTTCTTCGTATTCATCGATCTATAGTTTTGGAGGTAATGAACGAGATCCTATAAAAAAGGAGTTTGAGAATTCTTTGTTGTATAATGATTCATATTTTTCTTGATTGAACAAACACACTTTATCCCCAAACTTACAGAATCCAGTTACAGAAAGATAATAAGAAAAAAAAATAATAAAACAACCTAGTGCGTCCTAAGCATTTCCAAGAGCTACAACTACATATTCACTATTTATAAAGTAGCTCTATACCTATGTTTCCTTCTATGCTTCCTCTTTAGTACTTTAATTATTCTTACTTTACTGTCAAGTTTTATTTTTTCCATTATCACTTGTGTTCTCTGCATTTTCTGCTTCCAGATTGCATCATTCCTCGTCTTTCATATATAATACACTAGCGCAACCAGTATTGCCCATATAAGTCCTCTATGGATTTACCCTGTTACGTTTCTTTTTATTCCTGTCGATAGTTTCTGTGGTCTCCTGTTCCTTGGTTTAGTGTTTAGCCAGTTCAAAATATCATCCAAGCAGGTGTTGGAGTAAACACATTCAAAATATAAGTGAGAGTAGTGATGAATCTTTTGATTTTTCTGGTGCAGATGAGTCTTTTTATTGCAACTGTAGGAGTGGTGTCCTAGAAATGTATTCAGCCATTTCTTTGTTAAGAAATGAATAACTCATGTTCTGAGAGGAGTGATAGTAATATCTTAATGTGTCTATATATGAATGTCCTTGTTAATATCTTTACTAGTATATAAATGTAAACATCATTGTAACCAAATCATTAGTTGGAATTCCCCTTCCCTTTCAGGCCAGCATCACAAATTTCTATATTTTCCTTCATTTCATAGCTTATTTTGTGTAGTTGTTTCCTTTCCCTTACAAATAGTTTTGTTGGTGAATAAGACAAATCTCTCGGTATTCAGAAATCACTCTCCACTAGCATCTCCATTGAATACAATTCTCCTTGATCTAATTGTTGGCTTTTGTTTTTAATGTTACCAAAAGCGAATGCTTCAATTATTCAAACTGCGAAGCAAAGTGAAGCTGTATTGCTTTTTTTGCAGTGAAGTGAAACTATGGTAAAAAAAAGCAGATGTTGCATTCCAAAAGCGGGGAAGCGATTTCTCGCTCTTCTACTTAACTATGGTTGATTTACATGCGATTTTCTTATTTCATAAAAGCATTTCGTTCCTTCTTTCTATCATTTCCCTCTATTTCACTTCTCGTGCTATGACACTCTTTCAAGTGACTGCAAGTTAAGTTATGTGCTTATTTTCTCTGCTTAATTCTTTGGCAACAATTATTGTTTCAACCCAGTTTACAATTTTCCATGTTTATATTGAATCATATTTGACTTTTATGTATCCTTTAAATCCAATATGCATATGAGACAACTCAGTTTGTGCTGTAATTTAGGCTTTACTTTTATGAAAGTAGCGAGATGATAAATAGAAAATATAAAAGGAAAATACAGAGACATGACGAAAGCAGCATATAGTATCACCTGCATATAGTATCATTGAAAATGGATGAATTCCTTGAAATAGCCAATAAATAATATTGAAAAGACTATACTGAAATTATGTCTATATAATTTCATATGGCTTGTTGATTTTTGTAAGCTCTTTGTTGCATTTCATGTTTTATTTTCTGTGAAGTGTATCTCATGTTCACATATTTCTTTCTTGGTTGTTGTAGGATTGGTTCCAAATCTGTCAGTGGATGTGCTTACTATTATTGTTGAAAGTGTATACAAAATTATTCTTTTGAAGACTTTTTGTTGATTCTTTTTTTAAGGTACGTTTTTTTCTTCTAAAACATTCTTCTTTACTGATGTGTTTTTGAAAATATTTCAAGTATTTATCTCAATTTTTGTGTTAATTTGTTTTGCTATGTTTTTTTAATTCAGTTTTATTGGCTATTTTCTAACAGGTATTGTTGGTTGCGAACTTTTACTGTGTTTCACCGATTTTTGAACTATGGTATGAGCATCATAAAATGTTAAACTATCAGACACTATCAAAAATTTGATGTTCTAAATATAGGTAATAATAATGTGCACACCTGTAACAAAATTTAAATGCTAGAAACAAAAAAATATAAAATCTTTCACTCGTTTTCTTAAGACTTTGAATTCTCTTCTATTAATATAATCAGATTAGATTTTAGGAGTTCTCTAACCTGTACAGATAATTTATAAATTAATTTTGAACTTGCTTTGTATATTCAGTTCATAATCATAAACGTAAAAAGTATTTTTGTCTTTTACTATTAATGTTTAGAATGTACCTGTAAAAATTATTATTTTGAAATATTTGGTTTTTACTATTATATGTTGGATTTTATTGAATTTCAAGTATCTTTTGTTATGTAATTTGGAGTATACCAATTTTTATAATCTTTTTATTATCATCTTGTGAATATTTATTTGTGTTTCTTGTTGAAGTACATATTAAATGTTCTTTTCTTGATTTTTTGTTGTAATACATACATAACTATATGCATCTAGTGTGTGTGAATCTATAACTCTAAAATTTTATATCTAATTAGCACTACTTTGATGTTATACTAATGTATTATTATATATATTTGACATGCATGGAGATAATGACACCTAATAAACAACGGATAGAACTCATTAAAGATAGACTTGCTATTGCTTATATCGATGGGGTTGAGACTTTCTTATATTATGCTTTTACAAAATTAGGAGACCTGCAGGTGATACATTGTTCATGTATTAAATGTGGTAATGCAACTTCTAGAACACGTGTTATGGTTAGGTCATATATTAAATGTGGTAAGCAACTTCTAGAACACGTGTTATGGTTAGGTCACATTAAATAGTACATGGGATAATACCAAGTTATAATATTTGGTATCACCATGGGGAGATGTCAGGTGAAGAACAATCAAATTTTGAAAACATAGATGATAATTACATTGAAGAGGATGATGGTGAGGATGAAATAGATGGTTTTCTTAGAGATTTGTACCCCGATATTAACGGAGATAATATGAATAATAGTGGTGATGATTTTCTTGAGGAGGAACCAAATGTTGAAGCAAAAATGTTTTATAGGCTATTGAAAGATCTTGATCTACCATTATATGAAAGTGCAAAAGTTTCTAAGCCCTCTACTTTGGTTAAATTTCTTCACCTTAAAAGTATTGGTCATTGGAGTAATGAGTCATTTACAATGTTGTTGAAGTTCTTGAAAGATGATCTATTTTTGGATGGAAAAAACTTCCCGGATTCATATTATGAGGAACAGAAGGTTATTCGGGATCTTGGGCTTACTTGTAAGAAGATTGATGCATGTAAGAATGATTGCATGTTATATTGGTAGGATGATAATTGTCTTCAATCTTGCAAAGTTTGTGGTGCATATAGATGGAAGGGTGGTAAACATAGTGGGGAAACAAAAATGAAAAAGGGAAAAAAGATACCATGCAAGATTTTACATTATTTTCCTCTAAAGCCAAGGCTTCAATGGTTATTTATGTGCTCAAAGATATCTCCTTTGATTTCATGGAATCATGACAAAAGATTTGATGATGGAATAATGAGGCATCCAGCTGATTTAATGGCATGGAAAAAATTTGATGAGCTTCACTCATCTTTTGCTGCAGAGCCACTTAATGTACGGCTTGGACTTGATAGTGATGGTTTCCAACCATTTGGAATGTCGAAAAGTCTGTACAACATTTGGCCTGTGGTACTTATTCCCTATGATTTGCCACCTTGGCTTTGCATGAAGCAAGAGAACTTTATTTTGTCAATGCTTATACCTAGGCCTGAGAGTCCTGGTGATGCAATTGATGTTTATCTGCATCCTTTAATAGAGGAGTTGAATGAATTATGGGAAAGTGGAGTCAAGACATTTGATGCATCAACTAGAAAGAATTTTACATTACATGCATCTTTGTTGTGGTCCATTAATGACTTTCCAGCATATGCAAATTTGTCAGGATGGAGCACAAAGGAAAAACTCGCTTGCCTATGTTGCAATAAAAAAATACACCATACAAGGCTAACAAATGGCCAAAAAGAGTGTTATATGAGCATAGGCTACCACCTGAAATGTTGTCCGGTGATGATATTCTTGATCAGGTTGCTGACTTAGATGGGTTACAATTAACAAAGGATCTACAGAAGAATATTAAAATATCACACAAGAAAAGGGGTGATAATTGGAATAAGAAGAGTATATTCTTTGATCTTCCATATTGGAAAACCTTATTGTTGCGACATAATCTTGATGTGATGCACATTGAAAAGAATATATGTGATAGTGTTTTGTGGAAAATATTAGATGTATCAGGGAAAACAAAAGACACATTGAGCACTCAGTTGGATTTACAAAAAATAAAAATATGAAAAGAATTGCATCCAATACAAACTGGAGATAAATATGAGTTGTCAGCAGCACCTTACACATTATCTGATGAAGACAAGCAAAAAATTTTCAAATTTTTGTAGAATTTGAAGATCCTAGATGAATTATCCTCAAATATTTCTCAATGTGTCAACCTTAAGGATAAAAAATTCTCAGGATTAAAAAGTCATGATTGTCATATAATTCTACAACATTTACTCCCTCTTGCCATGCGTGGTATGCTTTGCAAATCCGTGTCTGAACCTCTTATTGAGTTGTCTATTTTTTTCAAAGTGCTTGGAGCAAAATGTTTGAGCGTAGAGGATTTGGAACAAATAGAATCTCAAATACAAAAACATTATGCAAGTTAGAAAAGGTGTTCCCTCCTGCATTTTTTGATGTTAGGGTGCACTTATCTATTCATCTACTTGATGAAGCTAAGATTGCTGGACCAATTCAGTATCGATGGATGTATCCAATAGAGAGATACCTACACTTATTGAAGTGTTTTATTGGTAACATGGCTCACCCTGAAGGTTCAATTGTAGAGGGATATTTAGCAGTTGAATGTATGACTCTATGTTCAAGGTATTTGAATATAGTAAAGACAAAGTTTAATTGTCCAGAGAGAAATTATGATGGTGGTTTTATTGAATCTGATGGTGGTTTGGCAATATTTTGTGAACCTAGAAAAAGTTTAAAGGCTAGCACACCAGACAAACTTGATTCAAATGATTTTGAGAACGCACACTATTATATTTTGAAGAATTGTAATGAAATTCAACCATTCCTCTAGTAAGTATTGATTTAATCTAATAATGTATCTATATCTTTTCGATATGTTTAATTTAAAATAACATGTAAAACTTCAATTTTTTGTTAGAGAATTTTCACAAATACATAGTAAGACCTCTCAACAAAGTTCAGATGTGGAGTGGAATAGAAAATTCATTAGTTGGTTACAAAAAAAGGTTAGTAGAAATTAACTGCTTTTCTTAAATCAAGAATGCAATTAAATTTTGTTTTCTAAAAAGCTATTTGATGTCGTTAAGTTGCAGGATTATACAAATATGATGATAGTAAGAGAATGGAAGATTTACTATCTTTATCACGTGGCCTTTGCCATATGTCACAAGATTAAAAGGTCATATTATTAATGGATATAGGTTTCATGTAAAAGAGTATGATCAACATCTAAAAACTCAAAATTCTTGTGTGATTGTTGACACCCAACTTTGACCGACCTTTAACCATTTTTAGGAATACTATTCGATTAAATACGTATTTTAAAATTTAGTTAAAGTTTAAAATTTAGTCGATTTTACTTGAAAAAATTATATATTCTAGTATGTTTACTTAATAAAATTATCGTCAATATTATTAAAATATTTTAAAATTATTGATGAATTTAAAATGTTTTAAAATCTAAATGATTTTCAATTACATAAAAATATATTAATATATGTTGTATTTTAATTAAATAATAATTCCTATACTTTCCTTAAAACTATTTAAATTCTAGCCTATTCTATTATAATTTCTTTCAATGCTAGCCACTCCAATCAAATTTTATTTCAATCGTAACCCCTCTTTCATTTCAATTTTAGTCAATTAAATTGCAATTGTAGCCATTCCATATTCAATCCAATCTGATTTCAATACATTTAATCTTTTAATCTCATCCATCTATTTTTATTAATTGAATCCTAACCCTTAATCTCTTATCAAACCAACGGTTGTGATTAAATCTCCCATTCTCTTTCTTCAACACCAAAAGACCCCAAAAACCTAAAATTCCAATTCATTCTCCTTTCTTTTAAAGATCTGTCGCCTCTATTTCTCCTTCCCCTTCGTTCTCCCCATTTTTTCTGGCGAAGGCATCCAGACGCCAGCGCTGCCTCGTCTTTCCCCACCATCTCCCTCTCTTCTTCTCCCCTCTCCCTTATTTCCTCCCTCTTCCTGTCGCTGCTCTTCTCTCTCCCTTCCTCCCCTTCCCCCAGCAAGCGAGGCCAGCAGCCGCTGGCAGCTGTCCCTCTACCATTCTCCCATCGCCCCTCTTCTTCTTCTCCCTCTCTCCACCTCCCTCTTCTCCTCTTTCCTCTCCTGTTTCCCCTGCTGTCTTCCCCTTCTTCTTTTCCTTTTCTTTTCTTCTCCTTTAGTAGCAAAACCAGCGGCGACCAGCAGCAACTCCATGCAACTGGTGCAAGCTGCAGCAGCAGGAAGAGGCCAGAAGTAGCAAAAACAAGCGCTGGCAGTAGCGCTGGCGAGAACAACCAGCGAGAAGGGACGCGGGTAATGCCTTGCTCCATCTTTTCTTTTCTTTTCTCTGCAGGACGAACAACAGCTCCAACCAGTGGCGAATCCAAACTTAAAATCCCAAAAGAGTTGTTAGGTCGTGCACAAAACCCGTTTTTACGAAAAAATGGGGCGCGACAGAAAGGCAACTCCACTGGGTATATTAGGTTCTTATCATTACGTGTTTCATGCTTATTTATGTGGGGTTTACTTTATTTTAGTTATTTCATTATTTGTTAGGTGTTTAGCATGTTTAGTTATCATTTTGTTGCCTTATTTACTGTCTTCTTTCCATGTCTCACCCCTTCGCTCTTCCTTAATTGCGTATTACCGTGTTTCACCTTTTTCCTTTTTCCTTATTTGGTTACTTACATGTTTAATCCCATACCCTCTTTCCTTATTTGCGTGATTTTTTTAATATCTTCATATGTTTACTTTTCTTTTTTATGCTTATTTATTTATTTATTTATTATTTTATAAACTTTCTATATGTTACCGCTTTCCAATTTAAATGATAAGTGTTTATTGCTTTGATAACAGGCATTCCTCTCATACTTCCCCCAATTGGGACCCTTTTTTTTTATTTTGTTCTCGTGATGTTGTGTCTTTGCACCTCTCACAACTACTCCAATTCTATTCAAATACCCATTATAAAGAGTCGGCATATGCGTGGACGTAACGGATGGTTTTACTACCGCGAAACCACGAGCCTCTTGCATAGAATCCCTTTCAAGTCCGTCTCAAGCCAACACTTAAAAGTCCTTGTTAGGTCATTGATGTACCGTGGTTTCACGGTATTTTTAATGCTTTTCCTTAAGTTTAGTATGTGTCGATAAGCCTTTTTGTATTGATTTTTATGTAAGTTTCTCCTTATTTGCAAGAAATCTGTCCAAAGATGAAGGCGGAAGTTTTTGAGCGAGAAATGCAGAAGAGACCACCTACGGAGCTTATGACAGTCCGTCGAGCGTGTGACGGTCCGTAGGTGGCATCGTAGTGAGGAGAGAAGGTGCTAAAGGAAGATGAGGGAGTCTGACCTAGGGTGGGATTACGGAAGTCCATGACGGACCGTCATATCCACGACGGTCTGTCCTGCTGGTTCGTCGTAATGATCAGAGAGTAGTCCTAGAATCCAAATTCCAAGAAGTTAAAGTATTACGGAATAGAGACCCTCCACGGACCGTCGTGCTTGGAACGGTCTGTCATACCTGTTTGTTGAGGGTAATGAAAAAGCAGAAAATTATTTTTGAAGTATGGGATGACGGAGGCCATGACGGCCCGTTGTGACCACGACGGTCCGTCACGAAGTCCGTCGACTCAGACGCGTTTTGCAAGATTTTCAGTAATTAAAATCCTTCTTTTATTAGGTTTTTGTTTTAATTATAAATAGTTCGAAAAACCTCATTTTTGGGGTTAGACTTTTTGATAGTTAGACTTTTGGATAATCTTTAGTTCTCTTGTTCAAGTATTGAAGGATTAATTTCAGCAATTGTTACACTTTTTCTAGAATTGATTGTTGGTGCGTTTGTTGATTAATCAAGTGAATTTCTGGATTTTATTATTTCTCATTAAAGTAAGTGCATGAATTCTTATATTAAATATACGGAAAAGGGCCTAAAATACCCTCAAAGTATTGGAAATGGTACAAAATTACCCTCCATCCACCTATTGGATCCAAAATACCCTTCCCACCCACCTATTGGGTCCAAAATACCCTTGTCATCCACCTTTTGGTTCAAAATTGACCACTTATTTAACGGTTTTATATTTAAACTATTTAAATATTTTTAAAAATACATTAGTATAATTTATAAATCAATCCACTACCCACCCCATTAATAATTAAATCCCTCTAAATTAATGAACCCGTCACATTATTAATGCAAGCTACTGCCAATTGAGTGTTTTTAAAAATTATAGAAGTAAATTATCATACATTCAAGTGGCTAAATAAAAATCACCAATAAACTTAAAAGTCCGACTATATTTATCTTAATTATTCTTACGTCTCAATTATGTGATGTTACTTCATAGGTAACTTTTTTTTCCAAATAATATATTAAAGTCTTAAAATAAATCATAAATATTTATAAAATTATATTTTAAAAAAGTGCATGAATCAATTCGGGATGTATTACTTCTTTACCTTTAATCATAAATTTCTAATTCTATTTTGGAATAAAGTGTCCTCCTAAATAAGCGGCTCAACCTAAATTTAATTGGGGCTCCGATTCGGACTCGAATAATTTTGAATGTCATTTTCCGAAATCTATAATTTCATCGTGTTTTAGTAGTGTTTATGATGATTTTGATATTATAATTGGATTATTAATTGGGTGAGGTTTAGTTAGCAATGAGTGTGTAGTGGGTTGGTTTATAAATTATATTAATAAATTATAATTATAATCAATAATTGAACGCCAAGTATTTTAAAAAAATATTTAAAGAGTTTAATTTTAAAACAATTAAAAAAGTGGTCAGTTTTGAACACAAAGGTGGATGAAAAGGGCATTTTGGAGCCAATAGGTGGATGAAGAGTAATTTTGTACCATTTTCAATACTTTAAGGGTATATTAGACCCTTGTCCGTTAAATATATGAATAGTGTGATTATGGCTATGGATAACTAAACTCCATAACTAGGGTTGAGGGAACCATGGGTCAATAATGAGGTAAAATCTAACTAAAATAGCAATTCTCGAATAGTGTCTTCCATGTATTGTTAATTCTTTCGTTTATAAGTCTTTTTAACGGATGACTAACGTTAGAACTCGCCTTAGTGCTACTTGCCGGACCAATGAGGTAGATAATAGGAAAAAAAATTATCATCATAGATTTAGTGTACAGTATCAAATAGGCTAGTGTCGATTGGTACGAAGTAATAACTTAGTCAAATATCGAATACAATGCTTAATATCAGGTAAAGGTAAGGGTTAGTATAGCAAAACACGTAGTCGGACCAAGGTGCGGAGTGAAATTTTCTAGATCTCGGACAAAGGATTTAGAGATACATAACTTATCACTTTACATGCAATATACTAAGAAAGAATTGTTATAGTTAGAATTATCAAGTTAGGAACCTGTGGGGAACACTAAAGCCCTAGTTACTTTTATCAATTGATTAAGCTCCAAGATTTGAATTTGTTAGTTGTTTACTTTAATTTAGTTAATTATATCATTAATTTAGAAATAAACCCCCCCTTTATTGTCTTTTATTTTCTAGGGAAACAATTGACTAAATAATAGTAATAATAGAATAAAGTTAAGTCTGAACTATTTTCCTCGTGGGAACGATCCCAAAATCATTAGTGGGGTTTTTTACTTGATACGACCTCTTTACTTCGTATTTGAGAAGTAAGTTTGAGCGTATCAAATTTTGGCGCCGCTGCCGCGGAAAGTAGCTTTTAGATTAACTTAAACTTATTACTAAAGTTTAGTCAATATTTTCTTATTTTTACTTTTGTATTTTTTTTTATTCTTGCAGAACTAACTTCCTTGTATGCCAAATACACGGAGAGGAAGAGAACCCTTGTTTCGCTACGACCACAAATTAGAGCTTACACTATGCAATATGAATCAAAACTTGGGTATTAACAATGATGATCATAACCATAACATCCCAGCTCCAATTGATGTTCATGGTCAGTTATTACCCGATTATCCTGGTGAAAATCAACAAAGGGGACAAAATCCCGCTCCACGCCCTCAAGAATACTACAGAGGTTATGATAATATTGCAGACTCTGATGGACCACTTGTCTTGCCCCCTCTACCACAAGGCCACACCTTTGTGGTAACCAGTAGTCTAATGCAAATGCTCACTGCTAGAGGTTTGGTCTCAGGGCTACCTTCTGAGGACCCACATGCCCATGTAGCTAAGGTAAGGGCAGTGTGTAAAAGCTGTGTAGGGAGGCCTGATTTGGATTTAGATTTAATAGGGCCAAGAGTCTTTCCTCTCTCACTGACGGGAGAGGCTGCTATTTGGTTCACTGAGCTCCCTTATAACTCAAGTTTCACTTGGAACCAACTAAGGGACGTTTTCTTAGCACGTTACTACCCGATCTCCAAGAAACTAAACCACAAAGACAGAGTGAACAACTTTGTGGAACTACCAGGAGAGTCAGTTAGCAGTTCTTAAGATAGATTCACTTAATTTCTGAGAAGTGTCCCCAATAACCGCATAGATGATGAGTCACTGAAGATATACTTCTATCGGGGGCAGGATGATAATAATAAGGCGGTATTGGATACTATAGCGAGTGGTTCTTATGGGGAGTGTCCTTATGCTGAGATTGCTGAAAAGTTAGACAAAATCTCCCCGAATAATAAAGCTTGGAGTACTAGAAAGTCAGATATTGGAAGAAATACCTTTGCAGTGCAATCCAGACAAAATCCAGCCACAAATGAGATTCGTGAAGAGATGTCTCAGATGAGAACTGAGCTTGGGTTGGTATTAAAACATGTCACTGATGGTGCAGAAAAGATAAATGCAGTTAATTACTTCTCTAAACCACCACCACCAAATTATGAATGCTATTATGAGGAGGATTCTTATGCGGTAAATGAGCAGATGGGGGGTTTCCGACCGAGTGTCCAGGGCTCAAATCAGGAGAATTGGCGCCAAGGTCAAGGAAACCAAGGTCAAATCTATGGTAACTATAATTGTGAGGCTAATTATGTCCGAGATAGAAATTACAACCATGACAACAACGTCAACAAGGGTAACTATGGTAATAAAAATGATAGGAATGAGCCCTATGTTCCTCCTCAAAATTGTAAAGTTGCTCCTAGGGATGGTGGAGGTAGTATGGCGCGAGTTGAGGATATGTTGCATAAAATGATGAGGAGGTTCGATGCTAGTGATGATCACACAAAAGAGTTAAGGAGTGATTTAGCGGGTATTGGGCAGAAAATCGATACCATGCAATATTGATTAAGCAGCTTGAGTTTCAAATGACCCAATTATCTGCGACTGTGAACACACGACAACCGGGCACTCTTCCTAGCAACACTGTCCAAAATCCAAAAAATGATGGACACTGTATGACAATCACTACTCGCGGTGGTAAGCAAACCATTTAGCCACCTAAGCCCTCTAATGAGGAAAAGGTGATAAAAGATAATGATAAAGTGTTAGAGGTTAGTGGTGAAGTAGAAGATAATGCTGAGGTGCCTAAAAAGGTAACTCCCATGCCTAGCCCCCCCATTCCCTCAATGATTAGTGAAAAAGACCGAGGATGGTAAATATCGACGTTTTATAACAATGTTGAAGCATCTTTCTACAACTGTCCCTTTGGTAGAAGCTTTAGAACAAATGCTCGGCTATGCCAAGTTTATGAAAGATCTGGTTACAAAGAAAAGATCGGTCACTTTAGAAGATGACGATAGAATGCAACATTGTAGTGCTATTGCTAGAAGATCTATGGTACAAAAGAAAGAAGATCCGGGTGCGTTCACTATTCCTTGTACAATCGGGTTATTACATTTTGCGAAAGCATTATGTGATCTGGGGGAAAGCATAAATCTCATGCCCCTCTCGATTTACAAGAAGTTGGGTTTGGGTGATCCAAAGCCCACTGCGATGTGGCTTTTGATGGCCGATCGAACAATAAAAAGGCCTATAGGGATACTCTACAATGTGCTAGTAAAAGTGGAGTCGTTCATATTTCCGACAGATTTTGTTATTCTTAATTGTGAAGTCGATTTTGAAGTGCCTATTATTCTTGGGAGGCCATTCCTTGCCACGGGTAGAGCCTTAGTTGATATGGAAACAGGGCAGATGAAATTTTGGTTGAACGATGAAGAAGTGACCTTCAACTTTTGTATGTCCATGAGGCAGAGTGGTGAGCTCCAATCGGTATCTACTATATCTTACAAAGTTGGTGAGGCATCCGAGACACAAATAGAAGAACGTCTAGGTGTAGAAGCATTAGCAGCAGTGATCATGAATTTTGATTACGATTGCATTGAAGAGTATGGGTCATTAGTCGCGGCTCTTGATCGTGGTCATGTTCGATTTAAACCGAAGAAATATGAGTTAGACATGAAGAATCGCGAGTCTCAGCCCGCGAAACCATCTATAGAGGAGGCTCCAAAGTAAGAACTAAAAGCTCTCCCACCTTATCTCAGGTATGAATTCTTAGGAAATGGTGACACTTTGCCGATAATGATTGCATCAGACCTGAATGAACAACAAGTTGAGAGTTTGGTGAAAGTGCTAAAAAGGTTCAAAAGAGCGATTGAGTGGACTATTGTGGACATTATTGGATCCCTCTTGGTATTTTTTCTCATAAAATCCAACTCATGCCCGATCATAAGCCAAGTATTGAGCACCAGAGATGCTTAAATCCACCTAAGCAAGAGGTCCTGAAGAAGGAAATCATTAAATGGTTGGATGCCGGAGTAATATATCCAATGCCGATAGTAGTTGGGTATGCCCTGCTTAGTGTGTACCTAAGAAAAGGGGAATGATTGTGGTCCCCAATGATAAAAATGCACTTGTTCCAATGAGACCGGTTACTAGATGGAGGTGTGTATGGATTACCATAAATTAAATGCATGGACCAAAAAAGACCATTTTCCTATGCCCTTCATGGATCAGATGTTGGATAGACTTGCTGGAAAAGGGTGGTACTGTTTTCTTGATGGATATTCGGGGTATAATAAGATTTCTATTGCACCAGAAGATCAAGAGAAAACCATCTTCACTTGTCCATATGGGACCTTTGCATTCAAAAGAATGCCGTTTGGGTTGTGCAATGCACCCACCACATTTCAGAGATGTATGATGTCAATATTCTCCGACATGGTGGAAGATACTATTGAAGTTTTTGTGGATGATTTTTCTGTGGTTGGTGAATCATTCGAGTGGTGTTTGAGCTAATTATCTGAGGTCCTTAAGAGATATGAAGAATGCAATTTAGTACTAAATTGGGAAAAATGCCACTTCATGGTGAAATAAGGTATTGTTTTGGGGCATCGCATTTCAGAAAAGGGCATAGAGGTTGATCGAGCTAAAATCGAGGTAATAGAGAGACTTCCTCCACCTATCTCTGTTAAAGTTGTGAGAAGCTTTCTTGGGCATACAGGTTTTTACCGGAGATTCATCAAAGATTTTTCAAAAATTACACATCCTTAGTGCAAACTGCTGGAGAAAGATTGTAAATTTTATTTTGATGAATCCTGTGTTAAAGTATTCGGCGAGCTCAAAGAAAAATTGGTGTCTGCACCTATTTATTTCTCCGGATCGGAACATACCATTTGAGGTGATGTGCGATGCTAGTGGGGTTACTCTTGGTGTGGTGATACGCTCAAACTTACTTCTCAAATAAGAAGTAAAGCGGTCGTATCAAGTAAAGAACCCAACTAATGAGGTTAGGATCGTTCCCACGAAGAAACTAGTTCAGACTTAACTTCAATCTATTATTACTACTATTTAGTCAATTATTTCCTTGGAAAAAAAGACAATAAAAGGGGGTTTTTTATTTCTAAATGAATGAAAATAACTAGCTAAATTAAAGTAGACAACTAACAGATTCAAATTTTGGAGTTTAATCAATTAATAAAAGTAACTAGGGTTTACGTGTTCCCCACAGGTTCCTAACTTGATATTTCTAACTATAACAATTCTTTCCTAGTATCTTGCATGCGAAGTGATAAGTAATGTATTTCTAAATCCTTGGTCCGGCGTCTAGAAAATTTCACTCTGCACCTTGGTCCGGCTACGCGTGTTGCTATACTAACCCTTACCTTTACCTCATATTAAGCATTGTATTCGATATTTGACTAACTTATTACCTCGTACAAATCAATACTAGCCTATTAGATAGTATACACTAAATCTATAGTGATAATTCTTTTCCTACTATCTACCTCCTTGGTCCGACAAGTAGAATTAAGGCGAGTTTTAACGTTGGCCATCCGTTAAAAAGACTTCTAACGAAAGAATTATAAATTCATGCAAGACACTATTCTAGAATTGTTATTTTACTTAGGTTTTACCTCATTATTCGCCTATGGTTCCCACAACCCTAGTTATGGAGTTTAGTTATCCATAGCCATAATCACAATATTCATATATATGATATAAGAATTCATGCACTTACTTCAATGAGAAAGAATAAAATCCAGAAATATACTTGATTAATCGACAAAATCACCAACAATCAACTCCAGAGAAATGTGCAACAATCCAAAGTGTAATAATCAAAATAATCTCCTCACAAAGAATATAACATAAAGGTGTCTAATAACCAAGAGTCTAACCCCAAAAATGAGGTTTTTCAAACTATTTGTAAAAACAAAAACCTAATCAAAGAAGGACTGTATTTGCTACAAATATGTCAAAACGCGGCTGGGTCGACGGACCTCGCGACAGACCATCGTGGTTACGACGGGCCGTCATGGACTCCGTCGTCCCATACTTTGCAAATTCTTCTGCTTCTCTCTTCATTACCCTCGACGGCAGGTATGATGGATCATCACAGGCACAATGGTTCGTCGAGGATCATCGTTCCCTAACACTTAAACTCTTTGGAATTTGGGTATTGGACTACTTCTCTGATCTTCACGACGAACCAACAGGACGGACCGTCATGGCTACGATGGTCCATCACACACTACGTAACCCCACACTTGGTCAGACTTCCCCATCTTCCTTCAGCAGCTTCACTAGGATGCCACCTACGGACCGTCACAGCCACGACGGAACGTCACAAGCTCCGTAGGTGGTACTTTTCTGCATTTCTTGCTCAAAAACATCCGGATTCATCTTTTAGACATATTTCTTGCAAATAAAGAGAAACTTACATTAAAATTAATACAAAAAGGCTTTTGGACACACACTAAACTTAAGAAAAAAGCATTAAAAATACCGTGAAACCACGATATATCAACACCCTAAACTTAAATTCGTTGTTTGTCCTCAAGCGACACAATATGACTCACTACGAAATCTTTGTACAATAGTATCCCTGTTTTATCTTTCGCAATCTTTTGGCTATCAATCCCGATCAGTCTCATCATATTTATGCATGATATCACTATTAGGCTTGGATTATGTGGAATCAGACGATGACACAAACTCACCACGCACTAACACCTATCCTCTTCAATTTCTGACCGAGGTGCTAATATTTCCGGTATTGCAACTAGTGTCCTCACTTCAAAACAATATCCTCATTTTTCACACAATGATTTTAGTTTGAGTATAAGGATTACTTTTCAACACTCACTCTCAGAACATATTCACAACTCATTCATACATATTGCCATAAGCTTGCCTTTATTTTCACTGCTTTAAGTTCGCATACAACTTTTAGGATCACAGTAGGACTTTCTTAGCTTGTAACATAGTCTCAGGGTCAGGTAGGGTATATTTAGGTACACTTTAGTGACTTTTTGCCCTCCTTGACATATCGGCTAAACATACCACTTTTATCATTTTATTTCGCCCAGTTTCTCATATTCTTTCACCTTGCTATTATCCCTTTTTTCTTCATTTGTGTAAGTGACTCTCTTCTTTTCCTGCTGGTATTTATTGTATTTTTTATTTAACTTTTCTTTCAACTAATTCTTGAGTCACTTTTTACTTTTTTTCTTTATCTCTCTTTATTCAATCAACCCCACTTTCCAGAGCATTCCTCATAATAGCAACCCTCAACCCATGGCTTTGCCATGAGTCAAAGTACACAATACCCAAAGTTGGGTCAGGGCCATAAAAAGGTTGTTTACTGCATTAGCCACCCTCAACTTATGCTTTTGGCATAAGTTGAGGTGCACATGTCCAAGGAGGGACCAGGGCCAACACATTATTCCCAGAAAAGATCAGTTGGGGTGAAAAAGAAAGGTCTAGTTTAAGCTCAAATCATTTGGATCAAAGAAGGATTAATTTCATTTGTTTTTTTAATCTGAACAAGGGCCTATGATCCTTTCCTAATTGTCTATTACAGCTTACTTTTAGCAGGACTAACCAGACAAGTTCTAGCTCAGTACAAATAGTGGACTATTCAAATCTTCCTCACACTCACTTGACATCTCATTACTCTACCAGATTATCAGACACCTAGTTCAAATTTTAGACTTAGGGTAATGCAGTGGTGTATCTCTATGTCATGCTTCGAGCCACACATTTATGAATTACTATGCCTAGTCATGCATCATTTTCATTTGATCAGGATATCATTTTAGCCGTCATGCTTCAGAGTTAAACTATGTACACAAGATATAGACATGCCGGGTCAACAGTAAAAATAATCAGTCTCTTGTGGAAAAAGAACACATGCAAGAAAACACCAAAAGAGGATAGTGAATTGGGCTACTCAAACTTCACCCTAGCACTCACTTTCCATTTACCCTACCCCCAACAAAAAGACATGCAATTGTCCCCAATGCATAAAAAAATTTAAGTAAGAGAGTGGTAGGTGAAGCAAACCTGGGGAGCAAAGCGCCGACGATCAGCAAGCTGGTGGGTCCGATTACCCGGAACCCACTACCTCTGTAATCTTGACACCCTCAGTGGTGTCCTCATTAGCAACAACACTATTAGCAGTGCTTCTCGCTATATCCACATTTTTGGAGCTAGATGCCCCAGCAGCTAACTCTACAGCCCTCATCCGACGCGCCTCTTCATCATCAAGAGAGTCTCTCCTCGCAGCCTCCATCTCTCGGTGCTCCTTCTTCCGTGCTCTAGCCTCATCCTCTTCTCGACACCTACGCCTCTTGGCATGATCTCTAGGGGGAGTGGTGGAATCTCAGAAGTGGCGAATAAGGCCGCCATGACTGTGTCCTCAGCAGGCTCTGCAGAAGGGGCTTCAGACTCAGGCACCCTAGCCTCTAGGATCATATCAATGTGTCCTCAAAAGCAGCCTGCGTAGCCGTGCGAGCCTGTGCTACCGTATTAGCCAGATTGTCACCAAGTGGAGGCAACTCTGGACGGGGCCCTTTGCGTGGAGCCAACTCATTGGCCTCATCCCTGATGAGGCCGATATCAACAGTGCCCAGCGGGGTCTTGAGCTGATTAATGTGCCAGATGGGCACACGTGAGGACCTGCATAAAGAAAATATCATGCACGGAAAAGGGTAAGTACTTGTGACCTTAAAAGCCCTCTCGTGCATGACCGCCTGTAGAAGCCAAGCAAAGTCCACCTCAAACCCTGCTATCATTGCCAACATTAGAACTGCACGATCTTATGTGACTATATTATCAGCGGCTGTGGGGGAAAGGCAGTGGCGGACAATAAACCATAAGAACTTAGCCGTGAAGGTCAGGTTAGCCTTATTGATGGATCCCTTCGGCTCGGTTACCCAGTCAGCACCCTCTCCATCAACAGACAAATGCAGGGCCATCCACCTCTTGGTGGTCTCTCTCAGCGATGGCTCACGCAAAAATTGACCATCTTTAACAATTTGCCACTGGAAGTCAAACTCGACGGTGAGAGGGGTCCGGTTGGCATCAACATCCTCATCGTATGGATACCGGCGGATTGCAGGTAGGGAAATATCAACCTAAATGCCACGTACTCGGACATGATCAAGTGGGGCCTTTTTGGCAGGGGCATCCCACCTATTAATCTGTGATCTGAGAGTAGCCAGGTAGGAGGCATAGAACTCTCGGACCAATTCTTCACTATAACGGCCCAAAGAACGTGCTGTCCACTCTAGTCGATGTCTGGTGAAGATATTGTGGATCTCTGGCATAGAAGGGAGACTTCCCGTAAGGACCCGCCTCTCCAATGTAAGGGTCCGTGTCATAAATTCTTTATCATTAATAAACTTTGCTTGTGAATAAACTTAATACCGCCCGTCGACACACAACCGGTTGGGCTGATCGGCAACCGAGCTGAGAGCGCGAGTCGGTGAGCTGGGAGTGGATTTAGAATTGTCAACCTGATATACCGTGGTTTCAAGGTATTATTAATACTTTTTCCTTAAGTTTAGTGTGTCCAAAAGCCTTTTTGTGCTAATTTTTATATAAGTTTCTCTTTATTTGCAGGAAATCTGTCCAAAGATGAATGCGGAGGTTTTTGAGCGAAGAAATGCAGAAGAGACCACCTACGGAGCTTTTGACGGTTCGTCATGATCGTGACGGTCCGTAGGTGGTAGCGTAGTGCAGCTGCTGAGGAAGATGGGGAAGTCTGACCAAGTGTTGGTTTAAGGAAAGCATGACATACCGTCGTATACATGACGGTCCGTCCTGCAGGTTCGTCATGAAGATCAGAGAAGTAGTCCCAGTACCCATATTCCAAGAGTTCAAGTGTTTTGGAACGGAGACCCTCGACGGACCGTTGTGCCTATGACGATCCGTCATCACTGCCGTCGAGGGTAATGAAGAGAGGAGCAAAGGAAATTGCACAAGTATGGGACGACAGAATCCATGACGGTTCGTCATGACCACAGCGATCCGGCGCGATGTCTGTCGATCCAACCGCGTTTTGACAGATTTCCAGCAAGTAGAGTCCTTGTTTAATTAGGTTTTTTTTCTATAAATAGTTCGAAAAACCTCGTTTTTGAGGTAAGACTCTTGATTATTTGGTTAGACCCTTGATTATTTTTAGACTCTTTGTTAGACTCTTTGTTCTTCAATTAATTTCAGTAATTGATTATTGGTGATTTTTGTTGATTAATCAAGCAAACTTTCGGATTTTACTCTTTCTCATTGAAGTTAGTGCATGAATTCTTATATCATGTATTTGAATATTGTGATTATGACTATGGGTAACTAAACTCCATAACTAGGGTTGTGGGAACCATAGGCAAATAATGAGGTAAAACCTAACTAAAATAACAATTCTAGAATAGTGTCTTGCATGTATTAATAATTCTTTCGCTTAGAAGTCTTTTTAACGGATGGCCAACGTTAGAACTCGCCTTAATGCTACTTGCCGGACCAAGGAGGTAGATAATAGGAAAAGAATTATTAACATAGATTTAGTGTATACTATCTAATAGGCTAGTATTGATTGGTACGAGGTAATAACTTAGTCAAATATCGAATACGATGCTTAATATGAGGTAAAGATAAGGGTTAGGATAGCAACACACGTAGCCGGACCAAGGTGCGGAGTGAGATTTTCTAGATGCCGGACCAAGGATTTAGAAATACATAACTTATCACTTTGCATGCAAGATACTAGGAAAGAATTGTTATAGTTAGAATTATCAAGTTATGAACCTGTGGGGAACACGTAAACCCTAGTTACTTTGATTAATTGATTAAACTCCAACATTCGAAGCTGTTAGTTGTCTCCTTTAATTTCGCTAGTTATTTTCATTTATTTAGAAATAGAAACCCCCCCTTTATCATTTTTGCTTTCCAACAAAGTAATTGACTGAACAATAGTAATAATAGATTGAAGTTAAGTCTAAACTATTTTTCTCGTGGGAACGATCCCAAACTCACTAGTTGGGTTATTTCACTTGACACGACTGCTTTACTTCTTATTTGAGAAGTAAGTTTGAGCGTGTCAAATTTTTGGCGCCGTTTTCGGGGAAAGTAGCTTTTAGATTAGCTTAAACTTATTACTATAGTTTAGTTGATATTTTCTTGATTTTACTTTGTTTTATTGTTTTTGATTCGTGCAGAACAACCCTCCTTGTATGCCAAATACACGGAGAGGAACAGAACCCCTGTTTCCCTACAATCACGAATTAGAGCGTACACTACGCAACATGAATAGAAACTTGGGAATTAATGATGATGATCCAAACTAGAACATTCCAGCTTCGGTTGATGTTCATGGTCAGTTGTTACCCGATGCTCCGGGTGAACACTATCAGAGGGGACAAAATCCCGCTCCATGACCCCAAGCATACTACAGAGGCTATGACAACATAGTAGACTCCGATGGTCCACTTGTCTTGCCTCCTCTACCACCAGTCCACACCTTCGTGGTAACTAGTAGCCTGATGCAAATGCTCACTGCCAGAGGTTTGTTTTCAGGGCTACCTTCTGAGGATCCACATGCCCATATAGCTAAGGTAAGGGAAGTGTGTAAAAGTTGTGTAGGGAGGCCTGACTTGGACTTGGATGTAATAGGGCTTAGATTGTTTCCTCTCTCACTGACGGGAGAGGCTGCTATATGGTTCACTGAGCTCCCTTACAACTCAATTTTCACTTGGAACAAACTAAGGGATGTTTTCTTAGCACACTACTATCTGGTCTCCAAGAAACTAAACCACAAAGACAGAGTGAACAACTTTGTGGCATACCAGTAGAGTCAGTTAGTAGTTCTTGGGACAGATTCACCTCGTTCTTGAGAAGTATCCCAAATAACCGTATAGATGATGAGTCACTGAAGGAATACTTCTATCGAGGACAAAATGATAATAATAAAGCGGTTTTGGACACTATAGCAGGTGGATCTTATGGGGAGTGTCCTTATGCTGTGATTGCTGAAAAATTAGAGAAAATCTCCCGAAATAATAAAGTTTGGAGTACTAGGAAGTCAGATACCGGTAGAAGTACCTTCGCAGTGCAGTCCACTCACAACCCAGCCACAGATGAGATTCGTGAAGAAATGGCTCAGATGAGAACTGAGCTTGGGTTGGTACTAAAACATATCACTGGGGGTGCAGAAAAGATAAATGCATATAACTACTTGCCTTAAACACCACCCCCTAATGATGAATGCTATTATGCGGAGGACTCCTATGCAGTGAATGAGCAGACGGAGTGTTTCCGACCGAGCGCCCAAGGCTCAAATCAAGATAATTGGCGCCAAGTTCAAGGGAACCAAGGTCGGATCTATGGTAACTATAACCGTGAGGGTCATTATGTCCGAGATGGAAATTACAACCGCGACAACAACTACAACAGGGGTAACTACGGTAACAGAAATGATAGGAATGGGACCTATGTCCCTCCTCAAAATCGTGAGGTTACTGCTAGGGATGGTGGAGATAGTATGGCGCGAGTTGAGGATATGTTGCACAAAATGATGAGGAGGTTCGATGCTAGTGATGAGCACATTAAAGAGTTAAGCTATGATTTAGCAGGTATTGGGAAAAAAGTCGATACGCATGCAATATCGATTGAGCAGATCGTGTTGCAAATGGCCCAATTATCTGCGACAGTGAACACACGGCAACTGGGCACTCTTCCTAGCAACACTGTCCAAAATCTGAAAAATGATGCACACTGTATGGCAATCACTATTCAGGGTGGTAAGAAAACCATTGACCCACCTATGCCGTCTAATGAGGAAAAGGTGAGAAAGGATGATGATAAGGTGGTAAAGGGTAGTGATGAAGCAGAAGAGAGCATTGGAAAAGATGCAGAAGTCCCTATGAAGGTAATTCCCATGCCTAGACCACCACCACCCTTCCCTAAGAGATTAGTGAAAAAGACCGAGGATGATAAATATCAGCGTTTTATAACAATGCTGAAGCAGCTTTCTATCAATGTCCCTTTGGTAGAATCTCTAGAACAAATGCCCGGTTATGCCAAGTTTATGAAAGATCTGGTTACAAAGAAAAGATCAGTCACTTTCGAGGATGATGATAGACTGCAACATTGTAGTGCTATTGCTACAAGATCTCTCGTACAAAAGAAAGAAGATCTGGGTGCGTTCACTATTCCTTGTACAATCGGGTCATTACATTTAGCGAAAGCATTATGTGATCTGGGGGCAAGCATAAATCTCATGCCCCTCTCGATTTACAAGAAGTTGGGTTTGGGTGAACCAAAACCCACTGCAATGCGGCTACTGATGGCTGATCGAACAGTGAAAAGGCCTATAGGGATAGTCTATGATGTGCTAGTAGAAGTGGAGTCATTCTTATTTCCGGCAGATTTTGTTATTCTTGATTGTGAAGTCGATTTTGAAGTGCCTATTATTCTTGGGTGGCCATTCCTTGCTACAGGTAGAGCCTTAGTTGATATGGAAAAGGGGCAGATGAAATTTCGGTTGAACAATGAAGAAGCGACCTTCATCATTTGTAGGTTCATGAGGCAGAGTGGTGAGCTCCAATCGATATCCGCCATATCCCACAAACAAAAGATGAAGAAGGAGAATGAACAAAAAAGTGAAAAACAAGAGTTTATGGTTGGGGATTTGGTGCTTTTAGACAGTTCAAGGTTGCATTGGCTTCCGGGCAAGCTCAATTTCAAATGGACTGGCCCTTACTTGATTACCCAAGTATTCCCTCATGGAGCAGTTGAGTTAAAAACCAAGGAGGGAGTGCATTTTAAAGTGAATAGAGAACGAATAAAACTCTATTTTGGGCATACTGCATTAGTGAATGAAGTGATAGAGGCATACCATCTTGATGAAGGCTGAGTAATCAAGTGTCCTAAGTCGTGCCGCGACTTTAAATCAGGCGCTTGTTGGGAGGCAACCCAATACTTATATTTTTTTCTTTCTAGTAATGGTAGCATTTTCTACTAATGGGTTTTAAAGTTGCAGGCACATCACCAGGAAATTCTGCAGAAAATTACTCTGCAGCCGTCACTGACGGATACAGCGACGGACCGTTGCTCCTACGACGGACCGTCGCATGAATCCGTCGTGCAAAGTACGTCTTTCTGTTATTTTCAAACTAGGGCACACGCGACGGAACCAACTACGAACCGTCACAACCGAGACGGACCTTCGTCGGGGAATCATCGTGTCTTTAATGAAGCGTACCCGACCCGGCTGGGGTTTTTAAAAAAATCATCATTTAAAACCCCCACCCCTTCATTTCACCCCATTCTTTCACTCTTTCTCCCATTTCCCTCCCTTTTCAACTTTCAAAGCTATCTTACAACCGATCATTTTCCCCAATTTCTCCAAATTCCTCAAAATTCATCATCTACTAGTCGGAGCTGCTGCTGTGAGTGTCTACTTGATCACCAAGTACCGTTCCCTCTTGTTTTTCTCAAATTCTCAGGTACTATCTAATATGGCACCAAAACAAGATAGAGTCTATGCACGCGGGCGATCGAAGTTTGTCGCCCCGTCTGCCCGCCTGGTCATTGGCTCTGATGATGAGCGTGACCCCAAGTACGTGCCCCCAGGAACTTCCACCCCATCCCGTGCTACACGTGCTGCAAGAGCCACACCCAAAAAGATGGTGTCCGGCTTAGTCACTGCCTCCCAGTCTGATGAGGAGTGCACACTGATCGGCACACCTTCTGGGTCAGCCACTAATGAAGAAGGAGCGTCTGGCTACTTAGTAGTTCCGTGGTCGGAGGAAGCCTCCGGATCTGCTGAGGTTCCCGCACCCGCCACCGCTGCAGCGTCGGCCTCGTCTAATGAGGCTGACAGTTCGAAATCCACATCCGGTTCACCAGCTCGTGCTCTCACCTCGGTTACTGACCAGCCCAACCGGTGGTGTGTCGTCGGGCAGTTTCAATTCTATTCCGATGCAAAGTTCCTGAATGACAAAGGAGTTATGACTCGGACACTTACATTGGAACGGCGGGTCCTTATGGGAAGTCTCCCGACGATGCCTGAGATCCACAATCTCTTCACCAGACATCGACTGGAGTGGACAGCACGTCCGTTTGGACGTTATAGTGAAGAGCTGGTCCGAGAGTTCTATGCATCCGACGTAGCGACTCTCCGATCACAGATTGATAGGCGGGCTACCCCCGCCAAACAGGCCCCACTGGAGCAGGTCCGAGTACGTGGCGTTCAGGTTGATATCTCCCTGCCTGCCATCCGCCAGTTTCTATACGGCGATGATGTTGATGCTAATCGGACCCCTCTCACTGCCGAGTTTGACTATCGATGGCAGATTGTTAAAGGTGGCCAATTCCTGCGTGAGCCATCGCTGAGAGAGACCACCAAGAGGTGGATGGCCCTGCACTTGTCCGTTGATGGAGAGGGTGCCGACTGGGTGACCGAGCCGAAGGGGGCCATCAAGAAGGCCAGCCTGACTTTCACGATGAAGTTTTTGTGGTTGATTGTCAGCCACTGTCTTTCCCCCACAACCGCTGATAATATCGTCACATGGGATCGAGCAGTACTGATGGCGGCGATGATATCCGGGTTTGAGGTGGATTTTGCGTGGCTTCTACAGGCGGTCATGCACGAGAGGGTTTTTAAGGTCACAACTACTTACCCTTTCCCGTGCATGATATTTTCTCTATGCAGGTCCGCAGGTGTGCCTATATGGCACGTTGATCAGCTCAAGACCCCTCTGGGCACTGTTGATATCGGCCTTATCAGGGATGAGCCCAACGAGTTGGATCCACGCAGAGGGCCCCATCCGTAGTTGCCTCCACTTGTTGACAATCTGGCTTATACGGTAGCACAAGCCCTCATGGCTACGCAGGCGGCTTCCACTGGCACTACCTCGGTCGAGTCTATCCCGGGTAGTAGCACTGCCTCGAGATCCTCTTGCTCAACCCCTTTACCCGCTCAGGTCCCGCTTGCTAGGGTCCAGAAATTAGAAGCGCAAATGGCTACACTTATGCATCATATCTAGCCTTGGATGCAGAGGTCTATTGCCGAGGCAGAAGAGCACTTGGAGCGGAGAATGGTCTAGCACATAGAGCGGAAGATCGCTGAGGTTCATCAGCGCTTTGATGCTTTTGAGTTGCGGGTTCTAGCCCGTCCAGCCCCTCCGGTGAATGTGTCGACCCTTCAGGCTGCGGTCGACAGTGTTCGCGCAGATATTGATATGATCTTAGAGGCTAGGGTGCCTGAGTCTGAGGCCCCTTCTGCAGAGCCTGCTGAAGACACAGTGATGGCGGCCCTATTCGCCCCTTTAGAGATTCCACCACCTCCCCCTCGAGAGCATGCCAAGAGGCGTAGGGATCGAGAGGAGGATGAGGCGCGGGCACGGAAGAAGGAGCGCCGTGAGATGGAGGCTGCGAGGAGAGCGTCGCTTGCTGAGGAGGAGGCGCGTCAGATGAGAGCAGAAGAGCTAGCTGCTGGGGCGTCTAGCTCCAGAACTGTGGAGATAGCGGGAGACACAACTGATAGTGTGTTGATGCTGAGGACACCATTGAGGGTGTCCAGATTACAGAGGTAGTGGGTTCCGGGGAACCGGACACACCAGCTTGCTGATCGTCGACGCTTTGCGCCCTAGGTTTGCTTCACCTACCACTCTAGTATTTCAATTTTTTTATGCATTGGGGACAATTGCATGTCTTTTTGTTGGGGGTGGGGTAAATGGAAAGTGAGTGCTAGGGTGAAGTCTGAGTAGCCCAATTCACTATCCTCTTTTGGGGTTTTCTTGCTTGTGTTCTTTTTCCCCAAGAGACTGATTACTTTTTCTGTTGAACCGTCATGTCTATATCTTGTGTACATAGTTTAATTCTGGAGCATGATGGCTAAAATGATATCCTGATAAAATGGAAAATGATGCATGACTAGGCATAGTAATTGATAAATGTGTGGCTCTAAGCAGGACATAGAGGTACACCACTGCATGACCCTAAGTATAAAATTCGAACTAGGTGTCTGATAATCTGGTAGAGTGATGAGATGTCAAGTGAGTGTGAGGAAGATTTGAATACTCCACTATTTGTACTGATCTAGAACTTGCCTGGTTAGTCCTGCTAAAAGTAAGCTGTAATAGACAATCAAGAAAAGATCATAGGCCCTTATTCAATATAGCCAATTTTTAGCCTAAATAAAAGAAAACCAAATGAAATTTATCCTTCTTTGATCCAAATGATTTGAGCTTAAATTAGACCTTTCTTTTTCACCCCAACTGATCTTTGCTGGGAATAATGTGTTGGCCCTGGTCCCTCCTTGGACATGTGCACCTCAGCTTATGCCAAAAGCATAAGTTGAGGGTGGCTAATGCAGTAAACAACCTTTTTATGGCCCTGGCCTAACTTTGGGTATCGTGTACTTTGACTCATGGCAAAGCCATGAGTTGAGGGTGGCTATTATGAGGAATGCTCTGGAAAGTAGGGTTGAAAGAACAAAGAGAGAGAAAGAACAAAAGTAAAGTGACTAAAGAATTAGTTGAAAGAAAAGTAAAAAAAAAATAAAATAAAAAATTACAAGAAATACAAGCAAGAAAAGAAGAGAGTCACTTACACAAATAAAGAAAAAAGAGAAAATAGCAAGGTGAAAGAATATGTGAAACTAGGCAAAATAAAATGATAGAAAATGGTATGTATAGCCGATATGTCAAGGAGTGCAAAAAGTCACTAAAGTATACCTAAATATACCCTACCTGACCCTGAGCCTATGTTACAAGCTAAGAAAGTCCTATCGTGATCCTAAGGGTTGTATAGCGAGCTTAAAGCAGTGAAAATAAGGGCAAGCTTATGGCAATAGGTATGAATGAGTGTGAATTTGTTTTGAGAGTGATTGTTGAAAAGTAATCCTTATACTCAAACTGAAATCATTGTGTGAAAAATGAGGATTTTGTTTTGAAGTGAGGACACTAGTTGCACTACCGGAAATATTAGCACCTCGGTGAGAAATTGAAGAGGATAGGTGTTAGTGCATGGTGAGTCTGTGTCATGGTCTGATTCCACATAATTCAACCCTAATAGTCATAGCATGAATAAATATGATGAGATTAATCGGGACTGATAGCCAAATGATTACAAAGGATAAAACATGGATACTATTGTACAAAGATTTTGTATTGAGTCATAGTGCATCGCTTGAGGACAAAGAACGAATTTAAGTTGAGGGTGTTGATATACCGTGGTTCCACGGTATTATTAATACTTTTTCCTTTAGTTTAGTGTGTCCAAAAGACTTTTTGTGCTAATTTTTGTATAAATTTCTCCTTATTTGCAGGAAATCTGTCCAAAGATTAATGCGGAGGTTTTTGAGCAAAGAAATGCAGAAGAGACCACCTACGGAGATTCTGACGGTCCGTCATGATCGTGACGGTCCATAGGTGGCAGCGTAGTGCAGCTGCTGAAGGAAGATGGGGAAGTCTGACCATGTTTGGGGTTACGGAAAGCGTGACGGCCTGTCGTATATATGATGGTCCGTCCTGCAGGTTCGTCATGAAGATCAGAGAAGTAGTCCCTGTACCTATATTCCAAGAGTTAATGTGTTTTGGAACGGAGTCCTCGACGGACCGTTGTGCCTGTGACGATCCGTCATACTTGCCGTCGAGGGTAATGAAGAGAGAAGTAGAAGAAATTGCACAAGTATGGGACGACAGAATCCATGATGGTTTGTCGTGACCACGACGATCCGTCGCAATGTCCGTCGATCCAGCCGCGTTTTGAAAGATTTCCAGCAAATAGAGTCCTTGTTTAATTAGGTTTTTATTTCCTATAAATAGTTCGAAAAACCTCGTTTTTGAGGTTAGACTCTGGATTATTTTGTTAGACCCTTGATTATTTTTAGACACTTTGTTAGACTCTTTGTTCTTCAATTAATTTCAGTAATTGATTGTTGGTGAGTTTTGTTGATTAATCAAGCGAACTTTCGGATTTACTCTTTCTCATTGAAGTAAGTGCATGAATTCTTATATCATATATTTGAATGTTGTGATTATGACTATGGGTAACTAAACTCCATAACTAGGGTTGTAGGAACCATAGGCGAATAATGAGGTAAAATCTAACTAAAATAACAATTCTAGAATAGAGTCTTGCATGTATTGATAATTCTTTCGCTTAGAAGTCTTTTAATGGATGGCCAACGTTAGAACTCGCGTTAATGCTACTTGCCGGAGCAAGGAGGTAGATAATAGGAAAAGAATTATCAACATAGATTTAGTGTATACTATCTAATAGGCTAGTATTGATTGGTACGAGGTAATAACTTAGTGAAATATCGAATACGATGCTTAATATGAGGTAAAGATAAGGGTTAGTATAGCAACACACGTAGCCGGACCAAGGTGCGGCGTGAAATTTTCTAGATGCCGGACCAAGGATTTAGAAATACATAACTTATCACTTTGCATGCAAGATACTAGGAATGAATTATTATAGTTAGAATTAGCAAGTTATGAACCTGTGGGGAACACGTAAACCCTAGTTACTTTCATTAATTGATTAAACTCCAACATTCGAAGCTGTTAATTGTCTCCTTTAATTTCGCTAGTTATTTTCATCTATTTAGAAATAGAAACCCCCCTTTAGCATTTTTGCTTTCGAAGGAAGTAATTGACTGAACAATAGTAATAATAGATTGAAGTTAAGTCTAAACTATTTTCCTCGTGGGAACGATCCCAACCTCACTAGTTGGGTTCTTTTACTTGACACGACCACTTTACTTTTATTTGAGAAGTAAGTTTGAGCGTATCACAGCCTCATCAGACAACGCAAACTGTGCAGTTCTGACGGGTGCAGGGACTTCAGCAGATCCAGAGGCTTCCTCCGGCCACGAAACTCCTAAAGAGCCAGACGCTCCTTTTTCATGAGTAGCTAACCCATAAGGTGTGCCGGTCATTGTGCGCTCCTCATTAGACTAGGAGGCAGTGACTACGTCGGAAGCGACCTTTTTGGGTGTCTCTCTGGCAGCACGTGCAGCTCGAGATGGGGTGGCAGTGCCTGGGGTCACATACTCTGGGTCACGCTCATCATCATAGCCAATGACCAGGGGGGCAGATGGGGCGACATACTTTGATCGCCCACTTGCGTAGACTCGATCTTGTTTTGGTGCCATTAGAGATCGTACCTGTAAGAAATCAATATTAGTACTAGAAGGAGCAAACAAGACAAGCAAAACGACACAAAATAAATAATAGAGTCAAGATGTAATGACATTTCTATAGTAACAGTGAAACACGATGGACCAGGTGACGACTCATCATGAGTACGACGGACCGTCATGGGGTCCGTCATGTCTTACTTAAACCATGTTTATGTGGAGACCCCTGAAGGAAATTCACTGACAGTAATGACGAATAAGCAGGACGGATCGTTGTGATGATAACGGTCCATCGTCGATGTCCATCGTGGCACACTTAGAATAAGTATGGAGACCCTAAGGAGAGGGGTCTCTGACCGTCATGACGGTTATGCAGGATGGACCGTCGAGGGTATGACGGTCCTTTGTAGATGTCAGTAAGAGGACACTTTGAAAAAGTTGGAGAACCTTAGGAACAGGGTCTCTAACAAGCAGAACGGTTGTGTAGGACGGACTGTCGTGGGAACGACGGTCCGTCGCATGTGTTCGTTGGAGGAAACTTAGAAAAAGTGAGATACCCTTAGGAATATGGTCTCTAACAACCAGAACGGTTGTGCAGGACGTACCGTCTTTTGAACAACGGTCTATCGCATGTATCAGTTGGTGGATAATTGGAGAAAATTGGACAATGGGGTGTTGGGGATGTTGGGACGGACTCTATGACGGTCCCTCATGGGTATGACGGTCTATCATCGGGGTCTCGTTCTGTCATTCAGTGAAAGAACTGGGGACGCCACAATCATCCCCTATGACCCAAATGGAATTTTTAGTGTTTAACCTACATGTGTCTAACCGAAATACCTAATAAACTAGCAATGCTAAAGAACCTATTTCTAGAGGTTTAACAAGGCAGTTTTGAGGATTCTCAACCTAGTCAGACATAATTTGTATTAAAGAATGAACTCATCAATAAGAAATAGGCTAATACTAATTGATAAACAAAAATGCAAAGTAAATGGGTAGAAATCAGAGACACATACTTGAGAATTTGAGAAAAACAAGCGAGGAAGGTACTTGGTGATCAAGAAGAGAAGCAGAACAGCAGACTCTGACTAGTAAAGAGTGGATTTTAGGAAATTGGGGAATTTGGGGAAATGATCGGTTGAAAGAGAGGTAGGAAGTGGGAAGTTTAAAGGGGAGGGAATGGGAGAAAAAGGAAAAGGAACTGTTCAAATGAATGGGTGGGGGGATTTATAGGTTGAAATTTTTTAGAAGTTTCCAACCGGCTCGGGCCGGGTACGCTCATTTATGATGCGACGAGTCCCCAACGATGGTCCGTCGCAATTGCGACGGTTCGTCATTGATTCCGTCACGTGTGCCCTAGTTTTGAAAATAACTGAAAGACGAACCTGGCATGACGGATTCATGTGACGGTCTGTCACGTTTATGGTCGGCCGTCGATGGGTCTGCCAGTGACTGTTGCAGAGTGATTTTCTGCAGAATTACCTTGTGATGTGCCTGCAAAATTAAAACCCATTAGTAGAAAATGCTACCATTACTAGAAAGAAAAACTATAAGTATTGGGATGCCTCCCAACAAGCGCCTGATTTAACGTCGCGGCATGACATAGGACACTTGATTACTCAGATTTCATCAAGATGGTATGCCCTGATCACTTCATTCACCGATTCAGCATGCCCGAAATATATTTTTATGCGTTGTCCATTCACCTTGTACTGCACAGCCTTCTTAGTTTCAATCTAAACTGCTCCATGAGGGAATAGTGTGGTAACCAAGTAAGGACATGTCCATTTGGACTTGAGCTTGCCCGGAAACAAATCGCAACCTAGAATTGAATAAAAGCAGCAAATGCCCAACCATAAACTCTCTTTTTTCAATTTTTGGGTCATGGTGCTTCTTCATCTTTTCTCTGTAGAGGGATGAACTTTCATAATTTTTCAGGAGAAATTCATCGAGTTCATTCAACCCAGTTAATCGTTGTCCTGCAGCTTCGTTCCAATCGATTTTCAACTTCTTCATAGCCCACATGGCTTTATGATCTAATTTAACCGAAAGATGACAATCTTTCCCATATACAATTTGGTATGGGGACATACCTATAGGAGTCTTTTACGTTGTACGGTAGGCCCAAAGAGCATCATCAAGGCTCCTCGACCAATCCGTTTTACTAGCGTTCACTGTTTTTGACAATATTTGTTTGATCTCCCTATTTGACACTTCAACTTGCTCACTAGTTTGAGGATGGTAAGGGGTGGCCACATTATTGTGAACCCCATATTTCTCTAATAACCCCTTGAACAATCTGTTGCAAAAGTGGGAGCCCCCATCACTAATAATATCCCTTGCGGTGCCAAAACGAGAGAATATATTCTTTTTTAAGAACGCAGTGACACTCTTACCTTCATTGTTTGCGAGGGTGATAGCTTCCACCCATTTAGATACATAATCAACCTCTACTAAAATATACTTCATTCTATGAGAACTCACAAAAGGACCCATAAAGTCAATACCCCCAACATCAAATAACTCAATCACAAGAATGGGGTTTAGAGGGAGCTCTTGCTTTCTTGAAATGCCGCCATCTCTTTGGCATCTATCACACGATTTAGCAAACTCATGAGCATATGAATGAAGAGTTGGTCAATAGTACCCACATTGTAATATCTTATGAGCGGTTCGGATACCACTATGATGTCCACAAATGGGTGAGGAATGGCATGCCTCTAAAACACTCATTATCTCACATTCTGGCACACAACGCCGAATAAGCTCGTCGGCACAACTCCTGTATAAATATGGTTCATCCCAAAAGAACTTGTTCACATCGTACATGCACTTTTTTCTTTGATGAAAGGACAAGTCCGATAGAATAATATCACTAGCCAGATAGTTTGTGAAATCTGCGAACCATGGAATCAAGGATTGTGAGGCAGCCAATACATGCTCATCAGGGAAAGTATCATCAATATTAATCTTATCCCCGAACTCTCTCATAGCTTCATCTTCTAGTCGGGACAAGTGATCGGCAACTTGATTTTCGGTCCCTTTTCTATCCCTTACTTCAAAGTCAAATTCTTGTAGCAGTAATACCCAACGAATCAACCTCGGTTTTGCATCCTTCTTTGCCATCAAATATCTCAATGCTGAATGGTAAGTATGAACTATAACTCTAGTACCTAGCAAATAGGAGCGAAATTTTTCAAAAGCAAAGACTACTGCAAGGAGTTCTTGCTCAGTCACTGTGTAGTTCTTCTGAGCTTCATTTAGGGATTTACTATCATAGTAAATGGAGTGAAGGATTTTGTTCTTTCTTTGTCCCAATACTACACAAAGAGCAACCCCACTAGCATCGCACATCACCTCAAATGGACTGTTTTAATCTGGAGAAATAATGATAGTTGCAGACACCAATTTTTCTTTTAGCTCGCCGAATGCTTTAAGACAGGATTGAACAAAAAAAAATTTACAATCTTTCTCTAGCAGTTTGCACAACGGATGTGCAATTTTAGAAAAATCATTGATGAATCTCCGGTAAAAACCTGCATGCCCAAGAAAGCTTCTCACACCTTTTACAGAGATAGGTGGGGGATGTCTCTCTATTACCTTAAAATTAGCTCGATCAACCTCTATGCCCTTTTCTGAAATGCGATGACCCAAAACAATACCTTCTTTCACCATGAAATGACATTTTTCCCAATTTAGTACTAAATTACAGTCTTCACATCTCTTAAGAAGCTCATATAAAGTTCAAACACCGCTCGAATGAATCACCAACAACAGAAAAATCATCCATAAAAACTTCTATAGTATTTTCCACCATGTCGGAGAATATCGACATCATACATCCCTGAAATGTGGGGGGTGCATTGCGCAACCCAAACAACATTCTTTTGAACGCAAAGGTCCTATATGGACAAGTAAATGTGGTTTTCTCTTGATCTTCTGGTGCAATGGAAATCTGATTATACCCTGAATATCCATCAAGAAAACAGTACAACCCTTTTCCAGCAAGTCTACCCAATATTTGATCCATGAAGGGCATAGGAAAATGGTCTTTTTTAGTCCATGCATTTAATTTGCGTTAATCTATACACACCCTCCATCCAGTAACCGGTTTCATTGGAACAAGTTCAATTTTCTCATTGGGTACCACAGTCATTCCCCTTTCTTAGGTACACACTGAACAAAGCATACCCAACTACTATCGGCGATCAGATAGATTACTCCAGCATCAAACCACTTAATGATTTCCTTCTTCACGACCTCTTGCATAGGTGGATTTAAGCGTCTCTGGTGCTCAATACTTGGCTTATGATCGGGAAAGAGTTGGATTTTATGAGAATAATTCCCACGAGGGATCCTAATAATGTTTGCAATAGTCCACCCAATAGTTCTTTTGAATCTTTTTAGCAGTTTCACCAAACTCTCAACTTATTGTTCATTCAGGTCTGATGCAATGATTATCGGCAACGTGTCACCATTTCCTAATAATTCATACCTGAGATGTTGAGTGTTTTAGAGGCATGCCATTGCTCACCCGTTGGTGGATGTTAGACCCGTAAACTTCTTGATCTAACTACGTACAGACATGTCAAGGACTTGGGCATTGGTCTAGACATGAATGGGGGCAAAACAGTGCAACACAGGTTCAAGGTGCTTGGGTGTTGGCAAGGCAACTTGAACATGCATGACTTACGTTCGGGCTAGAGTCATCGGTAAGGCAGCGTGTTAGCTTGACAAGGCAAAGCTGTGAAGACTTGACAATGACAAGAACAAAGGCATTTCACGTGAATTGCTAAAATAAAAGTAAGTGTTGGACGGCAGCTAAAATATTCTAAGTGTTAGAAGCCGGCTGAAACATTCTAAGTGTTAGAATGTAGCCTGAAATATTCTAAGTGTTAGAATATTAATATTTCGTGTAAATAAGGATGTAATTTGAATTAGATTCTATCTGTTAGAAATATAGTTGTTGGAAACTTAGTTTAAATCATGTGATAACAAGTGTCGGGCAGGTGTCATTTGTAACTGCCGCATGTAACTGCCATGTGCAGAAATTTTATTAAGGGTGGAAATTTCGTTTAAGGCATAGAGTGTGTTTCTGGCCTTAGACAAATTCGTGAAGCCTTCCCTTTGTATTAATTACAAGATTAATAAAGGTTGGGACGAGTTCCTGTACATACTATCGGTTGTTTAACTTTGCTGTTAAAGTATTTCTATACTTGGTCAAATTTGTGGGTGTAAGATAGGCTGAGTGTTGCAGGCGTTTGCCAGACTGCCTCGAGTGGTGTTCGATAAAAATAAATCGACCCTCTTTCAATTGGTATCAGAGCATGGTTGAACCATGGTGAAAAATGCAGAACAGTGGGAACTGGCACGAAAAATTGAAGAATTCGTTGGGTTTACAGATGATACTTTGGGAGACCCTTCGTTTGTGGACTTGTTGACAAAAGTCATTGATTTGAGACTTAACGCTGAGAAAGTTAAGTGGGAGATTGGTGTATATCGATAAAATGTTGATATACACATCCCTGAAATCTTAAATTTTCGTACCACAACTACACAACAACTTGAGGGACTGAAGAAGGAAAATGAAAACCTTCGTGAAAAGATCGTTGTATTGTGTTGGGCTGTGGCTACGTTGAGTTCAAATCGTGTAGAATCATCTAAGGTTATAATTCCAGAACCTAAAGCCTTTAGTGGTGCAAGAAGTGCTAAAGAACTGGAAAACTTCATTTGGGACATGGAACAGAATTTTACTGCTGCAAGAGTGCTTGACGCTGACAAGTTAAACATTACCACAATGTACTTGATGGATGATGCTAAACTTTGGTGGAGAACTCGAAATGCAGATGATGTAAGTGATGGTCGTCCTAGAAATGATACGTGGGATAAGTTAATAAAAGATAGAAATGCGGATGACGTGGTTATTTTCTTTAACATCACGTGGGATCAATTGCTTCCCTAATTAATATAGAAATGATAGTGAAAGAACAACGTGTGATGGCAATGGTTGATACAGGAGCCACTCATACGTTTGTAGATGTGAAAATTGCTACAAAATTGGGGCTGAAGTTGTCTAAAAGCTCTTCCTACGTCAAAACAGTCAATGCTAAGGCACAGGCCATTGTGGGTATGGTTTATGGTGTGTCTATGTCGACTGTAAATTAAGTGGGAAAACATAATTTGATGGTGATGCAGCTTGGCGAATTTGAGATCATACTTGGTTTGATTTTCTAAGAAAATTCCAGTTTGTTCTGTTTCCTCATTTAGATGGAGTAATGGTCATGAATGGAAGCAATGCTAGATTTCATAAAGGAGTTCATCCCTATTTGGGAGCATTAATAAAGTTGCAAAGAAGAAAGACAAGGGAATGTTCTTGTCTGCTATGTCAATCGACAAAGGGTTGAAGAAGGGTGATGACACTATACTTGCTGCCTTGGTTGAAGTAAAACCTGATGTTAAGATGGAAGTGCCTGATTGTATTGCTAAATTGCTTAAATAGTATGCTGATGTTATGCCACCTGAATTACCAAAAAATTTACCACCAAGGAGGGATATCGATCATAAAATTGAGTTGCCGCCTGGTACGTTGCTCCTGCAAAGGCTTCTTATCGTATGACTCCTAAGGAATTGGCTGAATTGTGTAAACAATTGAACGAGTTGTTGGATGCTGGATTGATTCAGCCATCTAAGGCTCCATATGGTTCCCCTATTTTATTTCAAAAGAAACAGGATGGGACGATGCGAATGTGTATAGACTACAGAGCGCTGAACAAGGCAACGGTAAAGAATAAGTATCCGGTTCCATTGGTGCAGGATTTGATGGACAGGTTGAATAAGGCATGCTGGTTCACAAAACTTGATCTTAGGGCAGGCTATTGGCAGGTTAGGATAGCAGAAGGTGATGAACCAAAAACAACATGTGTAACTAGATATGGTTCATATGAATTCCTTGTAATGCCATTTGGCTAACTAATGCTCCGACAACATTTTGCAACTTACTGAATTATGTACTGTTTGACTATCTTGATGACTTTGTTGTTGTCGATATAGATGATATTGTCATTTATAGTCGAACAACGGAGGAACATATTGATCACTTAATTCTGGTTCCGTCTCAGTTGAGGAAATACACACTTTATGTTAAGATGGAAAAGTGTGCGTTTGCTCAACAGGAGATACAATTTTTGGGGCATCTTGTTTGTAAAAACCAAGTTGGAATGGATCCTAAGAAAGTGCAAGCCATTGTTGATTGGCAGGCACCTCATCATGTGAAGGATTTGAGGTCGTTTCTTGGCTTGGCTAACTATTACAGAAAATTCATTGCGGTTACTCAAAAAGGGCAGCGACTTTGACAGACTTGTTGGAGAAGGATACGGAGTGGGTTTGGTCTGAATGATGTGATGAAGCATTTCAGAATTTGAAGAATGCTATTGCATCTGAACCAATACTCAAATTACCTGATTTTGAGTTACCATTTGAAGTGCACACTGATGCGTCAGACATAGCAATTGGTGGCGTATTAGTGCAAGAAGGTCATCATGTGGCCTTTGAATATAGGAAATTGAATGATGCTGAACAGAGCTACTCAACACATGAAAAAGAGATGGTTGCGGTGGTACAATGTCTGCAGGTTTGGAGAGTTTATCTCCTAGGTACTCGATTTGTAGTAAGAACTGATAATGTAGCAAATACATTTTTCAAGACACAGAAAAAGTTGAGTCCTAAACAAGCACGGTGGCAAGAATTCCTGGTAGAATACGATTTCGTGTCGGAACTTAAACCAGGAAAACACAACCAGGTTGTTGATGCGCTGAGTAGAAAAGAAGTATTTGTTGTAGTATATTCAAATTCAAAACTCAAAACTGAAATCTATGATAGAATCAGGTTGTGTGTTGCAAATGATTCATTGTATCTTAAATGGATGGGTCAAGTGCAAGATGGCACAATGAGACGGTATTGGATCGAGGACGATCTTCTTTATTTTAAAGGGGGGAGGATCGTTGTACCAAATCAGGGTGGACGCAAAGACTTAATGAAAGAGGCGCATGATTCTACTTAGGCTGGACATCCATGAGTTAAAAGGATGTTAGCCTTACTGTCTCGTGTTTATTTTTGGCCAAAAATGGAAGACGATATAGAGGCATACATCAAGACTTGTCATGTTTGTCAAGTTGACAAGACTGAACGTAAAAAGGAAGCAGGTTTGTTGCAACCTTTGCCTGTTCCTGAAAGACCTTGGCTATCAGTAAGCATGGATTTTATTTCTGGATTCCCTAAGGTAGATGGCAAAGCATCTCATGGTGGTAGTCGACAGGTTTTCAAAATATTCTGTTTTTGTTGCTGCCCCTGAACTATGTTCATCTGAACTTGCTGCTGATTTCTTCTACAAATATGTGGTTAAGTATTTTGGTGTTCCGGCTGACATCGTGAATGATAGAGATACAAGGTTCACTGGTAGGTTTTGGACAACTTTGTTCAATATGATGGGAACTGAGTTAAAATTCTCTACTGCGAATCATCCACAAACAGACGGATAGAAGGAAAGAATTAATCACTTGTTGGAAGAATACTTGAGGCACTATTTGACAGCGAGTCAACAGAATTGGGTGACATTGTTAGACACTGCGCAGTTCTGCTATAATCTGCAAAAGTCGTCTGCAACAGAAATGAGCCCTTTTGAAATCGTTTTAGGTAACCAGCCTATGACGCCACTAGATGTTGCCAAATCCAAAAATCAGGGAAAGTGTCCAGCAGCATAAAGGGTTGCAAGGGACGGACTTGAAATGTTATCTAAAGCATAGGATAGCTTGCGCAAGGCTGAGCGGAGCATGAAGAAGTATGCTGATCAACATCGTCGCTCAGTTGAGTTCAATGTGGGTTACAAAGTGTTACTGTAACTTACTCCACAAATCTGGAAACAGATTGTAAGTAAGAATAGAATTGGGGTTTGATTCCTAAATATGATGGTCCATTCGAATTGGTAAAACGAGTGGGCGAAGTTGCTTATAGATTAAAGTTGCAAGAGAGGTTGAAAATTCATCCCACTTTCCATGTGAGTTTCTTGAAACCTTACTTTGCAGATGCAGATGATTTGGACGAAACAGGTCAAAGAGGGCTCCTCCATCATACCTACACAGTATGCTGCTAAAATTGAGAAGATTCTTGATCACCGGGTTTGGGGAACAAGTAAGAAGAATACTAAGACAGAATTCTTGGTTCACTGGAAAGGCAAGAGTGCAGCTGATGCAGTTTGGGAGAAGGCGAAAGACTTATGGCAGTTTGATGCTTAAATCGAGGACTATCTTGAACCAGTCTCCATGAGGAGATTCGAGTTCAAGTGGTGCGGGTGGTCTGTTAGACCCGTAATCTACTTGATCTAACTACGTGCAGGCATGTAAAGGAATTGGGCATTGGTCTAGACATGAATGGGGGCAAAACAGTGCAATAGAGGTTCAAGGTGCTTGGGTGTTGGAAAGGAAACTTGAACATGCAAGGATTACGTGCGGCCTAGAGTCATCGGCAAGGCAGCCTGTTGGCTTGACAAGGCAAAGCTGTGAAGACTTCACGATGGCAAGAACAAAGGCATTTCACGTGAATTGTTGAAATAAAACTTAGTGTTGGAGGGCAGCTAAAATATCCTAAGTGTTGGAAGCTGGCTAAAATATTCTAAGTGTTGGAATGTAGCCTGAAATATTCTAAGTGTTAGAATATAAATATTTCGTGCGGATAAGGATGTAAATTGAATTAGATTCTATCTGTTAGAAATATAGTTGTTGGAAACTTAGTTTGAATCCTGTGATGACAAGTGTCGACCATGTGTCATTTGTAACTGCAGCATGTAACTGCCATGTGCAGAAATTTTATTAAGGGTGGAAATTTCGTTTAAGGCATAAAGTGTGTTTCTGGCCTTAGACAAATTCGTGAAGCCTTCCCTTTGTATTAATTACAAGATTAATAAAGGTTGGGACGAGTTCCTGTACATTCTGTCTGTTGTTTAATTTTACTTTTAAAGTAATTCTATACTTAGTCAAATTTGTGGGTGTAAGATAGGTTGAGTGTTGCAGGCGTTTGCAAGACTGCCTAGGGTGGTGTTTCATAAAAATAAATCGACCCTCTTTCAGTGGACATCATAGTGTTATCCGAACCGCTCATAAGATATTACGTTGTGGGTACTATTGGCCAACTCTTCATCAAGATGCTCATGAGTTTGCTAAAGCATTTGATAGATGCCAAAGAGATAGAGGCATTTCAAGAAAGCAAGAGCTCCCTCTAAACCCCATTCTTGTGATTGAGTTATTTGATGTTGGGGTATTGACTTTATGGGTCTTTTTGTGAATTCTCATGGAATGAAGTATATTTTAGTAGCGGTTGATTTTGTATCTAAATGGGTGGAACTATCTCCCTCGCAAACAATGAAGGTAAGAGTGACTGCATTCTTGAAAAAGAATATATTCTCTCGTTTTAGCACCCCAAGGGCAATTATTAGTGATGGGGGCTCCCACTTCTGCAACAGATTGTTCAAGGGGTTATTGGAGAAATATGGGGTTCGCCATAATGTGGCCACCCCTTACCATCCTCAAACTAGTGGGCAAGTTGAAGTGTCAAATAGGGAGATCAAACAGATATTGTCAAAAAACAGTGAACGCTAGTAGAACGGATTGATCGAGGAGACTTGATGATGCTCTTTGGGCCTACCGGACATCGTAAAAGACTCCCATACGTATGTCCCCATACCAACTTGTATATGGCAAAGCTTGTCATCTTTCAGTTGAATTAGAGCATAAAGCCATGTGGGCTATGAAGAAGTTGAAAATGGATTGGAACGAAGCTGCAGAACAACGATTAACTGGGTTGAATGAACTCGATGAATTTCGCCTGAAAGCTTATGAAAGCTCAACCCTCTACAAATTAAAGATGAAGAAGCACGATGACCTAAAAATTGAAAAACAAAATTTTATGGTTGGGGATTTAGTGTTTTTATTCATTTCTAGGTTGCGCTTGTTTCCAGGCAAGCTCAAGTCCAAATGGACTGGCCCTTACTTGATTACCCAACTATTCCCTCATGGAACAGTTGAGTTGGAAACCAAGGAGGGTGCGCGGTTGAAGGTGAATAGACAATGAATAAAAATCTATTTCGGGTAGGCTGAATCGGCGAATAAAGTGATCGAGGCATACCATCTTGATGAAGACTGAGTAATCAATTGTCTTCAGTCGTTCCGCGATGTTAAATCAGGCGCTGGTTGGGAGGCAACCCAATACTTATAGTTTTCTTTCTATGTAATGGTAGCATTTTCTACTAATGTGTTTTAAATTTGCACGTAGCACATCACCAGGAAATTTTGTAGAAAATCACTCTACAACATTCACTGACGGATACATCGACGAACCGTCATGCTTACGACGGACCGTCGCATGAATCCATCGTGCCAGGTACGTTTTTCATTTATTTTCAAAATTAGGGCATCCTCGAAGAAACCCATGATGGACCGTCGCATCTGAGACGGACCATTGTCGGGGGCTCGTTGCGTCATTAACCAGCAACCCGACCCGACCCGGCAGGGGTTTTAAAAATTTTCAACCTTTAAAACCCCCTACCCCTTCATTTAAACCGTTTCTTTCCCTCTTTCTCCCATTTCCTCCCTTTCCAACTTCCTACCTTTTTCATCCTCTTCTCTATCAACTCATCCATATCACTTCCCCAAATCTCGATATCAAAAAATCTCCTTTCTACTAGTCGGAGTCTGCTGCTGTGGTTCTTCTCTTGATAACCAAGTGCCTCACTTGCTTGTTTTTGTATCCTCTTCTCAGGTATGTGTCTCTGATCTCTACCCATTTACATTGCATTTTTGTTTTTCAATTACTATTAGCCTATTTCTTTTTGGTGGGTCTTTGTTCTTTGATCCAATTTTGTCTGACCTAGGTTGAGAGTCCCTCCAATTACCTTGTTAAAACTCGAGAAATTGGTGTTTTAGCAATGCTAGTTTGCTAGGTACTTGGGTTAGAAACATGTAGGTTAACATCAAGTATTCCATTTGAATCACAGGGGATGATTGTGGCACCCTCTGTTCTTTCACTTAATGACAGAAAGAGACCCCGATGACGAACCGTCGTACCTACGATGGACCGTGATAGGGTCTGTTCCAACACCCACTATTAATTTTCTCTAATATCCACCAACGGACACATGCGGTGGACCGTCGTTCCCACGACGGTCCGTCATGCACAACTGTCCTGGTTGTCAGAGACCCTATGCCTAAGGATCTCCATTTTTTTCTTAGTGTCCTCTGGCGGACATCTATGATGGACCGTCATTAACACGACGGTCCGTCCTGCACAACCGTCATGGTTGTCAGAAACCCTTGTCCTAAGTGTCTCCATTTTTTTCTAAGTGTCCACTGATGGACATCTACGATGGAGCGTCGTATCCTCAACGGTCCGTCCTGCACAACCGTCATTATGGTCAGAGACCGTAGTCCTAAGGGTCTCCAACTTTTTCTAAGTGTCCACTGACGGACATCTATGATGAAGCGTCGTACCCTCGACGGTCTGTCCTGCACAACCGTCATAACGGTTAGAGACCCTAGTCCTAAGGGTCTCCAACTTTTTCTAAGTGTCCTCTAACAAAAATTTATGACGGACCACCATTACAAAGACGGTCCGTCCTGCACAACCGTCATGATGGTCAGATACCCTTGTCCTAAGGGTCTCTATTTTTTTCTAAGTGCCCCACAACGGACATCAACGACGGATCGCATTATCACGATGGTCCGTCCTCCTTATCCGTCATAACTGTTAGAGACCCTTCTCATAAGGGTCTTCATACTTTTTCTAAGATCCCCATGATGGACATTGACGATGGACCATCATTATCACGACGGTCTGTCCTGCTTATCCGTCATAACTGTCAGACACTTTCCTTCTGGGTTCTCCAAATAAACATCGTTGAGTAACATATAATGGACCCCATGATGGTCCGTCATAGTCATGACGAGACGTCACCTGGTCCGTCGTGTTTCGTTGGTACTATAGAGATGTCATTACATCTTTACTCTTATGTGTATTTTGTCTCGTTTTTGCTTATCTTTCTTGCTCCTTCTAGTAATAATAATGATTCTCCACATATACTATCTGTAATGGCACCGAAACAAGATAGAGTTTATGCACGTGGGCGTTCAAACTCTGTCGCCTTGTCTGCCCCACTGGTTATAGGCTCTGATGATGATCACGATCCCGAGTACGTGCCCTCATGCACTGCCACTCCAGCATGAGCTGCACGTGCAACCAGAGATACGCATAACAAGGTGGCATCCGGCGTAGTCACTGCCTCCCAATCTAATGAGGAGCGCACACTGACCGGTACAACTTCTGGGTCAGCTACAAAAGAAGAAGGAGCGTCTGGTTCCTTAGGAGTTTCGTGGTCGGAGGAAGCCTCCGGGTCCACAGAAGTCTCTGCACCCGCCACGGCTACACAGTCTGCCTCGTCTGTTGAGGCTGACAGTCCTGATTCCACTCTTGTCTCATCGACTATATTTCTCGCCCCGGTTGCCGACCAGCCCAACCTGTGGTGTGTCGACGGGCAATACCAAGTGTATTCAGACGCCAAGTTGCTCAATGATAAAGGCGTCATGACACGGACCAGTACAGTGGAGAGGCGGGTCCTTACGGGAAGTCTACCTACCATGACAGATATCTAAACTCTCTTCACCAGACATCGGCTAGAGTGGACAGCTCGTTCTTTAGGCCGCTACAGTGAGGAGTTGGTCCGAGAGTTTTACACCTCTTATGTGGTACTCTACAATCACAGATCGATAGGCGGGTTACCCCCGCCAAACAGGTCCCACTTGAGCACGTCAGAGTACGCGGCATATAGGTCGACATCTCCCTGCCAGCCATCCACCGATATCTGTACGGCGAGGATGTTAATACCACCAAGACCTCTCTCACTACAGCGTTCGACTACCGGTGGCAAATTGCTAAAGATGACCGATTCTTGCGTGAGCCATCGCTGAGAGAGACCGCCAAGAAGTGGATGGCCCTGCATTTATGTATTGATGGAGAGGCTGCCGACTGGATAATGGAGCCGAAGGGAGCCATCAGAAAGGCTGACATGACCTTTACGGCTAGGTTTTTATGGTTGATTGTCCGCCACTGTCTCTCCCCAACGGAAGAAAATAATATAGTTACTTGGGTTTGCGCAGTTCTTATGGCAGCGATGATGGCCGGGTTTGAGGTTGACTTCACTTGGCTTCTTCAGGCGGTCATGCACGAGAGGGATTTCAAGGTCACCACTACTTACCCTTTTCCGTGCATGATATTTTCATTATGCTGGTCCGCAGGTGTGCCTATCTGGCACATTGATCAGCTCAAGACTCCGCAGGGCACTGTTAATATCGGCCTCATCAGGGATGAGGAAAATGAGTTGGCTCCACGCAGAGGGCCCTGTCCAGAGGTGCCTCCACTTGGTGAGAATCTGGCTGATACTGTAGTGCATGCTCGAACGGCTACGCAGGCTACTTCCATCACCACTGACACTACCCCGGTCGAGTCTATCCTGGGTAGTAGTACTGCCCCTAGATCCTCTCGTTCAGCCCCTTCCCCCGCTCTGGTCCAGCTTGCTAGGGTCCAGAAACAAGAGGCTCAAATGGCCACACTTCTGCATCACATCCAGCCTTGGATGCAGAGGTCTATTATTGAGGCGGAGGAGCGCATGGAGCGTAAGATTGCACAACATACAGAGTGGAAGATTGTTAAGGTTCATTAGTGCTTAGACGCTTTTGAGTTGCAGGTGATAGCCCGGCCAGCCCCTCCGGGGACGTGTTGACCCTTCAAGCTGCGGCTGACAGTTTGCGCGCCAATCTTGATATGATCCTAGAGGCTAAGGTGCCTGAGTCTGAGGCCCCTTCTGTAGAGCCTGCTGAGGACACTGTCTTGGCTGCTTTATTCACCACTTATGAGATTCCACCACCTCCCCCTCGAGATCATGCTAAGAAGCGCAGGGGTCGAGAGGAGGATAAGACTAGGGCGAGGAAGAAGGAGCGCCGTGAGATGGAGTCTGCGAGGAGAGCCTCAATTGCTAATGAGGAGGCGCATAAGATTAGGGCTGTTGAGTCAGCTACTGGGGCATCTAGCTCTAGAGATGTGGAGACAGCGGGAGGCACTACTGATAGTGTTGTTGCTGACGAGGACATTACTGAAGGTGTCCAGACTATAGAGGTAGTGGGTTCCGGGGAACCGGACCCACAAGCTTGCTGATCGCCGGCGCTTTGTGCCCCAGGTTTGCTTCACCTACCACTCTCGTATTTCAATTTTTTCATGAATTGGGGTTGCATGTCTTTTTTTTGGGGGTGGGGTAAATGGAAAGTGAGTGCTAGGGTGAAGTCTGAGTAGCCCAATTCACTATCCTCTTTTGGGGTTTTCTTGCCTGTGTTCTTTTTCCCCAAGAGACTGATTATTTTTACTGTTGACCCGGCATGTCTATATCTTGTGTACATAGTTTAACTCTGAAGCATGATGGCTAAAATGATATCTTGATGAAGTGAAAATGATGCATGACTAGGTATAGTAATGGATAAATGTGTGGCTCTAAGCATGACATAGAGATACACCACTGCATGACCCTAAGTCTAAGACTCAAACTAGGTGTCTGATAATCTGGTAGAGTAATGAGATGTCAAGTGAGTGTGAGGAAAATATGAATAGTACACTATTTGTACTGAGCTAGAACTTGCCTGGTTAAACCTGCTAAAAGTAAGCTGTAATAGACAATTAGGAAAGGATCATAGGCCCTTGTTTAATATAGCAAATTTTTAGCTAAAAAAAACGAATGAAATTAATCCCACTTTTATCCAAATGATTTGAGCTTAAAATAGACCTTTATTTTTCACCCCAACTGATCTTCGCTGGGAATAATGTGTTGGCCCTGCTCCCTCGTTGGACATGTGCACCTCAGCTTATGCCAAAAGCATAAGTTGAGGGTGGCTAATGTAGTAAACAACCTTTTTGTGGCCCTGACCCAACTTTTGGTATTGTGTACTTCGACTCATGGCAAAGCCATGAGTTGAGGGTGGCTATTATAAGGAAATCTCTGGAAAGTGGGGTTGATAGAACAAAGAGAGAGAAAGAACAAAAGTAAAGTGACTCAAGAACCAGTTGAAAGAAAAGTGAAATAAAAAAATATCATAAATACAAGCAAGAAAAGAAAAGAGTCACTTACACAAATAAAGAAGGAAGGGAAAATAGCAAGGTCAAAGAATATAAGAAAAAGGGCAGAATAAAATGATGAAAAGGTAGGACGCTCAACAATTATGTGAAGGAGGGAAACAAGTCACTAAAGTATACCTAAATATACCCTGACTGACCCTGAGACTATGTTACAAGCTAAGAAAGTCCTATCGTGATCCTAAGAGTTGTATGGCAAACTTAAAGCAGTGAAAATAAGGGCAAGCCTATGGTAATATGTATGAATGAGTTGTGAATTCGTTCAGAGAGTGAGTAATGAAAAGTAATCCTTATACTCAAACTGAAATCATTGTGTGAAAAATGAGGATGTTGTTTTGATGTGAGGACACTAGTTGCAATACCGAAAATATTAGCACCTCGGTGAGACATTAAAGAGGATAGGTGTCAGTGCGTGGTGAGTCTGTGTAATGGTCTGGTTCCACATAATTCAAGCCTAATAGTGATAAGATGCGTAAACATGATGAGACTGATCGGGATTGACAGCCAAATGATTGCGAAAGCTAAAATATGGATACTATTGTACAAAGATTTTGTAGTTAGTCATAGTGCGTCGCTTGAGGACAAACAACGAATTTAAGTTGAGGGTGTTGATGTACCGTGGTTTCACGGTATTTTTAATGCTTTTTCCTTAAGTTTAATGTGTGTACAAAAGCCTTTTGTATTGATTTTTATTTAAGTTTCTCTTTATTTGCAGGAAATTGTCCAAAGATGAACGCAGAAGTTCTTGAATGAGAAATGCAGAAGAGACCACCTACGGAGCTTATGACGGCCCGTCGATCTTGTGAAGGTCCGTAGGTGGCATCGTAGTGAGGAGAGAAGCTGCTGGAGGAATATGGGGAAGTATGACCTAGGGTGGGATTACGGAAGTCCATGACGGACCGTCATAGCCAGAACGGTCCGTCCTGCTGGTTCATCGTAATGATCAGAGTGTAGTCCCACTACCCAAATTCCAAGAAGTTAAAGTATTATGGAACGGAGACCCTCGACAGATCGTTGTGCTTGGAACGGTCCGTCCAACCTATTCGTTGAGGGTAATGAAGAAAGCAGCAGAAGAATTTGTGAAGTATGGGACGACGGAGGCCATGAATTCCCGTCGTGACCACGACGGTCCGTCACGAAGTCCGTCGACTCAGACACGTTTTGACAGATTTTCAGTAATTAGAACCCTTCTTTTATTAGTTTTTTGTTTTTATTATAAATAGTTTGAAAAACCTCGTTTTTGGGGTTAGACTTTTTGATAGTTAGACTTTTGGATAATCTTTAGTTCACTTGTTCAAGTATTGAATGATTGATTTCAACAATTTTTACACTTTTTCTGGAATTGATTGTTGGTGCTTTTGTTTATTAATCAAGTAAATTTTTGGATTTTATTCTTTCTCATTAAAGTAAGTGCATGAATTCTTATATTAAATATATGAATAGTGTGATTATGACCATAAGTAACTAAACTCCATAACTAGGGTTGTTGGAACCATGGGTGTAATGAGGTAAAATCTAACTAAAATAGCAATTCTAGAATAATGTCTTGTATGTATTGATAATTCTTTCGTTTAGAAGTCCTTTTAACGGATGGCCAACATTAGAACTCGCCTTAATGCTACTTTCCGGACCAAGGAGGTAGATAATAGGAAAAGAATTATCAACATAGATTGAGTGTACACTATCTAATAGGCTAGTGTCGATTGGTACGAAGTAATAACTTAGTCAAATATCGAATACAATGCTTAATATGAGGTAAATGCAATGGTTCGTATAGCAACACACTATATAGATCCCAGACCAAGGATTTAGAGATACATAACTTATCACTTTACATGCAAGATACTAGGAAATAATTGTTATAGTTAGAATTATCAAGTTAGAAACTTGTGGGGAACACTTAAGCCCTAGTTACTTTTATCAATTGATTAAGCTCCAAGATTTGAATCTGTTAGTTGTTAACTTTAATTTAGTTAATTATTTTAATTAATTTAGAAATAACCACCCCTATTGTCTTTTGTTTTCTGGAAAATAATAGTAATAATAAAATAAAGTTAAGTCTGAACTATTTTCCTCGTGGGAGCGATCCCAACCTCATTAGTTGGGTTCTTTACTCGATACGACCACTTTACTTCTTATTTGAGAAGTAAGTTTGAGCATATCAGTCATACATGTTGCACAATCCCTAGGTGGTTTGTCTCTTTGTGTCAATCCATATAATTAGTAGTCACTCTCTCGTATAAAGGGCCCCAACACGCTTTAGACAAATTGCATACTTATGTATCAACGTGATCATTATAATTAAATCAAACCAACTTGGACAAAATGGAGTTTAGAAGTTATTTATTGTTTTATTTGCAGAGTCATGGATGAGTATGAAATCCCAAACCCTCAAATGGTGACAGAGGTGAGTCAGAGACTTAAAACCTGGTGGATGGATATATGGAGAGATAGGGAAAGGGAGATTCATCAATTACTGGGTGGCCTCACATTTCTTATTTTTGTCACATCAAACCCTCACCTAACTAGGGCGCTACTAGAGTTTTGGGACCCTGTGAGGATGGTGTTCAAGTTTACAGATTGCAACTTGACACCAACAATTGAAGAAATTAGCGGTTTCATCGACCTTCTATACCATGAGTGTCAAATGATGGTACCTTATAATCCATCATCAAGGGAATTTCAAAAAAGTATGGGAATGAAGTCTAATCCAACCTGGACTTCTTTAGACCTTGGGTGGACTCATTTAGACTTCTAATACTCACGATTCGGACTATTTGATGGCTACTAGATTTATGACTATGAATTTGATTGCTCCGTTGAAGAATGTGAAAAGTATCGTCTGGATGCCTTTTCCATCGCCTTATTGGGATGCAACCTTCTACTTCAACTATGGGATATCGATCACTTCCACAAGCGATCTGACGTGGTATATATCTATCTTGGTCAAGGCAACAAGAGTGATAACCATCCAAGAAGGTTGGCACGTTTCGCCGCGCCTGTAGGATTTGTGGACTGTAGATATTTCTGACTGAGCTTGAGAGCCACCAAATTCAGTGGAAGCTTCATTGATTGTCAACGCCTAATGTCATAGTAAGAGGTGACGACCGACACTTAACCGAGCTTATTGTCTTAACCGGTGTCCAACCATATGCGCCTCTTCGAGTACTTCACCAATTTGGGCAAACTCAAATCATACCACTCCGATCTGAATGGAGCCATTTAAGTATGAGTTTGGACTAGATAAACCACAAGTCCAAAACATACTTCGACGATGGGAGCGTGTGTTGACCATTCCTATTGGCGCACAACAGGATTTATGCACGCATGAATATCACATATGGATCTTGATAGAATCTGAAGTCCCAATATCAAGTGGAGAAGGATATCGTGGGCTTGCCGATGAAAGGGAAAACATATGGGCATGGAGCGTGTTGAAAATGAGACAAGAAGTCCCTCCCATCACAAGAGATCAATTGGCGCCAAGATCTTGGAGTCGATACCACTATGATTTCAGAATTCAGGATGATTTCCCCCAAGTTATCCCTTTTCCCTTACTTTGTTTCAGTTTTGTTATGATGTATATTTGAATTTATTAATAAATGAAAGTTGTTTTTCTTCTTCTAATCTAAACTCCGAATTGGCAAATAAGGCTTGAATTAATTATTGTGCATCACTTATGTGTCGCTTAGGCCTACCTCTGGCTCAACGAGGCTCCTTTGCATTTATGGTGTTTATCATAAAATAATGTGTTTGATATCTCAATTTATGTAATGTTCTCACTTGGTCTTTGTTTTGCTTTTATTTTTTTAATTTTCTTTACCCTTTCCCAATGGTTGATCTGTAGACCATGGTTACCACATGTCATCAAAGGGTTCACTTCCTTCCCTTCCGACTGAGAATTGCAAAGAAAAGTGAAAGCGACTAATGCTAAGGTTATGTGCAAAACTATTGAAAAGAAGTGTCTTTCAGATTAGTTTGTATCAAACCTTGATCAAAACATGCGCTAGTGGGCAAAGTTGTTACTCTCCGCCAATCCCACTTTGAGATAAACATGGATATGTCACCTTTCGCAAGTCAAGTCACTATCCAAAATAATCCTCCTCCAGAATACTCTATTTCTCAAAGTTAACCAAGCTCCATTCAAATGGCTCCAAAAAACATTTACTTTCCAAATCACCCATATCCTTCGCAGCATCATGCATATGCTCCTAAACCTTAACATCTTACTTCACACCCGCATCACCCTACTATACAAGCTCCTCAATACGAAACACCTCTGCACCAAGTTCCCTGGCATCATTCGCCTCTCATACCACTTCCAATCCCTCCATATCAAATGTCCCTGTACCAAAGGCCTCCTATGCCATATTGACAACCAACATATCCTGGCCACAATGACAAACTCGTCACTCGACCACATATCCGCCAAAACCTCTTCAAGGTTAAGAAGAGACTTGGCAAAACTTATACTCCTCTGAATAAGCCTATAAGCCATCTTTATGAAAAGTTGAGGATCGTTGGTCACTTTGCTCGTATCAATAAAATAAGGATGACTACGCGTGCATTGTGGATTGAACCCTCCAAAATTTGTGCTTATCATTCAGGAATGGAAGGACATACAATAGAAGAATGACATGATCTGAAAGACAAGATTCAACAATTGATTGATACTAAAACCAAATGCTTGGAGGACTTTGCAACGAAGGAAGTTCAAATGCGAACACACTAAAGTCTACTTGATCCAGTTTCCCAAATAAGGCTTGCACCATTTAAGTTCATGTTTTTCACATTCAGACACCCATGATAACATACGGGCAAATAAATTTGGTCAAAATCTACCATTCACTTGCTGCTCAAGAATGTTCTTGATATCTCGCTTATACTATTTTTGTAATTGGAACTACGTCAGACCTGATTCCTTTTTAAGAGAGGATACGAAGGCGCTCCTATGTGGGTTCGGTCTTATCATAAATAAAACTTTCATGTTCCCCTTCTATTGATAACTTGGGCAGAATTTTTGAGAGGGTCTCAAAAATTCCATAAAGACTTCTCCATGCACATCTCCATACTGGGGCAAAATTTTTTAGTGAAAACTCAAAAATTCCAACAAAAACATTTCTTCTCAACAATTGGGGCAGAATTTTATGAGGATCTCAAAATTGTTGAAAATCAAGACTAGGTAGAAATTTTTAGAGAATATAAAAAGAAAAACAAGTTCAACAGTAAAGCTACAACTACAACAGATCAGAGTGATAGAAGTTTTACCCTGCGCCAGAAATTTTGAGAGGATCTCAAAATTTTTGAGAACACTCCGAAGAACATTCTATCAGACACCAAAGGAGCAAGCAGTGCCAAATCATGGATACAGATCAACCTCCCCCCCTTTAAACTAACAATTTTTCGTTGAATCCAGAAAATACAAGTACATATACAAAGGTAACTTGAACAATCAACATACCACTTTTGAACCCGACAAATGACACTCGACCCTTCCAATAAGGCTAACGTCCAAGCTATTGTATGCCCTCAAGAAAGTGTTGTGCTGGCAAATTAGATTTTGCCCGATATTGCATCATCTGCACCTACGCCTGATATCGCATGTGCCCGAAGAAATACATCATTCCATATGCTCGATATTACATTGTGCCCGAAGAAACGTATCATTGCATGTGGTCGATATTGCATGCGCCCGAAAAAATGCATCATTGCATGTGCCTGATAATGCATGTGCCTAAAGAAACGCATCATTGCATGTGCCCGATAATACATGTGCCCAAAGAAATGCATCACTGCATTGTGCCCGAAACTGCATTGTGCCCGAGACTGCATTGTGCCCGATAATGCATGTGCCCAAAGAAATGCATCATTGCATTGTGCCCGAAGTTTGCATAAGCCCAAGATTGCATCGTGCTCGAAGTTTGCATGTGCCCGAATCAAATCAAGTCACAAGTATCAATAGATGCCAAAAAAAGATACGCTCTCTTTACTCATTACTTATATTCCAAAGGCATCATCTTTCATGGCCCGCGGACTTCATGTCATGGCCTGAGGACTTATTTTATGCTTATCATGTTCCTAAGGCATCATAGTCTAAGGGCATCATCCTCATGGTCTGCAGACATCATATCATTACGTAAGGATTTAATTTCTTTCTATCATTATCAGAAGGTGGCATAGTCTAAAAACGTCATTTTCATGACCCGAGGATATTTTGCATATCATGTCCCTTGGCATCATAGCCTAAGACGTCATTTTTCATGGTCTTAAGGGAAACATTCATGGTCAACATGGGAATTGCATCATGTTTACATTTACCGCTTATTTTGATATATTTGCTCTAATCACTCTATTTAAGTTATAATACAAGTTACAGATGTGCAAATTACAGATAAAATCAACCGTCTTTTGAACAACAACCTTCTTTCTTACAAACAAAGACTGTCAAATTCTAGGCTACTCACATTATCATTTGGCTTCTCAGCTACCGTTCAGACTACCATGGAGATATTGTCAGACTCAACTTGCTACTGTGACCTACCTTTTCTTCAGCTGGGCTTGCCTGCCTCAAAATGACATTTAGGCTCGTCCTCCTTACAATGCGACATTTAGGCTCGTCCGCCTTATAATGCGACATTTAGGCTCGTCCGCCTTACAATGACATTTAGGCTTGTCCGCCTTACAATGCGACATTTAGGCTCGTCCGCCTTACAATGCGACATTTAGGCTCGTCCGCCTTATAATGCGACATTTAGGCTCGTCTTCCTTACAATGACATTTAGGCTCGTCTGCCTTACAATGCGATATTTAAACTCGTTCGCCTTACAATACGACATTTACGCTCGTCCACCTTGTAATGCGACATCTAGGCTCGTCCGCCATACAATGCAAAATCTAGGCTCGTCCACCTTACAATGTAACATTTAGCCTCGTCCGCCTTACAATGCAACATTTAGGCTCGTCCGCCTTACAATGCGACATCTAGGATCGTCCGCCTTAGAACGCAACATATAGGCTCGTCCTCATTATAGGATATTTAGGCCCGTCCGCCTTAAAACTATAGTTAGGCTTGTCCATCTTACTGGACATTTAGGTCATCTGCCCTAAAAGTACATTCAGGCTCATCCTCCTTAAAAGGACATTTAGGCTGTCCGCCTTAAAACGACATTTACGCTCATCAGCCTCATAGGACATTTATGTTCGTCCGCTTTATAAGATATTTAGGCCGTCCACCTTAAAATGACACTTAGGCTCGTCCTCCTTAAAATGACGTTTCGACTCTTCTGCCTTGCAACAGGATGCTTATGTACATCCACCTTACAACCAGACATTCCCGTCTATTTTATTATATCGCTATATTAGAAGATCTATTGGAGTTTTACTTTATTCTAAGCAATCTCAACATGTGAGGTCTTGGGTTCGATTTCCATTGACTTCAATTATTTAATTTTCCCTTTTAAAACCCATATTTCCACCTTATTATAGAGTACCCAAATCTGGAAAATTCTTGTCATTATTCAACTCATTTTTAGTCACATTGTTCATAAGCTTAGTTAGCTAAAAGAAGGTGATTTCAATCTACTAATATATGGTAATGAACATCACATTGTACACACATTGAACATATAAAATAAAAAAGAAATACATGATTTATACAACCCCAAAACAGGGGCTAAAGACACTGCCCACGTGCACACATACACACCAATTTTTTTATTACGCTTTGAATATTGTTTTCGTACATTCACTCACACAAACATGTTCACAATTAATATAAATACATCATTCATGTCCAAATCTAGCATCACAACATACCGATCCTACAAATTCATTTGGAAACTAAGGACAAGGTGATACAAAGGGGAACAACCTTAGTTTTCAAAAACTTGAGAATCGTTCGAACAAAAAATACTCTTGGAGAAAGAATTCAAGGAGAAAAACCCGTACCTTCTGATGTTGTTCAAGTGTGAAGCTTCTTCCCAAGAACTACTCCAAACCACGCACAATTCTCGTCAACGTACACTCCACTCGACAAACAACCTCCCTTTGACTTGATGTTTTTAATTACCTTGCTTTTCTTAAAACATTTCGTGTGTTTTTCAATTGTGAAGAACAATTGTTTTTTAACTGTTCTTGAGCTTTCTTGTTAGTCAGAGTGTGAGAGAACGATAGTTGAGAGACGTGGAAGAGACTTGAGAAACGTGAGGGAGAGAGTTATTAAAATTAGGATACTAGATTCAAGACTTAGTAAAAATAGGATTTAATTAAATTAATAGAAAATCTGATTTATTTTCATTAATACGTGAAAGGAAATTAATACAAAATCTGATTTATTTTAATAAATACATGAAAGGACCAATATGCCCTTAAAATTTAATATTTTTAAAATAATAATAAATCACCTAAAGTACTTATCTATTCGATTTTTTAGGATTGTTACATGTGGCATACTGCATGGGGGAGAATGTGTTATGGACTCAAACGCTTGTTACAGTTGTGGCAAACCGGGTCACATGATGAAGGATTGTCCGAATATGAGAAGTCAAGAACAAGGGAAGGAGAGAGTTCAACCTAATGGTCCAAGTCAAGATGCTCCAAGGAGGCAACGATTCTTCGCACTAAAGTCTTTGGGTGCAACGAAAGGCACCTCTGGTGAAGTCTCGGGTGCGTTGCCTTAATTAGTCTTTCATGTATTTGACTGTGTATGGTGTTTATGCACTAGTATGAGGTTAATATGTTTTGGGTCGTCATGTTTGTTACTAATTAGTATGTCTTACATGTTTACTTGTGTTGTATGCTTTGATGAGACTAGTTTAGGAAAGAGTTCCTTAGTTTATTAATGTGAAGCTACTAGTAGGTTTCAAGGATGTGCAGCTTCATGTTAAAAAGTGAATCAAATATTCACCAATGGGAAGTATTGAATTACCTCTATAGGCATACATTCTATAGATGTTTTACTTATTGTTAGTAGAGAGTAGTGTGTTTCGGGGACGAATATTCCTTGGGGGGGGGGATAATGTTACAACCCTAAAAAGGATATGCTAAGTAATGCTTAATGTGTCTAGAATGCTAAAGATTAGACCGGGTTCACACAGATTGATGCGCGTAGAACCAGACCTCGGAACCCTTTCTACATCCACGAGAACTAACTTGGGGAGTTAGTTAAGCTAGGAAAGGTTTGGTCCAACCATGTAGGACTCTCTAATATGAATATTTACTTAAATGAGTATTATTGGACTTAAAAAGGGAAAACCTTAGGTTTGGAGGGTCTAGGGGTAAAATGGTCTTTTTTAGTCTAATGGTAGTATCGTAATTACCCTAAATATATAATTCATTATTTAATTAATAAGGTGGAGGGAAATTTTGGGGAGAGAGGGCCGAAATCGGTCTCTTGAAGTGAAGTCTTGCTCCAGCCAAGTTCGAACCTAGGTGGAAGCAATGAACTAAATTGTTTTTAATTTAAGTTGGTGAATTCATGGAATTAATTTATATTTATAATATATTATCTGATTTAAAATAAAAGTAAATAAGATTTTTAATAATTAAATAAACACTTAATTTGACTAAATCCTAAACTAGACTCCTAATCCTAACTAAACTCTTCTCTCCCGCACTCATCTCTCTCTCTCACGTCTCTATCACTCTCACTCATGATTCTCTCTATCAAATAACTTCAAAAAACATTAGATAAAAAAAATATAAGAAAACAAAATAAATCAATCACGTAGGCTAAGAGAAGTTTTTCCGTCGAGTTGGTGTTTACTTATAGGGGATTTTGACTTGATTTTGGGCAGATAGTCGAGGTTTGAACGTCATAAAAGTTGTGGGTTTTCTTACTGTTGGTTCCTTTCCCAAGGTATCCTTAAGGCTCAGATATATTTACTCGAAAACTAGGGTTGTTCCCGTTATTATCGAACTCATTATCACTACTATCCCTTTGATCTCAATGTGAAATAGGTTAAAGATCAGGTTGTTGGTATATTTGCTGGTAGTTTACGTATTTAGTTTGATTTTCGTGATAATGTGTTTGGAATTGTAAGCATGTTAAGTTATGTCAACCGAAAGTATGTGAAAAATGATATGTTTATATGGTTGAATTTTATGTGCGAATGTTTGTGTAAATCATAAGGTGTAAAATTGGTGTAATGTTGCTGGATGAAATGGTAATTCTTGGCTGAATATAATCATAAAAATAATAACACTTAAAGATGCATGAAATGATCCACGAAATGCCTTAAGAATTAACGTATGAATGATGATAAAAAGAAGATGAAAATAGTGAACAAATTTCCAGCATTTGGTAGGTTGGGTTAGGCCTAAAAAAATAATACAAAATGCAATGAATAATGAATGCAGAATAAATGATATCACTAAAGATTGAACACAAGACATCATTACATGAAAGCTACAAAAAATCAACAAAAGATTAAGTCAAAAATGGATTGGAAGAGACTAAATTTCCACCCTGTTGGAAATTGTAGTCTCGACCAACTTTAAAAAAAATGACCTTCATTTGAAAATTTTCTTAAATGTGAGGTCATTGGTGATTGAACCCATGACATCACTAAATCAAAATTTCATAAAAAACTTTGTGAGAAAAATGCAAGGAAAAAATAGATGTGGTGAGTGGGGATTGAACCCACAACCTCTTGAATGTATGAGAGAGTTAGGATAAAAATAAAGGAGAAAATAAATATGGATAGTGGGGATTGAACCCAGTACCTCTTGGATAGGTGAGAAAGTTAAGAGATAAATTAAAAGAAAAATAATGAGCTTGTGGGGGATCGAACCAACAACCTCCTTCACTTAAACGTAAAATGAGAGGAGAAAAAGATAGGAAATATTATGGGGTTGATGGGGATCGAACTAGGTTTCCCCAAATCTGAAAAATACGATTATCAAGTTTAAAATAAGATTAATTGTTTTCCAAGGGATTCGAAATCGGGTTCCCTTACCCAATTTCGTATTGACACATAAGTCATACGTAAGTAAATATTTAATGAATGCTGCCTCTAAAGATCGAAATCAATATCTTGGCATATCTACAAGATGCATAAGTCTTGTACCACATAATCTTGGGTAAATATGAATCACTTATACAAACTATGAATGAAGCCCCATGGCTTTTATGTGTAGACTAATAAGTCTAGCATACGTTTAAAAGTAAGTGAACCTAAGATGTATGTGATGAAATGATGTAACCCTAAAAGGGTTAAGTAAGATTGTTGTAAAATTCCGGAAAAATTACATATCTAATGAAGAGCCCAGTAAGTCCGTAAGAATGCATATTGGGGATACATAGGCATTCCAATGCCCAATATTGAGGAATACTGGGAATAGTATAGAAAATTAAGTAAGGTGTATTAGCCAATTTCTATAAAGTACCCAGATAAGAAAAATATTGGGCATATTAGAAAATATTGGCTTAAAGGGTGTTAGCCAATTTTTCTAAGTATTAAGGAGCTTCGTAAAGAAATGTACCTACTACGCATCCAAGTGTCAAGCCTAGTACCATAGCACATGATCATTAAAGATTAAACAGTACCCAAGGACATAGTGAGGATCGTTGGGACAATAAGTAAACATTCCCAAATGAACCATAAATAATAGCTAGTTAGGACAGTGCAAACAACCCATGTGCAAGCACATGTGCAAGAAATGTGAAGAAGCTGCCAAAGAAGGGGACAACCCTAACCAAATTCGGTTACGACAGTTATGATGAAAATGTGCACAAGGGACCACTTCATGTGGGGCCTAACCTCCCTAACAATTTTAGACTCTAACCTACTGACCCAAATAGCTAACTAACCTAGGAATAACCTAAATGGACCCACTAATTCACCCGACAACCTATGACAAAAATTGAGTTGACACTAACCTAGTACTAGTTAAAGAGACAACCTATTACCTAACCTAGGATGGTCCAAAAGGTTAGTTATAGTCCTACAACTAAGGGTACATAGTAATTACCCTAGGTTACCTTAATAATTAATTTAGAAGATTAATTAATTATTTTAAAAGGGCTAAAACCAAAACTACAAAGGAAATATTCAGATTTTGTTTAAGACAAGAAAGGGACATCCTAGTACCTAACCTAGGATGATCCAAAGAGTTAGTTAAGGTCCTAAAAACTTAGGGGTACTTCATTAAGTATCCCAGGATTCTTAATTAATTAATTTATAATATTAATTAATTAATTTTAAGGGTCAAAACCGAAATCACAAAGAAGTGTAAAGATTTCGGTTTAGACAAGAAAAAGACAACCTAGTATTTAACCTAGGATGGTCCAAAGGATTAGTTATGGTTATAAATACTTAAATATACTTTAGCAATTACCCTATGTTACTTAATTAATTAAATTATCCATTTAAATAATTAAATTAAAAGGTTCAAACCAAAATTCTTATGCTAACCTAGTATAATGCAAGAAACATCCTAGTACATAACCTAGGATGGTCCAACATGGTTAATTTTGGTTCCAATAACTTAGGGGTACTTTAGTACTTTCTTTAGGTACCTAAATTAATAAAATTAAGGATTTAATTTACTTAATATAAAGTAAAAATATTGACCAAAACCATAGTCAACACCAATTTCTAGATTTGACTAAGTGTTATGTTTTCCTATGCTTAATCAACTTAGGAGGGGCTTTTTGGTAATTCAAGATCAGTTCTTAAACCTAAAAATCACGTTCAGACTCATAGGAAAAAAAATGACGCAAAACAGTAAGCAAGCGATGGTAATAAAAACAGAAAATTCCATTGATTCTCCTAGGCAATTTCAAGGTTTCTCCAAGTTTTCGTTCAAGATGATCTTCGTTGATTAAGTTTTACTTAAGGTATGGGTTTTTTCTCCTGGACTTCTTTCTCCAAGATAAATTTCTTTCGAATGATTCAAAGATCTTGTAAACTAGGTTGTTTCCCGTCATTCTTGTCGAACTCCTTCCCTAGTATCCTTGTTACGTTGTCAATGTTGAATAGGTTAGAAATGATGTTATTGTTACGTGGTTCTGGGTGATTTTAGTATTTATGGTTTTTGATTAAATAATGATTGAATGGCTATCTCGTTCCAATTAAAATGGCTTACAATACATTATCTAAAAGTGATGTATGTAAATGGCTATAATATTATGTTAAACAATTAAAAGATTGGCTAATGTATAATGTATAAAAGCATAAGCATGTTGCACATGAAAATTGGCTTATGCCAACAAATATGGTTATGAAATCTACGACCAATTGTTTATGCCAATACTAATCGTATGCCAATAAAATTGCTAACAATACATTGTCTAAAAGTGATGTATGTAAATGGATATAATATTATGTTAAATAATTAAAAGATTGGCTAATGTATAATGTATAAAAACTTAAGCATGTTGCACATGAAAATTGGCTTGTGCCAACAAATATGGTTGTGAAATCTATGTCCAATTGTGTATGACAATACTAATCGTATGCCAATGAAATGGCTAACAATACATTGTCTAAAAGTGATGTATGTAAATGGCTATAATATTATGTTAAATACTTAAAATATTGGATAATGTATAATGTATAAAAACCTAAGCATGTTGCACATGAAAATTGGCTTATGCTAACAAATATGGTTATGAAATCTATGCCCAATTTTCTATGCCAATACTAATAGTAATCCAATAAAATGGCTAACGATACATTGTCTAAAAGTTATGCATGTAAATGGCTATAATATTATGTTAAATAATTAAAAGATTGGCTAATGGTTCATACATATTAATATGAACATACGTCAAATTGACACAGGCGAACAAAAATGGCTATGTAGTTTAATATTTAAAAGGTTGACGACAATACTAATCATATGCCAACCTTGAGTATTTAGAATATCAAATGATAATATAAGCACTTCTAAATTAATTCAATGAACGAATAAAAAAGGGCATGCCACACATTGGTACTACTCCCAACATGCTCTAAAAGAATGTCCTAGGAACACATGAAACTCATTTAATGAAGTGTTCATTGTCCATAAACAGTGATATGAAGCTACTACACTAAAGTAAGTAAGTAATGTGAGTTATAACATAATTTAAATGTTTTATTTTAAGTATGTTAGCAGAATGGGGTGTTACAGGAAGTGAGACAAGTCTTATTTACACCTAAGCTACTATGTTAAAAGAATATTCACGAATAAAGGTGTTAGAATGTGATAGACTAGTCACATTAACACCAAAGGATGATATGTAGGGACAATTCACATTTCATCAATGTAAAGTAAGGATGATATGTAAGGACAATTAACATTTAATCAATGTAAAGTAAGGATGTTATGTAATGACAATTCACATTTCATCAGGTAAAGTAAGGATGACAAGTCATCAAAAGAGTTGTAAATCTCAATCTAGAAGAAAGCCTCCATAATGCTTGAGTCAACACTAGAAGATAAAGAAGAAATGAATATTCATGTAATTAGGTGAGTAATTATGTTAATCTATAATGCTAATGAAAATGGTGACAACATGATAAAAGTCTAATGTGAAAGATGAGAGCAATCTCAAATGAGTCTAAGTAACTGTTACCAAAATGTACTCACCTATGAGACTGTAAAGTTAATGAAGAGACCAGTCTCTATGTACACTCTAATGAAAGTATTGAGACTGATATATACTTAATACTAATGATGAGATGAGAAATCATCTATTGAGCTATGATGTCCTTATACTAGAAGACAACTTCCATGACACATGAGTTGAATGAAATTGAACTTTATGCTGAGCACCGATAGGCTAGCAATGATTGGTGATGCCTTCTTTTGGGAAGGGCGGAGGTTCACGTAACCCTTTTGGGATCAAGTATGTCGTGTCACGTCTAGGGGGTTCTCTCGGGGCGTGACATATACATATTGTCACGTCTAGGGTATACTTTGAGTCACTAAAAACATGGTATTCAGAGCACAAGGTTTAAGAAAGTCTTAGGATGTCTCATAAGGCACTTCGAGTAGAGTCGTGTACCTGAGTTTCAAGCGCGCCATATATACGAATAAGTAGCTATAAGATATTAAAGATATTCCACTTCATTAATTACTCTAAGGTCGTGTCATAGATTTTATCTCTATGAAAGTCTTCCTCTAATAACCTCAATTTATGGTTTACCGAATATGCTCCCACGTAGGAATCATGTGACAAAGAATGTTTGTGAAAATGTGAGCCGCGAGGTTCCCCAAGTGCCAATCAACCCTTTGGCTGTGCAAGTTTCTAATGATGAGTTTCGAGCCGCAATTCACGAATTATCCTATGTTATGATGGCTCAAGAAAATAGAAAGGTTATGTCTCCCATGAACCCAAATGTGGGTATGACAACAACTAGAGTGAGGGGCTTTACTAGGATGAATTCTCCAAAATTTGTTAAGTCTAAAGTTCAAAAAGATCCTCAAGGTTTTCATTTACGAAAATTATGGGTGTGACTTTGGTTGAGGAGTAGAGTTGGCTGCTTATCAACATAAGGGTATTTCTCAAATTTTGTTTGAACAATGGAAGAAAGAGAGCGAGGTTTATGCCGGTCATTTTGATTGGGAGATATTTAGGGTTTTTTTGTTAATATATGTTCTATAACACCTTGGATCCCAGGAGATGAGACCTACAACTGTAGTCCGCTGTTTGTTTATGGACCCACGATCCATAGGTGGGTTTCCGTCATTGGGGTACATGATTTAGGAGTCTCTGATTGCATCCGCAACTGACGAGTACGATGTGTTGTTGGACATGCGGACCGTAGGTCTGGTGGTTGGTGAGAGTCGACAGTTATTTGGAAATGAAGGATGTCGGGTCAACTTCAAATGGTCATATCTTTTTGCACAAAATGAATTAGGTGGTCCATGACTTTTCAAATTAAATATAATTGAATCCTCTCTCCAATGCCACCGAGTTTGCTAAAATCCAAGCTTAGAGTAAAAGTATATGCTCGTTTAAATAGAGCCATGTTGCGAAGGGCCACAATCACGACCTAGTTGACGGGTATTGATTCAAATGACAATCTGTCAATCCCCTCGTGAGTGGCACCTTTTCAACCTTAAGTCTTGGTTGTTGTTGTCTTTTCCCCTATGAATTGGGCACTTAAAATACGTCGTTTGATGCCTAAACTAAGCCGTTTAACTTAGTATAAGCCTAATAACCTAGTCAAATATACCCATAACCTTCATTCTCCAAACAATAACCCACCTTAGAGAAAAAAAAGAGACTAAAAGTCACCAGTTTCTTCAAAAAACAAGTAGAGGTGTTCTTCAAAGTTTAACCCCGAAATCCAAAGGATCTCTCCATAGATTTCATCCCTAGGTATGTATGATTTCATTAGTTTGTTCTTATCACCCATTAGGGCACTAGAATTCAGTTAGTTACTCATACACTATTCAAATATAGAATTTCTAAATTTCCAAAATTTATTGTCATTTTGGTTCCTTGGATCTATATTAGTTATTTCTTGATAATTTAGTATAACTCCTTGCATAGAACTCAAAACTATTGCTTGGGTAAACTTATTTGTTGTTCACAAATTATACTTGCTAGATCAGTTAGACAAAAATTCATGCTTTAGATTTTGACTGTTAAATTCACAGTACATAAATGTTGCGTTCTCAATTAGCATGACAATTTTGAGCTATTGAGTATTTAGTGCATTTTAGCTTCATGATTGTTCAATTGGAAGTATACTTAGTACAAAGTTTGACTAGGGTTCAATATACCTTCAATGTCCCAGAACTATGTGCCCGCGTATGTTTATAAGTCCCCTCTATTGGGCATCAGTTTTAGTGATCATGCCACATTCATGCCTTTATACCCCTAACAAGGCATATTGGGTTCCCTGGATGGGGCATATACATATAACTCCATGTTTCACTCATGTGGTTTACGTCGGTCAATAATAGCTCCCACAATGAGACTTTTAGTGCATTGACTAGGTTTTCAGAATTAACATTAGTATACAATTAAACAATGTTACCTTTACGATTATTATTTTGTCCTTGCATTGTTTAGTTTTCAGTTATACTTCCTTTCATTTTTATATCCTTGTTTAGATTATATCATTTCTCAGTTATGCATTGTTCAACTTATATACTTTGTTCAACTTAACATTTCTATATCATGGAGGATCAGTAAATTCCAAGTACTGACACATACTTTGTGCTACATCATTTCATGATGTAGGCTAAAACACTTAGCATCAAAATCATGCTTAGATAAATTCTCTATTCGACTTCAGTAGCGTCATTTGTGAGTCCCCATTCTTCCAGGTAAATAAACATGCTTTCTTTCTTAGTCTTTATTTCTAGTTTTAAGTTTGTTAGAGTTCGCTGGGGGCATGTCTCAATAACTCAACTCAATAATTTGTTTAGGTATAGTGGTAGATTCAACTCAAATTTTTAAGTGTTGTTTGAGTCATCCTACACTCTTATTATTATATCATATGTATTCAGACTAGTTGGGTTTTCCCCAATTTAAATTTTCATTGTTTTTAGTCGCATAGTACATGTCTTACTTAATCATTTTCAGTATGCTTGATATAAGCGATGCTCAAGGTTAGCTTGGGGTCACTTGTGATCATAGGTTTCGTGTTGCGTCTAAGGGGTAGCCTCAGGGCGTGACATGTTCTTTCCCCTTGAGATGGGGAGTCAAAGGTACTTGATTTCATTTACCTTCATCAAGGAAATATGAGGGTGAAGGAGTATGATTTGAAATTCATACAGTTACCCAAATATGCTATAATTATGGTTGGCAATTCAAGGGCAAGGATGAGTAAGTTTGTGTTGGGTGCTTACCAGTTAGATGTCAAAGAAAGACTAACCATCATGCTTATTTAGGAGATTGATGTATCCTATTCGATAGTTCATTCACAATAAAATTGAAGAGGAGAAATTTAAGGAGAAAAATAGGGATTCAAAGAAGTCAAGAAAGGATGATCGTAATTTCTCACATTCAAGGTCCAGTGACTAATCATTCCTAAAGTAATGGTTCTAGTGTGAAAATGGTAACTAAGTTTCAAAGTTGTGGAAAAAGTAATAGAAGTGAGTGTCTAGCCGATAAAAATTCATGTTTTAGTTGTGGAAAAATGGATCATGAGATAAGAGATTTTGTATTTCGATTTCTGTAAATGAGAAAGACAATCATGATGGCTAAACTTTGGGAGACAAGATTACGAGGGTTCCTCTAATCCAATGATTCATAATTCATGACATTTAAGCTAGCAGTTATGAATTACTTGATTTTAGGTGTATCATTAGAAATTTTAGAACCCTTAATGCAACTAAGGCAAGTCATTGATTCATAGTTGAAAGATGATTGTTTCTCAAAGCGATAACCTTTGTTTAAGGTAGTCCCTACTTTCATTATTTGGTTCATTTGTAAGAGAAGAAATGTTATTTGAAATGGTTGTTATATGTCTGAACATACTTTGGTCGTAGGTTCGAATAAAATGATTTTCTTGTTCGCCTAAGCTAGATATCCATGGTTGAATGAAATACTTACTACTTGGCCACTAATTATTAAACATTTGGAAGAATGTGCTCATTTAAACTGCTTCAAGGTGGTGACTTAAAAAATACCTTCCTTGGGGTGTATCAAATGTAATACTGATGGATGTAGCAAAGAAAACTTGGTGTTAGTGCATTGGCATTTTGTATTAGGAATAATGAAGGTGATTTGGTATATGCCGAACTACAGAAAATAGGAGAAGTTTCAGCAATTGCAGCTGAAATAAGAGCAGTTAAACAAGGTATGGATGATTGCGTTCAAAAGGGTTGTCTATCATTAACTATAGAAACTGATTCATTGATTACAAAGGAGATCCTCGATTGGATTTGGGAGGTCCCTTTGATTGATTCTATTGATGTGAGGAACATAAAGCTTTCAATGCACAATAGGGATGTGGAGGTGGTTCATACATTCAAAGAAGGGAATAAACTACCTGTTTTATTAAACTAATAATGTTATCTATCTTGTAGGTATAGATATACAAAGATATTTACATATACAGAATTTACCATAACCAGCATAAGCCATCATTCAATTGGAAAAGAATCAAATCCCTAATTTGAGAATAAAGAAAATGTGAAATAGGGGATTTACCACAGATGCACCTATTACAAATTGATACGTAGGTCTATGACAGGAACAATAACAAGGGAATAATATCAAGACAATGATAATACACTGCAAAAAGAATGAAATAATGTTCCATCAAAAGTATTGTGTATTTTAAATTCTCATATGATATTAATGTTAGAATGGTTACCTCTCTAGATCTTAAATCATACATGATGATATTATCTTCGATGGATCTCATCCCTTGTAAGATTGATGATTTACGGAGAATATCGTTCTAATATTGGTATGTATTGAAATCGAAGTCAAACCGTTTCCTTACAAAGAGTGATTTGTGTGTGTTAACATCCATCTACATCTTGATCCAAGCTAAAATGTTCACTCATCAAGTCGAAGAAGTGTTCTTGGGTGCTGAATAATGGCGTCAATGAGTGCCTTTTGATGTATAAGTGATTACACTCCGAAATTGGGTGCATTGATGAATTTAGCTGGTTTATTAAAGTCGATGCTAGTGAAGGCAAACATTAGGCCGACATTCCATTGGAAAGATAAGCCTCATCTGGTGTGATTTTTGAGGAATATCGGACAGACCAATTTTGGGAAACATTTTCCAAATTGGTTACTTTAATTTTTTTATTTCTTTACTGTGAGCCACTTTTGGGTCTTAAACCATTTATTATCTCTTTGTTTTTAATAAATAATAAGACATATGTTTGAATTTAAAAAAAGTAATGATATTAGTATAAATTTTATTCATGTATATATAAATGTGGGGTTATTTTGACAAAATATAAACATGTGGGTAAATATTTGTACGAAGGTTCAACGTACCCTTAAAGTCCTAGATCTACGTGCCCGGATAGGTTTATAAGTTCCCTATGTTGTGCATCAGCTTTAGTGATCACGCCACAATCGTGCCTCTATACTCCTTACAAGGCATATTGGATCATCTAGATGGGGCGTATACATCGGACTCCACGTTTAACTCATATGATTTATGTCGCTTAATAGTATCTCCCATATTGACACTATTAGTGCGTTGACAATGTTTTTAACATTTAAATTAGGATTTAGGTTAGCGTGTTACCGTCATGATAAGTATTCAGTCATTGTAATGTTAAGTTTTCAGTTATACTTCTGTACATATTATATCCTTGTTAATATTATATTATTGCTAAGTTATATATTGTTCAACTTATATATTTTATTCAACTTAGCATAACTATATCCTGCGTGCTCACTACATTCCTAGTACTGACACATACTTTGTGCTACATCATTTCATGATGTAGGTTTAGGCACTCAACATCCAGATCACGCTTAGATAGATTCTTGATTAGACTTTAGAAGCTTCAATTGTGAGTCCTCGTACTTCGAGCTTAATTTAAATGCTTTCTCTCTTAGTCTTTATTTCTAGTTTTTAGTTTGGTGATTGTCACTCCTCTAAGCTACCTCCTGGACAAGGACATGAGACCTAGGATTACGAGTGACCCCAAGCTAACCCTGTTGGCATATCATGATCAAACTAAAGTAAACTGAAGCAATAAATACTGAGCGGAAGCCAATCATGATATAATCCGAAATGATGGGGAATACCCATATACTACATCTGAATATATGAAAACTCAGAGTTTGAAATACAATAGAAAAGTCATACCATTAGAGCTGAAATTAACTATGTCTGAAATAAGTCTCTTAACTTACCAAAAGTGTTGGGACATGCCCCAAGCTAAATCTAAAAAAAATTGAAACCATAATTAAGAGTAAAAGCAAGAAAATAATCATGTCAGTAGTCCTGGAAGAATGAGGACTCACCATTGCTTAATATAAAAGCTTTCTATCTTAGTCTTTATTTCTAATTCTTAGTTTTGTTAGTGTCACTCCCCAAAGCTACCCCATAGACACATACATGGGGCCTAGGATTACAAGTGACCTCAAACTAACCCTGCTGGCATATCATGAGCAAACTAAAGTAAATTGAAGAAATAAATTTTAAGCGGAAGCCAATCATGAGATAATCTGAAATGATGGGAAATACCCATATACTAAATCTGAATATATGAAAATGGAGAGTTTGAAATACAATAGAAAAGTCAAACTCTAACACTAAAGCTATAACTAAATATGTCTGAAATAAGCCTCTAAATTTACTAGAAGTGCTGGGACATGGACCAATCTCAATATAAAAAAAACTGAACCTAAAACTAAAACTAAAAATAAGAAAACAATAATGTCACTATTATTGGAAGAATGAGTACTCCCAACTGCTACTGAAATGAAGATGTGGAACCGATCTATGCGTGATATGAGTGCTGAGGACCTGAGCCCACATTACGAGAAGATGTAACGCAGAGTATGAATCAATACTTGAAAGGTACTAAGCATGTAGGATAGATTACAACTAAATAATAATTATGACTGAACAAGAAATAAAGCAATAACATAATCTGAACATGAGAAAGTTATTGAAAGTACTGTACACGAGTAAACATAATGGAGTGACCAAGTTTATAACATGATGAGACTGAATTTTGAACTACACTAATAACATGGTCAATAAATGGAATTTTAATGAACTGTAAGGGATCTCATAATAACTGACATAAAACCACAGAAGCTAAATGTGGAGTCCGATGTATATGCCTCAACAAGAGGACCCAATATAACTTGCCAAAAGCTATAGAGGCATGCTGGCGTGATCACTAAAATGATACGCACAGAGGGGACTTACAACCTACGGGGAATGTAGTTTTGAGATTAAGGTATCTGACCCTAGTCCCCTCAATATTAAGCTTCCCATATGATTAAGTAATTAACACTTTAAGACTGAAATGTTGTAATATTAGATAGCTCAAAACCGACATGCAAACTGAGAATGCAACATTTATGTACTCATAATAATGCTTTTGAAACTGGTATGCAACTAATAATAACTTAAATTGCTTGTGTAATTCATGAACTAAAAGAACTACAGAGCTAGGGTTCTGAGTTTATGCATGAAACCGACAATAATGATACTGAATTCATAATAATACGATTTAGATCATTCTAACAGCGAAACCCAACAATTTTAATATTCATGAAACCTTAAGTCTAGATAACATTAAGGGAATCAAAATTTTGACTAAAATCTAGAACCCAATGGGTGAAAGAAACCCACTACTTTGAACTAGCGCTGCTCAACCTTTTTCTCCTCTTACACTTAAATTTTCTACGTTTTGATGAATGATCTATCTTAGGTAAGTTCTATTATATTTCAAGGATAAAATTGACCAAAACGATGTAGTTTATAGTTTAACTGACACAGTTCAAGGGTTTAACACATCAGGAAATTACCAAAATACCCTAACTTAACTACTATCGGGGTCACTAATGGATGGGACAGGCGGACCTTTGATTGATTGATAGTCCTAGCTGGTTAATGGTCAATCGTGACTGGGGGCTGAATAAGGGTGTTGATCCATGGACATGGGCCATGGTCCATGGGTCCAACCATGGGTCGAAACTTCAACAATTTCCTAGGGGGTTTTATGGGAAGGTTGCAGATGCGAGTCAAAGACCACCAGCATTGGTCGTGGGTCACCCTACAATCCATGGATTGAAACCGTGGGTTGCACCTTCAACTTCTGGAAATCCACATTAAGTCTATTTTTGAATACGTGGTTACAATTAGGATTAGCTGAGGGCATGTCCCAATATCTCAATTCAGTAGAGACTTTTCAGACATAGTAGCAGATTCCACTCGAGTTTTAAAGTGTTGTTTCAGTCATCACTAAAGTCTTATTATTATATCATATATATTCAGACTAGTTGGGTTTTTCCCTAGTTCAGATATCCACTATTTTTAGCTTCCGCATAGTACATGTCTTACTTAGTCATTTTCATTATGCTTGATTTATTCAAGACTCAGTGTCATCTGGGAGTCACTCGTGATCTTGTGTTATGTCTAGGGGTGTTATCTTAGGTGTATTTATCTCCCTAAGTTGTCAATATTTTACCATAAATTTGTTTAAGTAATGAATCATCTTGAGTCTATTATCATGATTTTATTATACTTGCAATAATTATGCACTAAAACATGTAATTACAAGTTTCAGTAACTCTCAAGAATCTTGGAGTCCAGTTGAAGAAAAGAGATGCAAAGGCGTGCGGAAAAAAGATGAAAAATAGACTAAGTATGGAATCGCCTAGGCATGGCGTACTGAGAGACGCGTCGCGCAAGGACAGAAAGGTTAGATTCGCTTTTTTGTCACTCATCTAGACATTACATGCCAAGGTGGGAAGTTCTGAGGCACCTGAATGGTGCTCTGCTAGGCGCGACGCTTCAAGGAGGAGACTTCAGAGGCGATCTTCAGGTGCAAAACCTGATGAAATTTTGACTTCTTAGGAAGGATTCGTAATTGTAGTAAACTTTGTCTCCATGTATTCCAACTCTTATAAATAGACCCTTAGGACTCTATAGTTAGGGTACGACTTTTTGTTGGTGTTCAAGAGTAAGAATTAATGTTTGCAATAGGTTTTGATCTTCTAACACTTCTATTTTCTTGAAATCGCATAAACAATTGTATTTTGTGGTTTTCCAATAGCATGAGTGGTTAAATGCCCTATTTTTGGGGTTGTAACTATGAAATGATTGTTGATTATGTAAATGCTGTTTGAATAATTTTTGTTTTCACTATAACATACTTCTATATTCTTATTTTAGTGTCTTGTGCTTGATTACCATAAGATAAATATATTGTTTAATCTTAAAATCGAGACATGAGGGCTTAGATAGTCCAACAAATATAGAGAGCTCGATCAAACCATTTGATTGAGGTAATATGTTTTTTAGTATTTATGCCCGAATGAACAACTTGCTTGGTTATGAAACAGGATGAAATATAAATGTTCGCAATTATTTTATATCCTTCCTCAACGATGTACTTAGTATCTAAATGGAGTAGGCGACTAGAGGTGTGAACCCGACTCATACCACTAATCATGTAAACAAGTAACTTGATAACTAAAATAAGTTCTAAGCAAAGAATATAATACATGAGATTTGTTGCATGATGTAGCCCTGGAATTGTCTTTTACTTCCTTGAAACATCATCTTGAAGTCATTCAATCTTGGTTATTTTTATTTATGCATAAATAGTAGAAGTTAACAATCATCATAATATCTTAGAACAATTACTCTTATTTTATTTTTAGAATTGAGTGTCAAATATAAGTTTATCATAAATCCCTTGGGAACGATAATTCTTTTATTTAAGAATCTAAATTATTTTTAGCGATCACGTACACGTGCGTGTATATTGGGGAAGAATAAGTTTTTGGAGCCACTTTCAGGGACTTAAAAATTGATTTATATTCGATCTTCTTAAGTTTACATGAATTCGAGTATTCACGTGTTAGTTACTTGATCTTAGATTGTGATTGAAGGAACTTGATTTTTAAGTTTGTCTCGGAAAAGAGAACTTGTCAAACTAGACAGCGAACTCGAAAGCGCTTTACTCCAATGCAGAAAAATCAATTGTGTGTATCAAGAAGAATTAGGATTAGGTCTATGGGAAAACAATGATTATAATAACCAGGATAACGTGAATAACCTAGAGAATTTAAACAACCAAGATAACTTGAATAAATAAGGGGTACAGATACATCCAAACTTACCCTTCGAATAAGAAGTGTAATTGGTCGATGTCGATTTACAAAACTAAACTAGAGTAGAGGTCGATCCCACAAAGAATTTTTTGACAGATAAGGTTTCGTTGACGCTTTTAATCGAATGTTGTTAATATCTCCAAAATAAATAATAACGGAAAGTAAATTGGATTTAGTTGAAATGTTATATGTTCCAAAACATGCAATCAAACTCCACATTAATGACTAGCAGACTATTTCATTTTAAAATTGATTCAATTGAGTCAGAAAAACCGGCATCTTGTTCACCATAACGTTAGTTTTAGTGTTCTTCCGTAATTTAGTTTTAGGTGATTCAATACTTACAAAAATCATTGTGACTTAATTTTATCTGACACTTCTCGTGTCTAATCAGACACCTTTCACTCACATCTTCTCAGCCTTAGGTTGGTACTAACATTGACCCTTGCGTCCAATGGTTCGAGGTGAAAGTAATTTTCTCTCGAACATAAACTTCAACTTCAATTCGTTAGTTTAGGTCAATTTTTTCCTAACTGATATTTTTCTCTTGAACAAATACCAGATACAAGCTCAATCTAATGCGTGCACTCATCAAATTATATAGATAATAAAATCTAAAACTACAGATTATAAACACTGAATGCCTTTCACTCATTTTATGAAATTACAGTTATAATTACATCATGGATCCCACAACCTCAGTCGTGGTGTTTAGCCTCTCATTCACAAAAACAAACAATAATCCATAATTAATACATGATATAAATACTTAGGGGAATAATCGGCAAACCAACAATCACTTTAAATAATCTGTAACAAGAAATCTAAACTTTAAACTGAATTCAACATCCAAAATTGAAAATCAGAAACTGATTATAATGGAAACATGTTAGTTGTTCAAGCAAAGATAATATAAACACATGAAAAACTCCCTAATATATTCAAAATAATCATTTAAAATAGAGTCCTACTCGAAGTAGGATTGAAATGTCGGGCCCTTCACGAACAGCTCTTTGACCCATTAAGGGCTTCATAATACGTGAATCCTTCTATGGTTTTTACATAGAATTTCCAAACATGGGTGGTCATGCTTGCACTCTGGAAGTTGCACCACCGACAGCACCACAGACTGTTAAAGATATCACGGTCCACTTGAGTGTATATGGTCTTCACTTGGAATTCCCCAACTTGGGTATTCAATGCCACCATACAGGAAATGGCATCACGGACAAGACCACGGACCGTTAAAGAGACCACGGTGTGTTTGGGTGTTCGTGATCTTCACTTGGTTAAATCCCATTTCCACTCCTTGACTCCTGGCCATTGGTTTACCTTTTACGTACCATGTCACAATCCGTCTTGATTTCCACGGCACATATAGGCATCCGTGATCTTTACTTGAATTATCAATAAACTTCCTTAAATTGCAAACCTTTTGTATATCAACTACGAGCACTCTCACGGATCGTTAGAAGGACCATGAACCGTCAAGGGATCCGTGGTCTTCAATTTGGACATCAATTTCTCAGATCCCGACCTGTATTTTCTTCTATTCTTCTCTTTCAAGACAACCTAATTTTACCTGCACAAACACCACCAAACACATCAAATCCATATAAACACACCTGATTTTAGTACTTATTTTAGTTTTCAAGTGTCAAATATGCCAAATATTACCGGGTACATTAACACCCTCAATTTAGAACCATTACTTGTCCTCAAGTGATGAGAAGTTAGTACAATCAACCCTCAAATCATTAACAAACTTTTGACACTACACAACAATTATTTCAAAACACTATTTGTATCCCAAAGCCCTGAATCTAACATTCAAGGATCAATATATGTCATCTCATTACTCAAAGCCAATCATGCTTATACCTATGAATTACCAGCTCTTACAATCTACTTTATAATGCAAACATTGAGTCCTCACACCAAAGAAGTCCGTCAGTCATGATAGTTGGGACTGAGTACTATGATCCCCCTCTCAAAGAACTTGTAACACTAATAACAAACTATCATAGGCTTACCCATGGTTTGTACGCTCTATCTTTCAATACCTGGAATTGGATAACAGTAAGACTTTATTGGCTTGTAATATGGGCTCACGCTAGGGAATAGATATTTGGTTTCGTAAGTGAATAGTACCTTGGTTTTCCAAAGTTTAGTTTTTGCATAACTATTCTCTGAGTGACTCCCTCTTTTTCTTTACTTGGAAAACTTACCGTGCTTCTCACGGGATTGAACTATTTTATTAGGCTTACATATAATCATTTGATAATATTTGTATTTTTGATATATAATTGGAAACAACTTTTATCTTAAGGGAAAGTGTTTCTCCGAAATCTTAAATTGTTACATTTAAAAAAAGAAATTATTTTTGTCATACATAAACTATGAGTCATACAATGATTTTAAGTATAAGAAAGAAGTCTAAGAAAATCTCATTGGAAATAGTTGGTAAGATGTTATGAAAATTTTTAAATTCTAAAAAGTCGTAATGAACAATATTAGAAGTTGACAAACAGACCAGAAAATGATGAACAATAACACTTCCAAGTAAAGTGGAACATCACGTCCATACAAGATCATAATTAACTAAATTCAAATAGACTATCTTTGACCACTTTTTATGAACCTCAATCAATCTCTTTTTTATTTAGTGATTGCCATATTAAGTATATGCTAAAAATGACAAAAAAATTGTTATTATCATAAATGTTTTTTTTCATTGTCTCAAAATAGTCATTACACCCCCCGTTTAAAAAAATGACCATATTTCATTTTCATTCTATTTAATAAAACAATGACCCCTTTCCTTTTTTTGCAACACTTTAACTTTAACTTTCCACATGACATGTTTAAGACCATAAGATTAAAGGGCATTTTGGTACATTTGAAATAACTTCAAGAACCACAAGATTTAAAAGTCTTCTTTCTTTTCTTAAACTCCATTCCAAGTTAAACTAGGTCATTCTTTTTTAAACGGAGGGAGTACTACTTTATGGTTCATATCACCGGCCCAAACTTATTTGGAGTAAAAGATAGTTATTGTTATAGTTATAGTATACAATTACAAAAAAATAATGCAATTATCAACTAAGTAGTAGTTGACATCTGAATGTTCACAATGGAATATACTAAACCAAAATTTTTACATTTGACATATTAAAATCTCACAACGTAATTTTGTGAGAACTTGAGCACAAAAATCTACCAAAAAATAGTAATAAAGACGACCTTAATTTCCTAACAATAAAAAAAAAGGAACATGCTTAATATATTTTTCAAAAAGAATGTCTTTCGGCTAGTATCAAAGTTTACCGTTCACAAATTTAATTGAAAGAAGCTTGAAAGAGTTATTACTTCTTTATCAAAAATTAAAATTTTTATCAAAAGAATGAGTTATCACTACAACAAAAATGATCTTTAATGAGAACTAATAGCTTAATTATCATTAAATATGTATCTTTAGAGGCAATTGGTACTTTATTTAAATGTCCATAAAGTCTATAACAATATTGAATTAAACGGCAAATTAATTAATGTCGTTAAAGGTTGTAGCACTCTTTGTGAATGTGCATATTTATTGCCGATAGAAAATATTTTTGTCAAAGTGTAATTTGGACATTTGTTAGATTCACGAAAACTTGATCTCTTATTATGCTGAAAATAGAATAGAAGAAGTATGACAAATTAGTTAATGTGCAGTAAAAGATGTGGACAAATTGTCTCTATACAAATATTCTAGAAATAGTGCAATAGCATACAAAATATTTGTACCTAAGAAAAAACAATCAAAAAAATATACTAAATGTGGCAAGTAAGAGAGCAATCATTTTGGTTTATTTAACAAACCTCATAATTGGTTCCGTATTAGTTATCAAATATTTATTGTTGTGTTCTACCAAATATAGCACAACCCACAAACAATTTTCCCAAAAGTACATGGCGAAACCCTGTAAAACGGGACAAAATTCAAAAAAGATGTTGAAGATACTCACAGTAATTTTGAAGATAAGAAAAAAAAAATGGCAACAAAGATGTTGCAATAGATACATGAATCATTATGATTATAGTAAAAAAAATTTAAGCTTCGTGAAATAGGAGGAAGAAAACTTTGAGAAATAAAATAAACTTTATAAGAAGCATAATTACTGTATTTGAATTTGAAAAAAACATAAAATAATAATGACTGAAATAAAAGATTTGTTTACTAAAGAAACAAATGTAATGAATTCAACCATCAGCCACTTCAACAGTGTTATGAGTTGTACACCAAAGAGGTCCAAAAGTCAAAATTCCACATTGCAATTGAAATGAATGTGCTTTGTTTTTATGAAGAGGCATGTAGAAAGCGACAAAAGATAAGATCAATTTCCAATCATCCTTGCTGACACTTAGGAAAAAAATTACCATACTTAGATGAATCACTATGACTTATAGTAAAGATAAGATCCATGAAAACTTTCAAGAATAAAAACTCGATTCATGTTTTTGAATTTGACTATCCTATAGTCGGGAAAAAACCCTACAAATTATAGTGGCAAAAGTTCCTGTATTTATAGATAACATAGGGTGGTGTGAACAAATATTTAGTGTGCCTTATCAGAAAGGTCACAAGTCTTTGGAAAAGTTACAACCCTTCAGTATGGATGCAAAATTTCATAAAAGTCGCAACTATTCATAAAAATCACAATTTTCCAAAGAAGTTGCAGCTTTTCATAAAAGTCACAATTTTTCATTAAAGTCACAACTTTTCATGAAAAGGGAAGGCTAGTTTTGGAAATAAAAAAATTTAAAAGGGAATTATGGTTTCTGGTGTCACCACATAGGTGGACTTAAGGATCTTTTTATATAAATACTAGGTAAACTAACTGCGCTTCGCGCGGTAGTAAACTACCTTTATTAACATACATCTCTTTTGCCTTTAATGAAATAACGTATGACCATTTGAATTAACGTCACAAAAAGTCCTTCAAAATCGTGTATGGTACTAATTTGCATTGTCGAAAGACATTCATACTTGTTTTGGTTTCGACCAGTACATTCAAAGCATGTGAAGCTTTGCGATTTTAATCTAATTTAAAAAAAATGTTTATTTATGTTGGGTCTGACTAATTTGTATCAATGAAAATAGACTTTTTTACAACAATACAATCTGCATTATGTTTGTGACCTTTATTTAAAAGAATATTAGAATGTTATAATATTGCCATCATTAAAAATTTTTTTGCGGGATAAGATATTGATAAACACTTAAGCTTGATTTTAAATTTTAAATTAATAAAAACTCTCATTTGATGTCTCTATATTTAAATGCATTAATTCATATCCTTCATGTTAATTAAAGACTCCCAGTATTAAAATGGTACTCTTTTAGTGCATATTTTTTTATTAAGTAGAAAATGAATCTTTTAAAATGTGGTAAAGCACGGGCTATCTTATTTATTTTCAAATATAAACAAAAATACAATTTGCTTGAAATATTTCAATGAACCCTAAAATAACGCAAATATTTTCTAACTTCACTGACAAAAATATTTTATTTGCCTCAAAATTTTCCGTTATCTTCCTCTATATTACATATGAGTAAATTTGGAAATAATGTCCTTAAATTACTACACAAATATATGTGTGTGGTTGCATACGTGAAAATGATTACGACAACTCTACCTGATCAAACATCTCTAATTTACAAAAGTTTGTCAATATGTTACATTCTTAGTCTATTATTCGGACAGTCTGCCCTCACAAAGTAATGGGATTCCAACATTGTAACTCCATTTATAATAAAGACTACAAAAGAGCAAAAAAATAGAGAAATTCTAACTACCCTTCATCGTTTCAATACACGACAAGGAGGAATAAACATATAATTTTACCTGTCTTACAATTGTAAAAAATAATGCAAAGTAAATAGTCAATACCTAACTCGAGGATAGTAAAATTGTCAAGCTTCATGCAATGTGACTATTCCTTCAAATTTAAAGGTTCAAGTGCACTACTTCAAATTCCTTGCATATGTCAGCTTAAATGTCAACCACTATTTCCTTGTCCTTCAAAGTCACAAACTATGGCCTGGAAAATCACTTGTCAACCAAAACAATCTGCCTTCACAATTTAATTAGGCATCAACGGTCAAAATTAAGACCAAGGAAAACTTATACAAGAGTAAGCAAACTGAGAAACTCCAAATATCCTTTTTTCAGTACATATGCATGTTTGCAAACTTCGTAATGATCCTTATTAAGTTTACCCATGATGGTTATCTTTTTTACTTTGTACACCATTTACAGTAAAGGTATCTTGTATGGCCGAAGGTAATGAAAAATGTATGTGATATACCCCGTCTCATCATACAATTATATGACATACATTCTCGAATATTTGTTCTAAAAGTTGAGATTCCCTCTTGCTGAAATTGATTATTATCAACATGATTCGCAAGAAAAATTACAAAAAAGCACATTGCCAAGGAGGGAATAAAATAACTTATTGTCTCCTACACTTATGCAACAATGAGCATAGCAGAAACACCTAAAAGCTAGATAATTTGTAGCAATGCAAAAAAAGATTGAGAATGAAAATTGCATAAACATAATAAGACCTATAGAAAATCATGTAATGAACTCTAGTTTACTTTTCGATTTAAAAATACCATTGTAATGTTGTGGAATAGTTGTAAGTTGCTAGGGTACATTTTTAATTGAAAGTAGAGGATAGGAAAATATAAACTAATTTCTAGATGAGTCATAAACGTGAAAAGTTGTTTAAAAAGAATGCATACATTTCCATTGCAACAACAATTATTTGGAGACAGAATCACTGCAACCCCAAATTCAGCTCATGAAAAAGAAATTGCTACGTACTAAAAATAAAAACTACTCAATTGATGAAGGGGGAAGATCTGCTACCCAGCATAACAGTTGTAAAGAAATATACATCAGGTAGTACTTTTTTGTCGACTAAAAAAATAAGACATAGATTTTATTGTACATTCATTTTTCTTTTTTGGTACCATATGAGACTTTGACCTATAAGTAAAGGAAAAAGTTTGTGTAAATTTACATAGAGAATGAACTTGGTGGAAATTTACCTAAAGAATCAACATAAAATTACCCATTCTTCGCACGAGAATTTAATAATACTTAAAATCTATCGGTTACTAAAATTAAAACGCTATATTATCTTAAAAGAAAGATGAATAATGTAAAGGAAAATGAAAGTTATTACATCTTATCATTAAACCTTAGTAACATAAACATAAATTTATGACGTAAAATACGTATTATGATCTCCAACATAAGCAATGGTGTCAATGAGTCACTCAACATGAGCAAAGTATACAAATATATAATTGTGATGATGAAGAAGAAAAAGCAAAAGAGGTTCAAAATTTTTGTTGTTTAAAATGAGAGGAAGCATCTCCATTTATTGCAAACAAATGGTAGGTTGAAAAAATATTTATTGTGCCTTATCGTAAAGGTTACGACTATTTGGAAAGGTCACAACTTTCATAAATGTGACAACTTTTCATAAAAGCCACAACTCTTCATTAAAGTCGCAAGTTTTCATAAAAGTCACAACATTTCATAAAAGTTACAACTCTTCATTAAAGTCGCAACTATTCATAAAAGTCACAATTTTACATAAAAGTCATATCATTTCATGCAAGAGGATGACTATTTTTGGGTAAGTCTTTATAAAAGTCTAACTCTTCATAAAAGTTACATTTTTATATAAAAGTCGCATCTTTTCAAAAGAGGAGAAGGCTACTTCTGGAAATAAATAAATTTAAAAGGAAATTTTAGCTTGAGGTGGCGCCATGTAGGTGTGCCTACGATTCTCTTTTATATAAATATATTATATAATGAGTGTTAGTCAAAAATATGGTTGTTGCAATGTTTTCTTTTGACCAAAATTAGTAGTCTTCAACTGTCCAAAATAAGTTGTCATCAACATATTAATGACATTCATTCTCATATTTGTAACTGTTGTTATAGCAACGTTAGGAGCTTCTCTTTCATGGCTATATATTTCTCATAAGTTCTTTCGGAGAATAAAAGTAGAAAAGAGAAAGTGATTTTTCGTAGACCTCATAATCTTCCTCATTTATTTTTGTTTGTTGGGTTTTATATTGAAGCATCTTAGTTAGTTTATGGTTCTTAATTTTATATTAGAAAAGTTTGTTGAATCCTGGGGGATACTGCTATATCGGGTGAATATCCTTAATGACATTGTCTTTTGGCATGCCTTAAGCTATGAGAATTTCCTAAAAGAGTTATTGGTGAAGTAAAAGATTTGGTGAATTCGGTACAAGTGTTCGTAGTGAAGGTATTTTTCATAAAATTTACAATACAATTGTTGTAATGTCTTACAGAAAATACCTTCATCACCAACACTTGTACTGAATTCACTAAACTATACGCTTCACCATGAATTTTTGTACGAACTTCTCATAGATTGAGGCGTGTTGAGAGACACTGTCCATAAGGATATTTCAGCCTATATAGGTGTATCCCACAAGATTCAACAAGCTCTTCTAGTATAAAACTAGGTTCCAGAAACTAACAAATTAAAGATTTAATAAAATAAAACATAGAACTAAAATATATATTGATGTAGAAGGAAAAAATTATTAAAAATATGTTCTTTTCGTTACTTTCGTATCTATATATTTCCTTAGGAAGAGAAGATATGTATGTACATATATACTCAAATCAATTCCATGTAAAAACAATAACCTTACAACATTAAATATGGTAAAATACTAATCACCATTAATCCATCAAAGGTCTTGAATTATCATATATTAATGACAAAAAATGGTTATGCCATTAAACAATACAATAAAATACCTTTAAAGATATGATAAAAATAATGATAACGTTTAATATAATAATTAATAATTTATTTATAAAACGTTTCTATTTGAGATATTATCTTATTATTTCAACAATCCCCTACATATCTCAAAATGATCTCAAAATGAATAATAAATATTAGAATAAAGTAATAAGTTTTGCTGTGTTTTCACATTTGAGTCTAACTGTAACGACCCATAAAATCAATAAGTGAACTACAGCCTAACGATCTTGTGTTGAGTTTGTAATGAGGTTTTTATCTTGTAATGTTGTCCCGAGCTAAGGAGTTTAGTGATTCACTGTAGAGGAACATTTAGACTCCATGTTAAAAGGCCTTTTATATGTTGGTTAAGGGTGTTAGGGCTTGTGCCAAACTAAGGAAGGAATGCCCTAAGCAAAAGGCCAATGTTTCCACCCTTGGCTACACATTGTCCCACGGCTCCACAGACCACTTCACGGTCACTTGTCTTCACCACAGCCCGTAGAAATTGTCGTGAAGGTCACTTTGTGGGATGTGAGGTAAGGCACTTTGGTCAAGCTAATGCCGCAAGCTTCACGGACCACTCCACGGTCAGTGGTCTTAACCGCGGCCCGTAAAGTTGGACGTGAAGATGCCTTAGAATTTTAGGGCTTGGCAAGGCAATGTAACTCACTTCCTAGAGGACCACGGGCCGTGGTCCCTCTTCACGAGCCTTGGAGTTTGTCGTGGTGCCTGACGGAGCTGCCTCAGTTTGGGTTTTTTAAATAATTTCATTTTAATGTTTTATTATGTGGGTTTAATTTTAAATTATATATATATATA
>NC_028640.1:9757208-9778885 GCF_001406875.1 Solanum pennellii
ATATATATATATTTGTAGGTATTGAAAAATTCCCTTAACTCGTTATTTTAAAACTCCCAAATCAAAACACCAAAATTCTTTCTCTTTATATATTTCTCTCTGACTCAAAGAGAAGAAGAAGTTGGAGATAGGGTTTGGATTCAAGGTTCTTTATTCTTCAAAATTCTTGGGGAATCTTAAGCAAGGTATGGTGATCCTTCATTTAGGGTTAAATTTCACCCCTAAGTCGATTTCAAAGTCTTCAAACTTATGAAAAACTTAGGGTTTTATTCAATATGATGGGTTCTTTCACCGAATGATTTTAAAAGGTTCCTAATGGAATATTATGGTTATATTGTTGTTAAATTGATGATTTCATATGCAAATACTCTTTGAACCTATGATTTCTCTCTATTCCTAATTTATGCCTTTAAGAATTGGGTTGGTTGATAATGAAAGCATGTGAATAGAACTTATTGAAATGTCTTTAGATTTTTCAAGTATGTCATTACCCATGATTAATTGTGGTGATTTTTGTTGTATTGGAATTGGAGATTATAGACTTGAAGGCAAGATATGAGAAGTTACTTGTTGATTTCGAATTGTTAACTTGATGTTGATCCACTTGAAAGGTGGAGTTGTTTACTTAATGTACATATCTATTGTATTATATGTGTGTGAGATCTCTATGAATGTGTTATGCCTAGAATGAAATGGACCTATAAATTAAGAATGAATGAATGTGGAATTGGAGATGGATTCACATCGTAAGTTGACGCGGAGTATCTAATAATGATTTCTACATCCCTTCCGAATGAATGAAAGGTGGGGTTTGAGATGGATGCTCATCCGTAAGTAGAGGCGAAGTGTCTAGTAGAAATTTCAGTATCTTCTTCTATATATCCAATGAATAAATGTTGGAAGCAGATGGATACTCATCCATGAGTTGAAGCGGGGTATCTAGTAGAAATATCTTTTCCTAATATTGAACTAAAGAATAAAGTACTCTATGGGAATGTAGGCTAAGCACCGAGTGGATATTGAATGACATGGATGCTCATCCATGAGTTGAGGTGGGGTATCTAATAGAAATATCTTTGGATGGGTGCCCATACGTGAGTTGAGGCGGGGTATCTAGTAGCATCTCCCTTATCCCATAAACTATGTGCCCACATAGGTCTAGCTAGTGGATCCTCTTAAGGTAAATACGGTTTTCCTTAGACAAGTAAACCAGATCTTTACGGTGTAGGGATTTATGATACCGGATTCCATGATATAGGTCCATGGTCTATGTCGGTTAAACTCTTATTCCCATCATGTGAGATGTTAACTATAGTTACTTGAGAGAGTCTACAAGTGAGGGTAGTAGTATGGGATTCTATCCACACATTGCACGAGTATGCTTTGATAGGATTATGGAGAGTTGTCTAAGTCTTAATGGCTAATTTCTGAAAGCCTCCTAAATGAAGTAATTAAAGAATGTTGAGTCTTAAATGATTAATGTGACATGCATGCTATTCTTGGGTTACATGATGATTTATTTTCCCTTGTTCGGCCTAATGAAATGTTATGTTTCCTATGTATGAATATCGTGTAAAGGTGAAATGGAATGAATGATAATTTCTCTTTGGTGACCCAAATGTGGTTCCTTAGTGTGGATGGTGATATAGGACACTATACACGCATTGAAAAAGGTATAGCATAAGGGTTACTTGAGGTAAAGATCTAAGGTAAAGGTAATGGTTTCAGGTTGTATGCACTTCGGGCTCGACAAAATCATGAGAGTTCCCCGGATAAAATTATTAGGAAGTAATGATATTTTAGTTAGTAGTTATGCATTTGTTGATATTAGTTGTTTCATTGGCAATTGTAGTACCCGTAATGCAACTACGACAAGTCATTGATTCATGGTTGAAAGTTGATTGTTTCTCAAAGATAAAACCTTTGTTTAATAAAGTCCCTTGTTTCATTATTTTGCTCATTTGTGAGAGAATTAATGTTATTAGAAATGGTGGTTCTATTTTTAAACATGCTTTTGTTTTGTGTGTGAATAGAATGATATTCTTGTTGTCTAAAGTTAGGTATCCATGGTTGAATGAAATACCTAATACTTGGCCACTATTAGTAAGCATTTTTAAGAATATGCTCATTTAAACTGCTGCAAGATGAAGACTGGGAAACTCCATTCCTTGGGGAGTATCAAATGTAATACTGATAGGTGCAGCGAATTAGAAAATCCTTGTCTTAGTGCATTGACATTATTATTAGGAATAATGAAGGTGATTTCGTATATGCTAAAACATAGAAAATAGGAAAAGTTTCATTGATTACAAAGAAAATCTTTGATGTGGTTTGGGAGGTTGCTTGGATTTTTTCTATGGATGTGAGGAACATAATGTTTTCAATGCACAATAGGAATGTGAAGGTGTTTCATACATTCAAAGAAGGGGATTGGTATTCATTTTGCAGTCATAGATACACAGAGATATTTCCACATACAATAGTTACCACAAAAAGCACAAGTCCATCATTCAATTGGAAAAGAATCAAATCCCTAATTCGAGAATAAAAACAAAGAAAATAGGGGATTTACAAAAGATGCACATATTACAAGTTGATACGCAAGGGTATGACAAAAACAATTACAAGGGAATAACATCAAGACAACGATACTACACTGCAACAAGAAAGAAAAAAAGTAACCATCAAAACTATTGTGTGTTTTCAATTTTGATATGAGATAAATATTAGAATTCGTAATTGTCCAGATCTAAAATCATATATGGTGGTATTAGCTTCGACGGATCTCATCCCGTGTAAGATCGATAAAATACGGAGAATAATGCTCTAATATTTGTATGAACTGAAATGGAAGTCCAATCGATTTCTTATAAAGAGTGATTTGTGTGTGGTCGCATCCATCATGCAGCTTGACCCGAGCTAAGATGTTCACTCATCAAGTTTTAGAAAACTTCTTGGGTGTTTAATCATAGCGTCAGTGAGAGCCTTTTGATGTATAAGTGATTACACTCCGAAATTGGATGCATTAATGATTTTAGCTGGTCTATTGGAGTCGATTTTAGTAAATGCAGACATTAGGAAGACATTCCATCGGAGAAAATGAAGCCTCACGGACACACCATTTTTGGGAACCATTTTCCAAATTGGTTACTTACTGCTTCTTTAATTTTTTATTTTATTTTATTGTTTCTTCTTTCCTACGGGCTACTTTTATGTTTTGGGCCATTTGTTATTCCTTTGTTTTTATTTAATAATAAGACATATGTTTGAATTAATTTTCTTAAAAAATAATGATATGATTATAAATTTTATTTACATATGAAATAAATGGCTAGTAGATATAAATGTGAGGTTGTTTTACCAAAATATAAAGTTGCAGGTCAATAGTCGTACTAAGTTTTAGCGTACCCTCAAATTCCTAGAATTATGTGCCAGAGTAGGCTTATAAGTCCCCTCTGTTCCACATCAGATTTAATGATCACACCATAGTCCTACCTCTATATCCCTGACAAGGCATATTAGGTCCTCTAGATGGGATGTATACATCGGACTTCACGTTTAGCTCACATGATCTATGTCGGTTATTAGTAGCTCCCGCAGTTAGATTCTTAGTGCATTGACCATGTTTTCAGCATTTTACATTAGTATACAGTTCAATGTGTTACTAATCATGAGGGTAACATGTTTGAACTGTATACTAATGTCAATTCTGATAACTGTGGGAACTACTTTTCACCAATATAAACCACGTGATCTAAACATGGAGTCTTATCTATACATCCCATCTAGAGGAACCATTATTCCTTGCCAGGTATAAAGAGGCATGATTATGGCGTGATCACGAAATTTGATGCCCAGTAGAGAGGACATATAAATCTACGTGGGAACGTAGTTCTAGAACATTGAGGGTACCATGAATCTAAGTACAAATATTGACCCACGAGATTGTTTTATATTAAAAAAACCCACATTTATATCTACTAGCCATTTATTTCGTACGTAAATAAAATTTATAATCATATCATTACTTTTTAATTTGTTTATTATTTCAAACATATGCATTATTATTAAATAAAAACGAAGAGATAATAAATGGTCTAAGTCCCAAAAGTGGCCCACATGAATGAAATAACAAAAAACAATTTAAAGAAAATTAAAGAAGCAGTAAGTAACCAATTAAAACGGTTCCAAAAATTCCCATAATTGGTTTGTCTGACATTCCTCAAAATCACATCAGATGAGGCTTCATCTTCTCCGATAGAATGTCACCCAAATGTCTACCTTCACTAGCATCGACTCCAATAGACCAGCTAAATTCATCAATATACCAATTTCAGAGTGTAATCACTTATAAGTCAAAAGGCTCGATAATTAAACACCCAAGAGTACTTCTTCAACTTGATGAGTGGACATATTAGCTAGGATCATGTTTCGTGATGGATGCGACTACACACAAATTACCTTTCTTAAGGAATCAGTTCTGCTTCTATTTAAGTCCATACAAATGTTAGAGCATTATTCTCTGTAAAGCATCAATCTTACATGGGATGATATCCTTCGTAGCTAATAACACCATGTATGATTTCAGATCTAGAGAGGTATGAATCCTAATATTAATCTGAAATAAAAATTTAAAATGCACAATACTTATGATGGTGACTTTATTTCTTTCTTGTTTCAGTGTAGTCTCATTTTTTTATATTATTCTTTGTAACTGTTCCTGTCATAGCCCTGCGTATCAACTTTTGAATTGTGCATCTGTGGTAAATCCCCTATTTTGCATCTTTTTTATCCTCAAATTTGGGATTTGATTCTTTCCCAATTGAATGATGGCTTGTGCTTGTTCTGATAATTTATGTATGTGGTAATATCTCCGTGTATCTATGCCTGCAAAATGAATAACATTATTAACCAAAAAAATTGGCTACTTTATTCCCTTCTATGAATGTGTGAACCACCTCCTTTATTCCCAGTGTGCATTGAAAACTTTATGTTGCTTACATTCTTAGAAACAATCCAAGGAACCTCCCAAACCCCATCAAGGATTTTCTTTGTAATCAATGAATCCGTTTCTATAGTTAAAGGTAAACAACCCTTTTGAACACAGTAATTCAAAACTTCTTTAACTCCTCTTATTTCAGCTTCAATTGCTGAAACATCTCCTATTATCTATGATTCAACATATACCAAATCACCTTCATCATTCCTAATACAAAATTTCAATGCACTAAGACCAAGATTTTCTTGGCTACCTCAATCAAAGTAAACAAGTATACTTTTCCAAATTCTTAACAATTTTAGTGGCCAAGTATTAGGTATTTCATTCAACCATAGATATCTAACTTTAGACAAAAATAAAATCTATCTATTCACAACTAGGATCAAAGAATGTTTAGACATAAAATTACTATTTCTTATAACATTTCTTCTCTTACAAATGAACCAAATAATGAAAGCATGTACTGCCTTAAACAAAGGTTTTAACTTTGAGTAACAATCAACTTTCCAACATGAATCAATGATTTGTCTTTGTTGAATTAGGGGTCCTACAATAGCCAATGAAATACCTAATATCAAGTATTTCATAACAACTAGCTAAAATATCATAACTTACCAATCATTGGATCCGGGAACCCTCGTGATCTTTTCGAGCCCGAGTGTATAAGAACTATTCAGTTTCTAACCACCATTGAACCTGAGAAAGGGTAAGGTTGAGCCCACAGATGATTATATCCCTCATTCTGAGCAATTTAAGGACAATCCTTTACCTTATGATCCGTTTTCCACAACCAAAACATGCATTTGAATTTTCTAGACACTCAATTCTAGGGCTTTTTCCACCACTTTTAAACTTGTGTTCCATTAGTTCATTAGAACTATTACCTTGGGAACGATTACCTCCACCGGACCTTGAATGTGAGAAATTACAATTATCCTTTCTTGCCCTCTTTGACACCCTAGTTTTCTCCTTAAGCTTCTCTTCTTCTATTCTTTGTGCCTGAACTATCAAACAGGATACATACATCTCCTTAACAAGCTGGAACATTAGGCTTTATTTGACTACCAAGTCAGAAGCACCTGACACAAACTTAGTCTTGATTTCCCTTGAATAGGCAACCATAGTTTGAGCAAATTTGGACACTTGGATGAATTTCAAAGCATACTCCTTCACACTCATATTATCTTGTTGAAGATTAATGAACTAAAGTACCTTTTCCCTCCCTCATCTCAAGGGGAAATAACATGCCATGTCTTGAGGCTACCCCCTAGACGTAAAACAGTTCCTAATATCATGAGTCATCCCAAGTTAACTCTAAGTCTTGCATATATAAAGAATACTGACAATGATTAAGTAAGATATGTACTATGTGGAAGCTAATAACATTTGATATTTGTACTGGGGGAATCTAACTAGTATGAATATATATGATATATTAATAAGAGTTTAGTGATGACTAAAACAACACTTAACAACTCGAGTTGAATCTACTACTTTGTCTAAAATGTATCTATTGAATTGAGTTGTTGAGACTTGCCCCTCGCTAACCTAACAAAATTGAGAACTAGAAATAAAGACTAAGCTACAAAACATGCCTATTAAACTGGATGTATGAGGACTCACAACTGAAGTTGTGAACTTGAATCGAGAATCAATATATTTAAGTGTGGTCTTGATGTTGAGTGCCTAAACCTACACCATGAAAATGCATCAATACTTGAATGTACTGAGCGTGCATGATATATATATACTAAGTTGAACAAAGTATATAAGCTTGACGATATCATTTATAATCGCACAAAGCCCAAATAGATTACCTAGTATATCTAAAGACAAAAAACCATATCATCTCTTCATATTAAATATATAATTATGAAACCATATCATTTATTATCGCACCAAGCCCGGATAGATTACCTAGTATATCTAAAGACAAAAAACCATATCATCTCTTCATATTACATATGTAATTATTTATAACCCTTTTTTTTGTTTTAGAGACAATATCAAGGTAGACTCTATTCAAACATTATTCTTATTTTTTGAAAAACACCAGAAGAAAAAATAGTTAAAATAAATGATTTGGTTTATTAACACAACATCTTATTCCATAAGAAAAAAAATTGATTCTCAATTAAAGTAAATATATGTCCTTATTTTGTTTATTTAAAGCACTCAAATATATGACACTATAACTTTTATTATTTACTATGGAAGCAAGGCTTGTACTATTCCTTCATAATAAATCCTCTAAGTGTTGAAGTGTATTTTCTTAATATAGGTATAAAATGTATTTTTCTTATACTCTTTATTATGTTTAAATATTGTAAATCTCTTATCAACACGAGGGTTAATCAGAAATAGTTTCTCTATCCATAAGATAGGAATAAGATCTCTGTAGATCCTGCCTTGTCATACTTTACTTGTTGCCCTATGTGTCTAGTAGTAGTAGACTAGATATGCATGGACCGTTATGGTACTGGATATGGTTTGCATAATCATTTGGTGACAAACCAAATGATAGCAACCAAAGTACCTAAAAGGGCGGGGGGGGGGGGGGGGAATAGCACACGAAAAACATACAAGTGAACTTGCCTAAGCTTATATGATTGGGATAGTGGAAATCATACACGTGAAATGTTAGGAAAAGAAAATACAGATCTTTAAAAAAAATTATGCACAAATAGTACAAGTAAAATGATAGTGTCTTCTTGTGATTCCCAACAACTATTACTACATAGTTCTTCAAAATTCCTCGAACATGGTAGCTAGATCAACAACGACTTCTTTCTCTAGAAAGATGGTACATCAGTCTTTCTTGTACAATTTAACGACACTGTGTAAAAACCATACAACATAACATAGCAAACCAACTCCCACTGCCGATTGCTTATCCCTTCACTCATTTAATTATGTGCATGACTTCATTGAATGTTGATTTGGTGCTTGAAAGAGAACATGTTTTATTTTTTGAATTATAAATATCATCACTCACATTACTTGATCAGATTCCAATTGAGTAAATAGAAGTAATGATATCACTACTGATTTTATGCCAACCAAAAGATCCAAATAATATTAAATGAATTAGTCTCAGCCTTGTCGTAACCATTTCTCTTTATACTTTTACGCCTTCTACCTCTCTCCATTGTTTAATTGAAAGAGGGAATGACGGAGTTAAAAACATCATACATGAAAACTTAAAATTAAGAGTTAATTTGGCCTCTTTAACTGAACATTATACATCATTTTTGAGAAAACTGAAAATTATTGAGATGTATGCATAACTTTCAGCAAAAGGAGAAGTAATAGAAAAATATTAGCTATTACAAACAATAAATAGTAGTGACACTAAAATTTTTAAAAAATGATGAACTTATAGAGCAACACATAATTGACAAGTAATTAAAGAAGTCACTATAAGGGCAAAAAAATTACACATACGTAAGAATGTTAATGACCATGCCTTTCACATATGGAAGCAATCAGTTCCTTAATTTTCTTATTTCAATTGGAATTTTTTAAATCTATCAGCAATTTTTTTCTAAAAGTAGAGTACCATTCTTGTTATGTATTCTCCTTAACAATGACAAATAAGACAATGCATTCTGTAACTGATTCTCTTCCTTTGTCAAAAATGTGTGATATTTTCGAGTACATAAGAGCGTCTTCAAAACAAAGAAACATTTAATTAGTTCTTACATTTCTCAAAAAAAATTGAGCATTTTTTTTGGAAGAATCACATTTGCATGATGATATACTGTGGTTTCACGGTATTATTTATACTTTTTCCTTAAGTTTAGTGTGTCCAAAAGCCTCTTTGTGCTAATTTTTATATAAGTTTCTCCTTATTTGCAGGAAATCTGTCCAAAGATGAATGCGGCATTTTTTGAGCGAAAAAATGTAGAAGAGACCACCTACGGAGCTTGTGACGGTCCGTCATGCTTGTGACGGTCCGTAAGTGGCAGCGTAGTGCAGCTGCTGAAGGAAGATGGGCAAGTCTGACAAAGTGTGGGGTTACGGAGTCCATGACGGTCCGTCGTGTCCGTGACGGTCCGTCCTGCAGGTTCGTCATGAAGTTCAGAGAAGTAGTCCCAATACCCATATTCCAAGAGTTCAAGTGTTTTGGAATGGAGACCCTCGACGGACCGTTGTGCCTGTGATGATCGTTCATACTTGCCGTCGAGGGTAATGAAGAGAACACTAGAAGAAATTGCACAAGTATGGGACGACGGAGTCCATGACGGTCTGTCGTGACCACGACGATCCGTCGCGAGGTCCGTCGACCCATCCGCGTTTTGACAGATTTCCACCAAATATAATCCTTGTTTAATTAGGTTTTTATTTTCTATAAATAGTTCGAAAAACCTCGTTTTTGAGGTTAGACTCTGGATTATTTGGTTAGGCCCTTGATTATTGTTAGACTTTTTGTGAGATTCTTGATTATTTTTAGATTCTTGCAAGTGATTGTTGGTGATTTTTGTTGATTAATCAAGCGAACTTTCGGATTTTACACTTTCTCATTGAAGTAAGTACTTGAATTCTTATATCATATATTTGAATATTGTGATTATGACTATGGGTAACTAAACTCCATAACTAGGGTTGTGGGAACCATAGGCGAATAATGAGGTAAAACCTAACTAAAATAACAATTCTAGAATAGTGTCTTGCATGTATTAATAATTCTTTCGCTTAGAAGTCTTTTTAACGGATGGCCAACGTTAGAACTCGCCTTAATGCTACTTGCCGGACCAAGGAGGTAGATAATAGGAAAAGAATTATCAACATAGATTTATTGTATACTATCTAATAGGCTAGTATTGATTGGTACGAGGTAATAACTTAGTCAAATATCGAATACGATGCTTAATATGAGGTAAAGATAAGGGTTAGGATAGCAACACACGTAGCCGGACCAAGGTGCGGAGTGAAATTTTCTATATGCCGGACCAAGGATTTAGAAATACATAACTTATCACTTTGCATGCAAGATACTAGGAAAGAATTGTTATAGTTAGAATTATCGTGTTATGAACCTGTGGGGAACACGTAAACCCTAGTTACTTTGATTAATTGATTAAACTCCAACATTCGAAGCTGTTAAGTGTCTCTTTCAATTTCGCTAGTTATTTTCATTTATTTAGAAATAGAAACCCCCCTTTTATTGTATTTGCTTTCCAATGAAGCAATTGACCGAACAATAGTAATAATAGATTGAAGTTAAGTCTAAACTATTTTCCTCTTGGGAACGATCCCAACCTCACTAGTTGAGTTATTTACTTGACACGACCGCTTTACTTCTTATTTGAGAAGTAAGTTTGAGCGTATCACATGACATTATAGATTCCAGTAAAAGGAACTACATAAAATTATTTTTTTGGATGAACAAATGCTAAGTTCTTCACACCCTCATCATGGTCACGGACATACATTTTTAAAAAGAAGAGTAGGTGAAACATTTCTAGTACATCTTCTCACTAATCAAATAGACCATAACATGGCTTATCAAAATGATAAAAAAAAAAAAAATCTAGCTCTGTTTGAATTAATGCATCAATGTTTAGTCTTCCGAAATTCTCTTTGTTTTTCAAGAAGTCTCTTAAGAATTTCGTAGTACATGTTTCTAGTAAGTTGTGCTACATGTATTTAGTTATTTGTGCAAGACTTTTTGTTTTCTATTTTTAGTAGTATAAATAGTGATGTAGTTGATGATTGTACTCATCTCAAGTGGCCTTAAGTAGCATATAATAAACTTCAGCTTTCTCTAAAGATACTATTTTCCTTCCATATTTCCTTCAAATTTGTATCAAGAGCAGGTTATTGTCCTTAATCTGGGGTTAGGTGAAGAAAAAAACATGGCATCAAAAACAAATGAAGGTGTTGAATCTTCAGTTATTCTTACTCCATTTTTTGATGGGACTGATTTTTAATACTGGAAGATAAGAATGAGAAATATTTAAAAGCTGAAGGTTTGTGGACTATTGTTGCAAATAGCTTTGAAGAGCCAGACAACGATAGTCATCTTATAGCAGAAGAGATGAAATATCTTGAAGCTAACTATTGTCAAGATGCAAAAGCCTTGAGCAAAATCCAAATGGGTGTCCCAAGAGCATAATTTGCAAAAAATTATAATTGTGAAACTTCAAAGGAAACTTGAGGTTCTCTGAAAACTGAGGTGTGTGGTGACGAAAAGGTACGCACTATAAATCTTCAAACTCTTAAAAGAGAGTTTCAAAATCTTAAGATGACAGAATCTGAAATAATTGAAGAAGATTGCACAAGAGTCATGAAAATTGTTAATGAAATGAGAAATCATAGTGATACAATTTCTTACAAACAAGTTTTGGAAAAGATTCTAATTAGTTTCACAGAAAAGTATGAGTACACTGTTGCTAAAACTGAGGAGCTGAAATATTTTTCTAATCTTTCCATCAAAGAGCTAGTTGGATCATTTCGTGCACATGAGAAGCGAATATTTTTTCGTGAAGATCAACCCAAAGAGAGGGTTTCCAGTCTAAAAAAAATGAGAATTCTCAAAATTTCTCAAAAATTTAACAGAAGAAGAATCACAAGCAAAAAAAGAAGCAGGATCATGATGGTTCTTCAAAGAAGGTTGAAGAAAAAGGTGAGAAAAACATTAGTCTTATTTGTTAACTTTGCAAAAAGACTAATCAGAATGCAGAAAAATATTGGCACAAAGGCAAGCCCCAATGTAACTTTTGTTGAAAGTTTGGCCACGTTGAAAAGTGTTGTTGGCACAAGAAACGGGAGCAAGAAAATTTTTTTGAAAAACAGGAGGAAGAAAGGGAAGAAAACCTTTCCTTTGCGTATAAATCTGATGCTTCAACACAAAGCAACGAATTGTATATTGATATTTGTTGTAGTAATCACATGACTGGAGATGAAAAGACTTTTCTCTGAATTAATAATAGCATCACTACTAAAGTGAGAATGTGGAATGAAGCCTTAGTTGATGCGAAAGGTAAAGTTACTATTTCGATTAACATAAAAGGGTAGTAAGCAAATTCATGATGTTCTTTATGTTCCTGACTTGGAAGAAAATTTGCTTAGTGTTAGTCAACCCATGGAAAATGGTTATTCTCTTGTATTTAGAGATAATTATTGCAGTATTTATGATAAAACTATGTCAAATCAAGTCATTGTTGAAGTAAAGATGATAAAAAGAAACTTCCCTTTGCAATTTCATTACAATGCATTAAAAATGAAATTGTAGATGATTAATGGCTTTGGCACAAAAGAACGTGGTGCAAGGCCTTCCTGAAATACATACTCAGGTGGATCCATGTGAAAGTTGTATAATGGGAAACCAACATAGGAGGTCTTTTCCAAAAGAGGTGTCTTGGAGAGCAAGTGTACTTTGGAACTAATTCCTACTGATATTTGCGTACCAATGAAGACTCCATCTTTTGAAAGTGAAAGGTATTTTCTAATCTTTATTGATGATTTCTCAAGAATGACTTGGTTTTATTTCTCGAGTTTATTTCTTGAAAGAAAATTCAGAAGCATTTTCTAGATTCATGAAATTTAAAGACCTTGTTGAGAAGAAAAAAATTTGCAGCATCAAAACCATTCGCAGTGATAGAGGAGGTGAATACGCAAGTCGAGATTTTGAAGAATATTTCAAAAATGAAGGCATTCACAAGCAATTTACAAAATGGTATACTCCTCAACAAAATGGTGTATCTGAAAGACGAATTAGAACAATTGTTGAATTGGCCAGAACTATGATGAATGAGAAAGGACTACCAAAATATTTTTGGGCAGAAGTAGTGCATACAGTTGTTCACATCCTTAACGGGTGTCCATCAAAGTCACTAAAGGACAAGACACTAGTAGACAGTTGAAGTGGAATTAAACCTTATGTAAGTCATTTTATAATTTTCGAGTGTATTTGTTAAGCTCACGTACATGTGAGAACAGAACAAAATCGAATAAAAAAATTCAAAAATGTATCTTTCTTGGTTATTGTGATGTGACAAAAGTACATAGGCTTCTCGATGTCAAAATTAACAAACTTCTTGTTAGTAGAGATGTAATTTTTTTATTAAAAAAAACATGGAACTGGGAGGATAAAAAGATAGAGAATACTTCTATCATATCTTCAAATCAAGGAGAGGATGAGAAAGATGAAGATGTCTCTCAAGGGGGAGAAATCCCAAATTCAAATGATGAAGAACTACCTCCAAGAGGAACAAAAATGTTTGGTGACATGTATCAAAGATGTAACTTTGCAAGTGTTGATCCAGAAATTTATGAAGAAGCAATAAAGCATGATGTTTGGAAGAAAGTCATGGAAGAATAAATTCGGATGATTGAAAAAAATAATACTTGGGAGCTTGTGGCTATACCCAAAGAAAGAGAAATTGTAAGTCTAAAATGGATTTATAAAATCAAACTCAATCAGAAAGGAGATATTCCATAGTACAAAGCAAGGTTGGTTTCTAGAGTCTTCACACAAAAGCAAGATATTGATTTTTATGAAACTTTCTCTCCAGTTGCTGAATGGAAAACTTGATGAAGAGATTTATGTTGAGCAACCTCAAGTATTTTTTGTTCAAAGAGGAGAAGAGAAGGTGTAGAGGCTAAAAAAGCTCATTACGGACTGAAGCAAGCTCCAAGAGCATGGTACAATGAAATTTATACATACTTTCTAAAAAGTAATTTTCACATAAGTAAAAGTGAAGCCACTTTGTATGTGAAAAAGAACATGGCAGCATGATCATTGTTTGTCTCTATGTGGATGATCTACTCTTTTCAGGAAATGATGTAAAGATGATGCAAAATTTCAAGCAAGATATAATGCAAGATTATGAAAATGAGTGATCTTGGGTTGCTAAATTATTTGTTGGGCATCAATGTTTCTCAAGTGAAAGAAGAAATTTTCATTTCTCAAAAGAAGTATACTAAAAGTATTCTTCAAAAATTCAAAATGATGGATTGCAGGTCTTGTTTTATCGAAAAAAGGAAAAATACAATTTTTTAGTTTCTGAGGCCTTTTAGAGAGTCGCCACTTAATTTTTGAATAAAAATTAAGAAAACTATGTTTTCAAAAGACTTAACACAAGAATAAATTGAAAAAATTAAAAGGGTTCGGGGATGCCGATTTATTGTTTAGGAAGGTGTTAAGCACCTAAAAAATCCACCTACTTGCGTTTTTCCGGCAACTAACTATTTGGCTAAAATGTCAACTTTCAATTTTCGAAATAACATCTATTGAAACTGTTTGAAAAATTAATTCTTAGCACTTTATCTAAGTGAACGTCTAATTAAAAAATTTATTATGTTAAACATATTCGAACTTTGTCCAATTTTATGTTGTTAAAAACATTACGGCGTTTTACAAGGATTTGAAGTTTTCGAACATTAAAACAACCGAAAACTAAAACAAGTAAATAAACAATAAACAAGAGAGAGGGAAAGAGAATCGGGTCCAAATTCGAGTTTCCTGTACGCCTTGGGTCCACCTGTTTTGGGTTTTCAACACATTTGACTTTTTGCGCCTTCAACACACTTCATTTTTAGGTCTTAGGGCCATTGTACCTGTCCTAATAAGCGATACAACAAGGGATTAAGCGCAAAGATAATTAAATGCAAAATACGACTAAAAGGGGCCTTTTAATGCAACTTTTTCGATCATCTTCAATTCTTTAAACTTCGGACCTGTATGCCAATTATTGGGTTGACTCGATGGAAGGATTGAGCCCTTGGCTCAAATTATGGTGGGAGATATGGCCAAGGCAATCCACAATGGACTCGAGGAGGAGTTTTACATGCGATTAAGAAAGAAAAATTAATACTTCATCCGATTAGACAAAATACAACACAAAATAATAATAAATAATAATAGCAACAATAATAATAAAAATACAACCAAAATTAAATAAATATAACATATAATCTAAATGAAATAATCCACATGGAGACATATTGCATGAAAGCAGATATGTTATATAAATATACTAAAAGAAATCACATGGTGAAAAAATGATATAATAATGAAAATAAATAACAAAGAACACACCAACTCAACATAACAAGATGCAGACCCTTTGAATATCGATTATCACGCCAAGGAGGCGTGAGCATATTAAATCTGAGGAAAAGAGCAATCATTGACCAAACACTAACCACATTACTAAAACAAAACTACCACATAATTATTAAATGAGAAATCTCTTGTCACAATCCAAATCTAACCTTAACCATGGGAAACTAAGGTCAACTAGTTTCTCATCCTAAAGGAAAGAACATTATATTAACCGTAGGTTAAATTATTTTGAAGAGGATTATTGTTGTATTCAAACAATCAATACATGACATACACTTTTACTAAAGTTAACATGCTTGCGAATACGCACAAGAGAAAGTAAACACAGCTTTTATTGCGGCTAACTTGGTTTATCAATAACATCAAAAGAATAAAGACTAAAAAATCATTGTTGACACCCAATTTTTACCATCCACAATATAAATCAATCATCGAGCTTCTTAATTCCATAACGATTTAGAATAATTAGTTCTATAAAATTCAAAATATTTTTCAAGTTTATTTTAATTAATTGTCACTTTTTATAATTTTTATATAATGTATATATATTTTACATATTATGTATATTATTAATATAGTTTATGATTATTCAAAACTCATCTAAAAAAGATTATAATTTTAGTAAAATAATAGCTTAAATAATAACATATATTTTAGGTTAATTAGTTTCTAATTAAAATAGTTATTTTATTTTGTTAAGATTAAGAAGCTCATTAATTAATTTATATTAATTCCTATTATTTAGTTAATAATGAAATTCCTAAACCCATTTGTGATAAGACCAAATTTGTGCCTTTCTTAAGCTTCATTTGACATTCCTCAAGCCCAATAACATTTCTTTCATCTAATTAAAATGACCTAATTCCTAGCATTACTATGCAACAATAACTAACAATACATCAGCCCATACCCATGAATACCATACCAAAGACACTATAACAGACCCCTGTTTGTTCTTCTTCCTCGCGTAAACCCAGAAACGAACAATGGACAAGACCTCCAACCCACTTCGCAGCCCACAAACTCAACCCGACACACTCCACGCCAAGATGAATTTGAGGAAAGCAAAGGACGGACTTCAATTCTTGTCGCCTTCCTTCAACATTCTTTTTACCTCTGCAATCGCAACAGCAAAAATAGGGCACGTGAATCGTCCTGCTAGTGTGAGATAGCGCCACGTCAGGATGCAAGGACGGGAGATCTATCAAGATCGTCCATCCCCCTTTCCTCATCCGGAATAGGGTTGAAAGCTTTAAAAAAAGGGTCTCGTCCCAAAATAGTAAAAGTTTTGGGATTTCAAAATTCAAAAAGGGAATCTTGTCATTCAATTCTAGATAGGGTCCCCCCCCCCCCCAAAAAAAAAAAAAAACCTAATACCCATTTCAATGTGTAGTCCTTATGGTTCACTGTTTAAGTAGTGATTTTTTGGGAGAAAATTTCTTGTGAAAAGCACTAAAAAATTAATAAGAATTTTTTATAGAAACAGTGCGCTACTAAAGTTGGATGAAGTATAGAGAAAAATCATGAGAGTTTAGCTGTTAAGAAGAAGAAATCATTGAAATCCGAAATGCTTGGAGATATTCCTTTAGTCTTGGCTTTGGTTCACTCTATTTCATTCATCCAAGTCTCCTTGGAGTCTCTCATTCAGCGTGGAAACTCCTGCTCTTTCAAGCTCGTTTTGCTTGCCGTTCACTGCCCGGGAGAAGGTAATTTTTCTCCTGCTATAATAACTCTCATCGCCTTCTGTTCATTTCAAGAAGTTACATTACTTGTGTAGTAAAAGCTTCATTATGTGGCTTTTTGTTGCTAGTAATTTATGACCTTTTGATGTTCCCATACAATATACTCGTCACTCTGTGAATTCTTGATATATGTTGCAACCAAAGTTTGTGGATTTGCATCCATTGTTGATATTCCAGATTATTCTTTGAATTTCTGTCTGTTATTTCTCTGTTTTGGACTATTGCTTAATGATATGGGGGGTATGATCTTTTCCATTTATAAGTATGGTAGCATTGTGTGAAGTTTGATCACTATTTAACTTTCGTATCCATGTAGGCATGAACTCTCAAATCGACTTATATGGTTAGCATGCAAATATATTTGTATGTTTGTTCTAATCCTATAGTTTTATCCACTTCTTGAATTATTTTTCTTAATTGTTTTATTGCTTGATAAGATTCACCCGTAGCAAGCTTGTCTCCCCGATATTTGAACTTCAATCCAAAATGCACAGTTTCAAGTCGAGTAAGTTTAATTATGAGTTCTCTTAGTCTTGGTTTAATCGGGGTTTATTCTTTAAGATCGTTAGAAACATGATTTTTACTAAGTATGATCGTTTCATGTGTGTAGTCGCAGCTACGTCGACTTGATTTGTGTCATTTGTGGTTTCTGTTTCAAAAAAAAAAGTACAGAGAAGCGACTCTTCTCTTTGCATTCCATATTATGTGTATTTGTGCTCATGTCAATATGTTAGTTTGGGGACAATCTTGTTTCTTGTTTATTGTTATATTTCACGCCCTCTTAGATTATTTGGCAACACCCCCGTAGCTCCTCGATCTTTTGTTTTAAAAAAAGGATTCTAACATCGTAAAATCTCGTCAATTGGGGTATGCTTATTTGATAAAGTGTAGCATGTTTCCTCTGCATATTTAGAATTCATTTGATGAGTAATAGTGATGTATTCCTATGTATATGATGGGTTCATAACGCATACATGCAATGTGTTCCAATGCTTACTGTCATATTTGTTATTAGACTTATTTTTTTTATTTCTTAGTTTATTTGGTTTTCCTTTGGAGTCATATATTCCCCCTAACTCGAATCTCTAAAGTAGTTCGCATCTTTCATTACCGTTTTATTAAAGAAACATCTCTAATATACTACTGTATACACCGATATAGAGTATGAATATATGAAACATGGGTTGAAAAAATTATACAGGTGGTGGAAAATTGATCGGGGGCAGCATACATTCCGTATACATCCCAATATACACGAAAATTGATTGTATACAAGTAGTACACATAAGTATGCAACAAAATGTATACCAGATTTTTAAGAGAGAAATGGGCAAAAATCCCTATCCAAATTTGCTACAAGATTTTTGGGTTAATTGGGCCTAAGGGTCTATTTTTTGCTAAATTTGGGCAAAGAGCCCAAGTCATAATTCCTCCCTTCTCTTCTCCTCTTTATTTATTGGGAAACTTAAATAAATGTGCTATAATAATAAAATATTTACCATTTATAGCAACAATATTTTTTCACTTGATCGCTTTTAATTCATTTATAATACAATTTTAATACATATTACAAAGAACAATTTATTATTCACATATAATACAAGTTTTAATGATGGATAATACATTTATCACACATTTTAATACACTTATAATACAATGTGACCATTTTTTACCAAACAAACACAATATATTTCAAAAACAATTATAATTCAAATATATTGCATAAATAATTCACTTTTAATACACATTACAGATTTATCACAGTATTGCTATAAATGGTAATAAACAAAAAGTATCGCTAAAATCAGTAATTATTTTTTAAAATGTATCAATTTATGTAATTTTTCCTTATTTATTTTGCTATTGTATTAACTTATGTTTCATTTGCTAAATTTTTGTTCCCCAAAGTTAATTATTTCTCTTTTTAGTGTTGAAATAAAAAATATTTATTTTTATACTCTATACTTAGCTTTATTTTCACTATTAGACTTGTCAAACATTTGAGTTTTCCCTTTTAGAGGTTAATTATTTCTCTTTTTAGTGTTTAAATAAAAAATATTTATTTTTATACTCTATATTTAGCTTTATTTTCACTATTAGACTTGTCAAACATTTGAATTTTCCCTTTTAGAGGTTTTCTTTTAAGTTCATTCCATTTAAAATAGAATATTAATATTAGTCAATAAATAAATAAAAGATTGATTTTAGTTTATTTAGTCAATATCTAAAAATATTTAATTTTAAAAGTCATTTAGTCAAATCGACGGTCAACCACGAGTTAGCGGACATTCCGAGGGCCTAACACCTTCTCGGAATGTATATTTGAACTTCAAACCCTTTTCAATCGATTTTTATTTGTTTAAATCTTTTGAAAATAATAATAAATTTTCTTGATTTTAATTAAAAAATCAAGTGGCGACTCTTGCAATTAAGAATATTAACTTCTACTAAATTATAGGATTAATTGATTTTTTCGAAACTTAGTCATTTTTTTTAATATTATATATTTTTAAGTAAAACAATCATCTGGTTTGGTTAAAGAAAGTTTCTAGATTTACTCGACAACGGGACATAGGAAAGACACACTCATACATATTTGAGATGAAGGCAAGACATATTAACCCAAAACGGATCTTAAATCAAAAAACTTCCCCGACTACTAACAACATGGAACGAGCATAATGAATGCATCAAGATGATCCAACACTTAAAACAACACGCATATAAGTATACCCAACAGATTTACTCATAGCTGTAACAACATAAATGAGTAGAGAGACAAGTGAAACGTTAACGAAGACAGAATAAAATGACGTTAGACTACTAAAGGGAAGGCCCATATATCAGAAATATGAAAAACATATGCGAAATTTAAAAACAATAACAAACGTAAAATTAAACCTTCACCAGGAAGCGGATAGTCCCGAAATTAAAGGACCCATATACTTCAGTCATGGCTTTGCTAAAATAAAATAAATCGGGGCAGATCATAAACGGGGAAAGACATAAGAGTTCATGACAAACTGTGATAGATTTGCAGATAAGCATAAAGAAAAGTTTTAGCAAATTGTCAAGATTTTTAACGAAAATATTAATGTTCACTTTGCTGACCATAGAGGCACTATTTAAATACAATATTCAAATACAGCATCATATGAGCGTATATATGAACCATTTCAACATTTATCGATCCTCAACAATAGATTTTAAATGCATTTGTAACGCTTATGAAAACACGCCAAGATAATAAACAAACAAAATCAATCCATACCCGAAATCACTAGCCAAGATGTTTTAATCAAAAGCCAAGGGGGGAGAAACGTAGAACAAAATATGATTCACCACTTTCTGAACATGTCGAAAACAACACCCTTTTAAGCCGAGCACATGATTATTATTTTAGACTAAGATAACAGGAGTCAAGAACAACATGGGAGATATAATCACGCTGACATAAAGTCCTTACTCAAATAACGCCATGTTAGACATAAAAGAATCAAGGTCTTAACTTATGGAAACAAAAATGAGCGACTGGAAATTTAAATGACTATGAAATATATATGAGATTCAAACCCCAACAAAACAAACCTTCCATCCTAAATGCTTTAATCAGCACAGGATCGAACAAGATGGAACCACAAAGATGCACAGAGAGCAGGTTCATCACACAACAGGCCAAACGAACGAAAAGAGGAAGGGACATAGAGAATCAAACCCATGATGCAAAGAAACCACAACATTTAGCATAAATCCATAACTTTAACTTGATATTACATACAACTCGATGAACGACTGAAGATATATATATCATATCAAGAATTATAAACTGAGGAGTTGCTAACAACTAAGATACACCAAACAAAAAGCTTTCCAAATATGAAATTAATATTTCGAGACAAGAGAAGATGCAAAACAAAATTATAAAGAAGATGACACTACCTTTTTCGGGCAGCAAACAGGGACTACAACGAGTTATGATGAGACGACTTCCACCTCTCAATAACTTGAGTATATATGCGTATTTGTAGAAAACCGAATCTTGAAAACTAGCGCTACACCAGAGATTTCTGGCCTCTTTGTTTAAAACTCTATATAAATTTGCGGTTTTGAATGCTAATGTTTGAGTTGTTCCTAAAAAATATTCTATTTCTATAAAATTTTGCGCAACACTATGTGTATCTCCAAAACCTTCTCCTCAAAAAAAATCTCCCATTCACTGAACCAAAAGAGAATATATATATATAGGGTGAGATTAGGGTTAGTCTTTTGACCTTTCCCACTCCGTTTAAACCCTAAGTTACATCATTTTGACCCTATATCATCATATTTTAGTCAGTTTAAGATTAGAAATATAATTAAACATATCTAAGTAAAATCTTTAAATCAAAACTTAGAAATTTAGAACCAATAGAAAAAAAAAAGCTCAAGAACCTAGTGGGTTCCTTTTACCCATTGGGCCCCTAGTTTTCAGTCAGATTCTTATTATCTTGTCATGATTAAACCTAGGGTTTCTAGAACTTTGATAGAACTTTATGAATTTATTAATTTTGTGTTCCAAATCAGATTATTTTGTAATTATTCAGATATTTGCATGAACTTTAGAACCCTAGCTTTGTAGTTCTTTAGTTTTTGAATTACACATGTTAGGTCAGACATTTCAGACACTTCAAATATACATGCCTCAGTTATAAATGGTAATTATGATACGCTCAAACTTACTTCTCAAATAAGAAGTAAAGCGGTCGCGTCAAGTAAATAACCCAACTAATGAGGTTGGGATCGTTCCCACGAGGAAAATAGTCTAGACTTAACTTTAACTTGTTATTACTATTGTTCGGTTGATAACTTCCTTAGAAAGTAAAAA
>NC_028640.1:9786445-9831628 GCF_001406875.1 Solanum pennellii
TGACGGACCGTCATAGGCACAACGGTCCGTCGAGGGTCTCGTTTCAAAAGACTTTAACTCTTGGAATCTGGGTACTGGGATCACTTCTCTGATCTTCACGACGAACCTGCAGGACGGACCGTCATGGCCATGACGGACCGTCACAATCTTCGTAATCCCACACTTGTCAGACTTCCCCATCTTCCTTCAGCAGCTTCTCTACGCTGCCACCTACGGACCGTCACAGGCATGACGGACCGTCATAAGCTCCGTAGGTGGTCTCTTCTGCATTTCTCTCTCAAAATCTCCGCATTTGGCTGTGGACAGATTTCCTGCAAAACAAAGAGAAACTTGTATAAAAATTAGCACAAAAAGGGCTTTTGGACGCACTAAACTTAAGGAAAAAGCATTAATTATACCGTGAAACCACGGTATATCAAATTACCAGATTAATTGTTGCATTCTCAGTTTGCATGTTAAGTTTCGAGCTATCCAGTATTTACAGAAACTCATCCAGAAACAGTAAATTTACAAAATTCATTGGGAGTAGCATAATAGCGAGTTGGACTAGGGTTTAGCGTACCCAATAGTCCTTGAACTACTAGCCAAGTAGGTAGTAAGTCCCCTCTTTGGGCAATCAGTTGAGTGATCATGTCAGCATGCCTTGATACCTCTGGCGGGGTATATTGGGTACTCTCGATGGGCGTATATATCGGACTCCACATTTAGCTCATGGTGGTTTTAGCGTCGGTTATTAGTAGCTCCCACAGTTCAGTCAGACTCTCTATCATTAACCATAAATCAATATACTTAGTATCAAGTTTAAGCATGTTATAAATTGGTCATTTCATCCAGTTAGCTCAGAATTCAGTTTATCATGTCAGATTATTTTATTTTCTTTTATGCGTGTTCAGTTATGTTTTATTTCAGAATTACTCTATCCTTTATGCTTAGTACTGTCACGACCATAATCTATACCCCAGACGAAACCGACATCGTTGACCTCTTAGAGGTCGCAGAAAAGCCTAGATACGTCATTCTTTCTTTATCTAGGTTAATTTTAGCGGAAAATTTGAAAGTTTTTGTTTCCTTACATGCTTACTAAACATTCTATTACATATATAATTGTTCACCATCAACCATCTAACATTAAGATCATCAAATGAAAGAAGCAGTTTATTATAAAGATAAAGATGTACTTGCCAAAATGGCATCCATAGAATGTCTGAAAGAAACGCTAGTGGAACATACTCCACTAGCTCAATCCTACAACTAAGATAGAGTGTAAATGGTCAAGCATCCTCGAAAGCATGAGGGCCTATCAAGTCCAAATGAATACTCAATGTACGGATAGCTACATTGTTGATCTTGTAGTTCGAGCGTCCACTTGTGTCTGCAACTAAAAGTTAAGAGTTGTATAGGGTTAGTACAAACTTTTACTAAGTATGGGTATATGCAAGCACACGCTAAGGACATGCATGAGTAAGAATAACCCTTTCCTAGCAACATGATTATAGCAGGTCAAGTTAGTGGACTCGCCAAATTTAAGATTAGGAAAGTGAGTGGACTTTCCAAATTTGGATTAGTAAGGTTATGCCATGAGAGTAACATGCACCATCATACTTAAAATATTGCACATAGCACACAACAGCATACACAAAGCACATATCATACTCATATAACACATGACGTTTTTCATATCATTTAATCATATGCCATGAGACATTGGAATCATGGACTTGACATTAAGACTTCCCAAATAAGAGGGCTCATCATATGGGACCTCAACTAGGGAGTCTTCATTAGCAAACACAGAGTTTGCTTCATTCATTAATATGTACTTCATTTCATTTCGTTCATAGGCTACTGTGAACACAACCTATACCTAGGATGTAGTTTAATATTTTCATCAGGTTTGCTGTGCAATGAACAAGAATGACCTAATGTTATTGCTTGGGTCAAACTCACCTCTTTATCATCCTGCCCTTAAACCTTAGGTACAATTCATTTCATTATGTGCCTCATTTGAGGCTGGCCTCATTCGTTCATTCATTGGGAACTTTAACTTTAACCGACATAGATCATGTGAGCATCCTGAAATCTAGTGTCATGAAACCCCATAACCAAAAAAGGTGGAATCACCTGCCAAAGTGACCCAAAACATGATAGCGTACATGGGAATTGAACACCGCCAGATCCCTATATTGGCAATATAGGTTCGAAGACTAGGAGATATAAGGAGACTCATATCTGGAATGCTGGAAAGTATCATCTCATGAGAGTTCCGTGAACGTCTGCCCTTCCCGAAAGAAGGCATCACCACTAATAGCTAGCCTATCGGTGCTGAGTGTAAAGTTCCATTACATTCAACTCATACGTTATGGAAGTTGGCTTCTAGTATGAGGACATCATAGCTCATATAGAGGATTTCTCATCCCATCATTAGTATTAAGTGTGTTAATCTTAATACTTTCATTAGAGTTTTCATAGAGACTGGTCTCTTCATTAACTTTACACTCTCATATGTGAGTGAGTCTTGGTAAAATTTACTTGGGCTCAATTTAGATTGATCTTATCTTTTACATTAGCCTCATATCATGTTGTCACAACATTGATTAACATTAGCACATTTGTTTTTCATAATTATTCACCCCTTTTTACGTGAATGTTCAATTCATCATATGCCAATGTATTTGAAGATTTGTGTATTTCACACTCTTACTTAACCATTCTAGGGTTTCATTATTTCATAACATAATATTCGTTTCATCATATGCCAATGCACTTGGCAATTTAGTGTGTTTTACACTCTTACTTAACCCTTCTAGGGTTACATCATTTCATTACATACATCTTAGGTTCACTTTTTTTTAAACGTATATTAGACTTATGGATCTATACATAAAAGTCACGAGGCTTCATTTATAGTTCGTTTAAGTGATTCATATCTTCCTAAGATTATGTGGTACATGACTTATGCATCTTGTATGTATGCCAAGTTCTCAATTTTTATCTAAGTAGGCAGCATTATTCTTGAACATTTAATTCACATAGGACTTATGTATTAATACGGAAATTGGGCAACGGAACCCGGTTTTCAAATCCCTTGAACAACACTTACATTTTTTTATTCCTTTTGGTTTGATCAATACGGCTTCGGGACCCAAGTTCGAGCCCCAATGCCTTCATTTTATTTTTCCTTTAATTTCGCTCTTCATTTATCGCTTAATGGAACTAATATTATGTGGGATCGAACCCCCACAAACCTCATTTACTTTTTATTTTCATTGCCTTTAAATTTTTCTCCTCTGGCCGAGGGGTTGTGGGTTCAAACCCCCACAGACCCTCTTTAATATTATTTAATTTTTCATCTTAAATCTGCCTAGGAGGTCGTAGGTTAAATTCCCACGCCTCACATCTTTTTTCTTTCATTTCCTTTGAATCTCATCCACTTCCTAGAGGTCATGGGTTCGATTCCCACGCCTAACATTTATTTTCTTTCATTTTCTTTACTGTCCTTCACTATCTAGAGGTCGTGTGTTCGATTATGATGCCTCACATTTTTTTCTTTTACTCTTCCTTAAATCTGATTAAGAGGTGGTGGGTTCGAATCCCATTGCTCTCATTTGTTCTTTTTCCTTTTAAGTTACATTTTCCATCCAATACCATTATTCGAATCTCCCTCACCACATTTTGGTTTTACTTCTTATTTTCATGGTTTATAACATGGTCAGGTCATGGGTTCAATCCTCCATGACATCACCTGTTTTAATTCATTTTTTTCAAAAAATTTTAACCCTCTTTGCTGACCGAAATTCATCAATAGAAGCTGGAAATTTTCTTTTAATTTTTGAGCATCATTTCATCAAGTTACACCTTAGTTCTTAGGGGAATTTCGTAGTGCATTTAGAACGTTTTAGGTGAGTCTTGATGTATTCGTTAAGCAAAGACATTATCCCTCAAATCACCCACATTTCAGCTCATCTGAACATCACATTTGTATTAACATGTCTACATGAAATATAGAGAACTATCATGCCATTTAAAGTCCTAAACCATGAACAATAGCCACGACAACACACACATAAACACGTAGTTACATTTTTTGAAAATCAACATAAGTCACATCATTCAAAACATACATATAAACACATAATCATCACGAAAACACGTTTCATCCCTATTTTCCTACCAGCAAACATAACCAACCTATGATTCAATGGGAGCTAGTGACATGGATATGCAACGGGGATCAATCCTAGTTTTCGGAATGAATATTCTAAACCTTAAGGGGTCACTTGGGAAAGGGACACAGAGAGAAGAGAACCCATACCTTTTTGACGTTAAACTCTTGACTTGCTGCCCAAAAATTTCTCCCAAGAACACGTCTAAGCCTCCTCAATATCAACTCCACTCGAATGACAACCTCCCTTAACTTGTTATGCGATTAACGTTTGTTTTCTTGTGATTTCGTGTGAGTTCTTCAAGTGTTAAGAACATGGTTTATTTTTATGATTTTTATCGTATTTTGGCAGAGAAAATACGTGAGAATGAATAAGAGAGATTGAGCGTGAGAGTGGAGAGATAAACTTGAGAGAGTGGGAATTGTAGGAGGCTTAGGAGTTTAGCTTTAGGACTTAGTCAATAATGTTTTGTTTATAAAATAAAAATCAATTTTTTTTATTTTAAATCAGATAATGAATAATAAGAATTAATTAATTATATTAATTCAATATATAAATAAAACTCACTTTAAAACATTGGTTCCACCTAGGTTCGAACCTGGGTAGAGCAAGACTTTAGTTCAAGAGCCCAATTTCGTCCCTCTCTCCCCAAAATACCTCTCCACCTTATTAATTAAATAATTAATTATATATTTAGGGTAATTACGATACAACCCTTAGCCAGGAAAAAGACAATTTTACCCCTAGACCCTCCAAACCTAATATTTTCCCTTTTTAAATCCGGTAAAGACTCCTTCAAGTAAATCTTCGTATTCGAGAGCCCTATATGGTTGGAACCAACCTTTCCAAGATCAAGTAACTCACCAAGTTAGTTGGCTTGGTTGTAGAAAGGGTTACGAGGTCTGGTTCTATGCGCATCAATCTGTGTGAACCCTGGTCTAATCATAGGCCTTCTTGACACATTTCTTATGTTATCAATTTTTAGGGTTATTAAATTATAACCATTTTAAGAACATTCGTCCCCAAATGACACTACTCTTAACTAACAATAAATAAGTCATCTGTAGAACGTACGCATGCATAGGTAATCCAATACTCCCCATTGGTGAATATCTGATTCACATATTAATATGATGGAGCACATCCTCGAAACCTACTAGTAGTGTCACATTAATAGACTAAGGAACTCTTTCCTAAACTAGTCTCATCAATGCATACAACATAAGTTAACATATGAATCATACAAATCAGCAACCAACATGATGACTCAAACATATTAACCTCATACTAGTGCATACACACCATATATGATACGCTCAAACTTACTTCTCAAATAAGAAGTAAAGCGGTCGCGTCAAGTAAATAACCCAACTAGTGAGGTTGGGATCGTTCCCAAGAGGAAAATAGTCTAGACTTAACTTCAACTTGTTTATTACTATTGTTCGGTTGATGACTTCCTTGGAAAGTAAAAACATAAAAAAGGGGGTTTGTATTTCCTAATGAGTAAAAATAGCTAATGAAATTGAAAGAGACACTTAATAGTTTTGAAAGTTGGATTTTAATCACTTAATCAAATTAACTAAGGTTTAGGTGTTCCCCACAGGTTCATAACTCGATAAATCTAACTATAACAATTCTTTCCTAGTATCTTGCATGCAAAGTGATAAGTTATGTATTTCTAAATCCTTGGTCCGGCATCTAGAAAATCTCACTCCGCACCTTGGTCCGGCTACGTGTGTTGCTTTCCTAACCCTTATCTTTACCTCATATTAAGCATCGTATTCGATATTTGACTCAGTTATTACCTCGTACCAATCAATACTAGCCTATTAGATAGTATACACTAAATCTATGTTAATAATTCTTTTCCTATTATCTACCTCCTTGGTCCGGCAAGTAGCATTAAGGCGAGTTCTAACGTTGATCATCCGTTAAAAAGACTTCTAAGCGAAAGAATTATTAATACATGCAAGACACTATTCTAGAATTGTTATTTTAGTTAGGGTTTATCTCATTATTTGCCTATGGTTCCCACAACCCTAGTTATGGAGTTTAGTTACTCATAGCCATAAACACAATATTCAAATATATTAAATAAGAATTCATGTACTTACTTCAATGAGAAAGAATAAAATCCAAAAGGTTGCTTGATTAATCACCAAAAATCACTTGCAAGAATTCTCAAAGTAATCAATAATCTCACGAAAAGTCTAATGATTATCAAGAATCTCACAATACAATGTTTACCAATACGGAGTTTTAACAATCTAAGAGTCTAACTATCAGGTGTCTAACCTCAAAAACGAGGTTTTTCGAACTATTTAATAAAAAACAAAAACCTAATTAAACAAGAATTCTAATTGCTGGAAATCTGCCAAAACGCGGCTGGGTCGACGGACCTCGCGACGGACCGTCGTGGTCACAACGGACCGTCGTGGACTCCATCGTCCCATACTTGGTGCAATTTCTTCTGCTGCTTTCTTCATTCCCCTCGACGGCAAGTATGACGGACCGTCATAGGCACAATGGTCCGTCCAGGGTCTTCGTTCAAAAATACTTCAACTCTCGGAATTTGGGTACTGGGATCACTTCTCTGAACTTCACGACGAACCTGCAGGACGAACCGTCATAGCCATGACGGACCGTCACAAGCTTCGTAATCCCACACTTGGTCAGACTTCCCCATCTTCCTTCCGCAGCTGCACTACGTTGCCACCTACGGACCGTCATAAGCTTCGTAGGTGGTCTCTTCTGCATTTTTCCGCTCAAAATCTCCGCATTCAGCTTTGGACAGATTCCCTGCAAAACAAAGAGAAACTTATATCAAAATTAGCACAAAAAGGCTTTCGGACACACTAAACTTAAGGAAAAAGTATTAATTATACCGTGAAACCACGGTATATCAATATACAGTCAAATTCCTGAAGGACTAATTAAGGCTACTCACCCAAGACTTTACTAGAGGTGAGTTCCCCTGCACACCTAGACTTGAGTGCAAAGAATCATTGCCTCCTTGGGGCCTCTTCACTTGGACCATTAAACTGAACTCTTTCCTTCCCTTGTTCTTAACATTTCCTAAGCGGACAATTCTTCACCATGTGACCCGGTTTGACACAACTGTAACAAGCGTTAGTGCCCATCATACAGTATCCTCAATGTAGTTTGCCACACTTCCTGCAAGCTGGTCTCTCTTGAGGTTTATTTACTTTATTGTTTCTCTTAACTCTGGACTCTGAATTTCTATTATAGCAACCGTTAGATGAACTTGACTCCCCTTGGTGGGAGACTTCCTTCTTAAACCTGGGCTTATTCCTGATTTCAGTACTATTGTTACTTGAAAAATTCTTCTCAACTTGCCTTGACCTGTTCCCTGCCCTAGTGTGCTTCCTCTTCCTGCTTTCCTCCACTTGCTCGACATGGACCATACGCTTGGAAAGATCTATGCTGTCATGCAGCATAACTGCCCTACACTCCTACTCGAGATCCTCAACAATCCCTGTCAAGAATCTACTGATCTTGTTTCTGTTGTTAGACACAAGAGAAGTGACATACCTAGATAATTTCACAAAATTCAGGGGATACTCCCTGGGATCCTCTGAAGTCTTAGACCTTGTGAAAATAGGAGGATTCATCCTTGTAAACTCTCATTGCCAGTCAGCCATGCTACGTATTGGTGGGTTCTCCCTTTGAACATTCTGTTGGTTCACCTAGACTATCATGTCCTGAGCTTGCATGGTGATGGCCTGTGTTATCTGGGCTAGAGATGCCCTCACCTCAACGTCAGTCAACCCAGCAGGGTTAACTGGCATGATTGCTCCTTCAGGTGGAGCCTAGGGTGGAACTTGATTGTCCCCGGCAGCTGCTACTCCTCTCTTCTGACCATAGCTCTCCTAGTGTTCATTGTCTGTAAGCAACAAGGATTTGATGTTAGACACACTCATAACATCAAGAAGTCAAACATTAGGAACGACGCGATAAGATCAGAAGAAGGGAAATTTTCCTATGCATCATGCAGCCTCTATTCCAGGATAGTGTTGCATTTCACTACAATGACTTAGAAACTACTCGATGTGGTTGATTAACTTATTATTTCTGTAATTTTACCTAGGGATCTGATACAAACTTTTTCACGACCAGAATCTCGACCCCAAATTAGACCGGCATCATTCACCTCTCAGAGGTCACAGACAATCCTACATACGTCATTCTTACTTCATCTAGGTTAATTTTAGCGGAAAATTTGAAAATATTTGTTTTCTAACATGCTTACTAAACATTCTATTACATATATAATTATTCATCATTCATCCTCTCTGTCTATGGCCTATGCCAATTGGTCTTATTCGGATGAGTTGCATTTCGTTTTCCTTTTGATCAACCATCTAAAATTAAGATCATCAAATGAAAGAAGCATATTATTATAACGGTAAAGATGTACTTGCCAATATGGCAGCCATACAATGTTTGAACAAAAACGGGAAAGAAACGCTAGTGTAACATAGTCCACTAGCTCAATACTACCACTAAGCTAGAATGTAAATGGGAAAGCATCCTGGAAAGCATAAAAGGCATACAAAGTCCAGAAGAATACTCGACGTTTTGAATGCTGCAGCGTTGATGCTGTAGCTCTAGCATCCACCATTGCCTGCACCTAAAAATTTTGTACACACTTGTACTAAGTATGTGTTTATGTAAGCACACACCAAGGACATGCATGAGTGAAAATAGCTCTTTCTAGCAACATGATTATAGCAGGTCAAGTAAGTGGACTTGCAAAATTTTGATGAGGAATGTGAGTGAACTTTCAAAATTTGGATTAGTAAAATTATACCATAAGAGTAACATGCACCATCATACTTAACATTTTGCACATAGCACACAACAGCGTGCACATAACACATATCATATTTCATCTAACACATAACGTTGTTTTTATCATTTATTTATATGCCATGAGACCTTGGAATCGTGGACTTGACATTAAGACTTCCCAAAAGTGAGGGCTCAACATATGGGACCTCAACTAGGGAGTCTTTATTAGGAAACACAAAGTCTGCCTCATTCATTCATACGTACTTCATTTCATTTCGTTTATAGGCTAGTGTGAACACAAGCTATACCTAGGATGTAGTTTAAGACTTACATCGAATTCGCTGTGCAATGACCAAGAATAAACTAATGTCATTGCTTTATTCTAAATCACCTTTTGATCATCCTTCCCTAACACCTTTGGTACCATTCATTTCATTATGTGCATCATTTGAGGCTAGCCTCATTCATTTATTCATTGGGAACTTTAACTTTAACAGATATAGATCATATGAGCATCTTGAAATCCAGTGTCATGAAACCCCACACTGAAAAGAGGTGGAATCACCGGCCAAAGTGACCCAAAACATGCTAGCGTACATGGGAATTGAAACCCGCCATATCACTATATTGGCAGTATAGGTTCATTCACTAGGAGATATAGAAGGCCCATACCCGGCATGCCAGACAATCTCATCTCATTAGAGTTACGTGAACCTACGCCCTTCCCGAAAGAAGGCATTATCGATCATAGCTAGTTTATCGGTGCTCAGTCTAAGGTTCCATTACATTCAACTCATACATCAAGGAAGTTGGATTCTAGTATGAGAACATCATAGCTCCCTAGATGATTTCTCATCTCATCATTAGTATTAAGTGTGTTTATATCAATAATTTCATTAGAGTGTACATAGAGACTAGTCTCTTCATTAACTTTACACTCTCATAGGTGAGTACATTTTGGTAACATTTACTTAGGCTCATTTGAGAGTGCTCCCATCTTTTACATTAGCCTCATATCATGATGTGACCACATACATTAATATTAACAAATTTTTTTCATAGTTACTCACCCCTTTTTATGTGAATATTCAATTCATCATATGCCAATGTACTTGACCATTTTTGTTTTTCAGAATCTTACGTAACCCTTCTAGGGTTTCATCATTTCATTACATGATATTCGTTTCATCATATGCCAATGCACTTTGCCATTTAGTGTGCTTTATACTCTTACTTAACCCTTCTAGGGTTACATCATTTCATTACATACATTTTATGTTCACTTGTTAATTTTTTTTAAATGTATGTTAGACTTATGGATCTACACATACAAGCCATTAGGCTTCATTCATAGTTTGTTTAAGTGATTCATATCTTTCCTAAGATTATGTGGTACAAGACTTATGCATCTTGTATGTATGCGAAGATCTCAATTTCGATCTAAGTAGGCAAGATTATTCTTGAACATGTAATTCATGTATGACTTATGTATCAATACGGAATTTTTGCAAGAGAACCCAGTTTTCAAATCCCTTGAACAACACTTACATTTTTTTGTTCATTTTGTTTGATAGATACGGCTTGGGGACCCAAGTTCGAGCCCCAAGGCCTTCACTTTATTTTCCCCTTAATTTCTCTCTTCATTTTTCGCTCAATGGAACTAAGAGGATGTGGTATAGTACCCCATAACCTAATTTACTTTTTATTTTCATTGCCTTTAAATTTCTCTCCTTTGGCTGAGGGGTTGTGGGTTCAAACCCCCACAGCCCCTCATTAATTTCTTTTTCTCCTTAAATCTTCCTAGGAGGTCGTGGGTTCGATTCCCACACCTCACATCTATTTTCATTCATTTCCTTTGACTCTCCTTCATTGCCTAGAGGTCGTAGGTTCGATTCCCACGCCTCACATTTCTTTTCTTTCATTTTCTTTACTCTCGTTGACTGCCTAGTGGTCGTGGGTTCGATTCCCACGCCTCACATTTATTTTTTTTCTCATACTCTTCCTTAAATCTTTTTGAGAGGTGGTGGGTTCAAATCCTAATCCTCTCATTTCTTTTTTTTTATTTTACGTTACATTTTCCATCCAATACCATGGTTTGAATACCCTTCACCACATTTCTTTTTACTTCTTTATTTTCATGGTTTTTAACATCATGACATCACACGTTCAATCCTCAATGACCTCACTTATTTTGATTCATTTTTTCAATATTTTTGAACCCTCTTTGTGACGCATACGTGTACTACATACTATCGTGATTTAGGTTCAGATTCTCAGCATCCGGATCATGCATAGATCGATTTACGATCTCCAGTTCAGCAGATTAAGTGGTGAATTCTCATTCTCCGAGGATAACAGTCATGAGTTTCATTTTAGTCTTTAGTCATTTAGTTTCAGTTTTTGCTACATTTTGCTGGGGCTTGTCACAGTATTTCAAGTCCACTCTAGAGGCTTATTTAAGATATAGTCAGTTTCAGCTTAGTGTTGAGTTAGTAAATTCATTGTATTAAACTCATCATTTTCATATTATATCACATTTAGTATATGGGTATTCCTTGTCTTTTTATAATAAATTATGATTTAGTTTCCGTAACAATTTATTATCTTTAGTATGTTCATGATCATGCCAATACGGTTAGCTTAGGAGACTTGTGGTCGTAGGTTCCGTGTCCGCGGCTCGGGGGTAGCTTGGGGCGTGACAAAATGGGTAATAGAAGTGTTTGAAATATATAATATTATTATGATTGTTGAGAGTTCTTTAGAAATTTGTGTTAGGAGAACTTCTTTTTCTATTGTGTTTAGTTAATATGTATTTCAATTCCCGGGCTAATCATCTAGCTTTGATTTCTTTATTTGTTAATGTATATATTTTTCTGATATTTTTTCTAAAAGTAAAAATAATTACCCTAATAATTATCATATATGCATTTTAGTTTATATCATCTCAACTGAACATATGAATTTTCTTGATTATAGTGAACTGGTCTATGGTAATTCAATTTCAAGAGTGTCATTACTACAAATTGCGACGAAGAGGGTCAAAAATATTTTTAATAAAGAAGATCTTGATGAATATTGGTGTTTTCAATGTAAAGATGAAGGATAGATTATGATTTGTGAGTATGAGAAAGTCCTTTTGCTAAGAAGATCAATTTTATATTTGGTGTATTTGATGAAATAAACAAGAAACATGGTTATAATAAATTTTTTTCTAAAATGAAAACCATGTTTCTAATTTATTTCATCAATTATAACAAAAATAAAATTATTTTTTTTACAAAAGTACTTGCCCATAGTAAAAAAATCATGAGCTCTTCTCCATTTTTACATTCAAAGCACTAATCTTCTACAAGTTCTTCTTTGTTGAAAATCTTATTGCCCCACTTCGTTATACTTTGCACTAGATGAGTCTCTTGAAATTGAATTACTTGAGACTCACATCACTATAATCAAGAAAATTCTCATGGTTAGTTAAGATGATCAAAAATAAAATGTCGATATGAAAATTGTTGGTTTAATGTTTTCCATTTTAGAAAAAATAGTAGAAAAATATATTCATGATACAGACAAAGAAAATCAAAGCATGATGATTAGCCTGATGAATAAAATACCTACTAACAAAGAATAATCGAAAGACATGTTTTTCTTAATACAAAATTCTAAAGAAATAGCAAGAATTATAACAAATATTTTCAAACACTTGTAACACCCATCGACCTTAAACATGAATGTCAATTTGATTAATCTAAATATGTCATACAAATCAAAACTAGAAAATAAATGAGCATCATTAGTCCAACCTAGATGGAAATCTCTATATTCTATAATAAAAAGTTGAAAATTTTCATTTAGTGATAACATGAACCATAGAAGAGAGAATTGGTGGTAATGAAGAAAAGAGATAATTAGGGGCCGGGTAATGAAAAGAGAGAGGATTGTTGACTGTGTGCTAACAATTCATAAGTAACTAGTTGTTGTATCCAAGAAAAGATTCTTCCAATCCAAAAACATAACTTTGTTCAGTTGGACTCTTCTATTAAAAAAAGCTTAATAGAAAAATCGTTCTATTTTCTTTACACTCAATACTCTCTTTTTTCGTTACCCCCAATTCTCTTTCCTATGGTTGATGTTATTGCTTGATAAAAAAAATATTCATTTTTCCATTGAAGAATGTAGGGAATTGCGTCTATGTTCGACAGTACTGCTGATATTTTTCTAGTTTTATTTTTTAGAATATCTTCCAGTTAATCCAAACGACATTCATAATTTTTTAGGTCAATGGATGCTAGAAGTGATTGAAAATCTATAATTTCGTTATGATTGTTGGGAGTTCTTTAGAATTTTGCATTAAGAGAACCTATTTTTCTATTGTATCTTGTTAATATGTATTTCAATCTATGATCTAGTCATTTAGCTTNGGCTATTCATCTAGCTTTGGATTTCTTTGTTTGTTAATCTATATATTTTTTCTGCTATTTCTTCTAAAAGGAAAAAGATTATACTAATGATTATCATATCTGCATTTTAGTTATGATTATCTGAACCGAACATATGAATTTTCTTGATCATAGTGAACTGGTCTTTGGTAATTCGATTTCAAGAATGTCATTAATACAAATTGCGACGAAGAGGGTCAAAAAATATATTCAACAAAGAAGAGCTTGATGAATATTGGTGTTTTCAATGTAAAGATGAAAGAGAGCTCATGATTTGTGAATAGGAGCAAGTCCTTTTGCTAAGAAAATCAATTTTATATTTGTTATATTTTATAAAATAAACTAGTAACATGGTTATCATAAAAAAATTTCTAAAATAACAACCATGTTTCTAGTTAATTTCATCAATCATAACAAAAATAAAATTATTTTTTTTTGCAAAAGAACTTGCCCATAGTAAAAAATCATGAGTTCTCCTCCATCTTCACATTCAAAGCACCAATCTTCTACAAGTTCTTCTTTGTTGAAAATGTTATTGCCTCTCCTCGTTGCACTTTGTTGTAGATGAGTCTCTTTAAATTGAATTACTTGAGACTCACATCACTATAATCAAGAAAATTCTCATGGTTAGTTAAGATGATCAAAAATAAAATGTCGATATGAAAATTGTTGATTTAATTTTTTCCCTTTTAGAAAAAATATTAGAAAAATATATTCATGAAACAGACAAAGAAAATCAAAGCTTCATGATTATCCAAAGGAATAAAATACCCATAAACAAAGCACAACACAAATTATGTTTTCATAGCACAAAATTGTGAAGAAATATCAAGAACCATAACAAATTATAGATTTTCAAACACTTCTAGCACACAGTGACCTAAAACATGATTGTCATTTTGATTAATCGAAAAATTTTATACAAACCAAACAAGAAAAAAATTAGCATCATTAGTCCAACCTGGGCGGAAATCGCTACCTTCTATAATAGAAAGTTGAAAATTTTTGTTTAGTGATAACATGAACTATAGAAGAGAGAATTGGGGGCCGGGTTATGAAAAAAGAGAGGATTGTTGAGAGTGTGTCACCAATTCATAAGTAACTGATTGTTGTATCCAAGAAAAAATTTCTCCAACCAAGAAGTATAACTTTATTCCATTGCACTCATCTATTAAAAAATCATTAATAGAAAAATCTTTCTATTTTCTTTACACACAACACTCTTTTTTCGTTACCCCCAATTCTCTTCTTTTTTTCATTACCTTCATTTCTCTTTTCTTATGGTTGATGTTATAGCTCGAAAAAAAATTCAATTTTCTATTGAAGAATGTAGTTATTTGCGTCTATGTTGGATAAGTAATACTGATGTTTCTCTTGTTTTATTTTTATTATATCTTTCAATTTATCCAAACGACATTCATAAATTTTTAGGTCAATGGGTGTTAGAAGTGTTTGAAAATCTATAATTTTATTATGATTGTTGGGAGTTCTTTAGAATTTTTTGTTACGAGAACCTGTTTTTCTATTGTGTTTTGTTAATACGTATTTCGAGCTACGGTCTTACCATATAGCTTTGATTTTCTTTGTTTGTTAATGTACATATTTTTTCTGCTATCTTTTCTAATAAGAAAAAAAATAACACTAATAATTATGATATCTTTATTTTAGTTATGATCATCTAAACTGAACATTAGAATTTTCTTGATTATAATTTTTCTGCTATCTTTTCTAATAAGAAAAAATTAACTCTAATAATTATGATATCTTTATCTTAGTTTTGATCATCAAGCTTTGATTCTCTTTGTTTGTTAATGTAAATATTTTTTCTGATATTTTTTCTATAAGACAAAAACTTACACTAACAATTATAATATATGCAATGTAGTTATAATCATCTTAACTAAACATGAGAAGTTTCTCATTCATACTGAAGTTGGTCTCAGGTATTTCAACTTTAAGAAACTCATTTGCTACAAATTGCGACGAAGAGGAGCAAAAAGATTTTCAATAAAGAAGAACTTGCTGAAGATTTGTGCTTTGAATGACAAGATAGATAAGAGCTCATGATTTGTGAATATCAATATTATTTTTGGTATAATTGATGAAATAAACTAGAAACATGGTCATAGATGCTCTCTAGGAAAGTAATCCTACACTGTGAAACTCTGCTTTTAGACGCTCCAATGGCCGCCTCGGCCAGCAGCCAACCTCCCTCTGAGGTAGGTTGACTGGTAACTCCATCCGCACTAACATATGTGTATTCCCTAAGACTGAAAAACCAACGTTAAGCCATTACCACTCAAACCTATAACCTACATGGAGAACCACAAGTCATTTGGGAATTAGAAGAAGTAAACCAACTGATCGTAAACGGAAATCTTGAATATTCGGTGATTGGGAAGTTTTTGGGTGGCGTGACATACAAGATCTCAGAAAATTAATCCCTAAACAATGTGAACTAAAGGGGGAATGCAATATTGGGTTGCTTTGTAATTTACATGTTTTCATAAGGGAGACATTTAGAGGATTACGTACACCTATTATCTAACCCAACTTTTACATCACACAGAATAACTGGTCTTTTCCAATGAGAACGCTGAAATGGGATGCTGTGTTCAATCTCAAGGAGGACACAACAACAACAATTGCATGGATATCTTTTCCATCGCTTCCACCAAATCATTTTGGGGAAGAAGTAGTGTTTTTACTTGCACTAGCAGTAGGAAAACCACTACAGGTAGACTTGTCAACAAAGAATAAGACGAGGCCATGTTGTGCAAGAGTTAAGGTGGATGTAAATCTACTCAAAGAATTATCAAAACGGATTAAAATTTGAATGAGGAGAAACAGTGAGGAAGTAATGGAGGAATGGATCAAAATTAAGTAAAATTATGTGCCAAAGTATTGTCAGACATGGATGATTTAGGGGCACAATGAGGAACAATGTTTTGTTGTGAATCCTTAATTTTATCCAAAAAAAAAAAGAAGACAAGTTGAAAGGAAGAAAAACGAGAGAACAGAGAAGAATCCTATTGCTAGGAGAACAGCCGCGGAAGACTCAACAAAAGTGGGAAACATGCAACAATCCAATAGGGAAGAAGGTTTTGTAGAGCAAAGATACAAAAAATGGGGACGAGACAGACCGAAATAGTTGTAGATAGTTTGGGACAGGGTTGGAATAATAATTGAAAATAAATACAACCCGTTGAAACAAGATAAAAAAGAGAAAAGGAAGACAAGGAGAAACGTTATTTAAATTTTGTGGATACAAATGTAGGCACTCCTGGTGTTCAATGGAGTGCAAACAAGGACAAGAGATCCAAGTTTAAGGATGGCACAATGGATAATGAGCAGGCTGAAGGGTACAATAATGCTGGAAAGAAAAATATAACAAAACCTAGTGACATTGTGGAACGTTCTCAAGGAAGGAAAAGGGCCGGAGATGTGACTGAAAGGGTTAATGATGAAGTTATTTCAACAAAGTATAACAATGAGGAGAACAACTACTGAAAAAAAGTACTGTACTGATTATGAATTACATGACGTGCTTGAACAAGATCTAAATTCAAAGAATGACAATATGGGGACGAGGCATAATCTGTAAAAAGGAAAGGTCCAGACTTACTAGAGGATGATGATGACGTTTTGCAAAAAAAAAGAACCTTGACGAGGATAAAGAGCTAGAATACAATATTCAACAAATTAGCAAGGCATACCAATAGGTTGAAAAATAGACCAAGGAAAGGCAAAGTAAGAATTCCTTTACATGTCCAAACATGGAGCAGCAGGGAGAGGGTGTCTAATAGTGATCAATGATTGAAAACATACTCTTCTGGAATATTAGTTCGTTTAATAATCAAAAATCATTTGAGAGATCAATGGACTTTAAAAAAGGCACAGATATTGATTCATAGCTCTAATGGAACCATTTCAAAATCTATTTGAGTTTGAAGATTACAAAAGAAAATTAGGCTTTGAGCATGCGAGGGTGAACAGTTCTGGAAAGATTTGGGCTTTTTTGGAGGACAATTTGGGAAGGCAACATTATTCTCGATACGGTCCAACAAATAACCATTTCGTTCAGAATCGAAAATATTTTTTTTCTAATTACAGCCGTGTACGCGAGATGTAATGCGTTGGACATATTAGAATTATGGGAGAGGAGGAGTTAGCAGGAAGTCAGAACTGTACATGTGTCGTCGATGGAGATTTCAATGTTACTCTAAATGAGGAAGAAAAACTAGGAGGCCTTGCATTCACACATAATGAAGCTTTGGAGTTTGCATCATGTCTCAATGCATGTGCGTTCAGGGAGTAAATACACATGGTGGAATGGACGAATAGTGGAGGATTGTATTTTTAAAAGGTTGAATAGTATTCTTGTGAATCAGGAATAATGGATTTGTTCCCAACATCTGAGGTGCATCATCTGATCAGACAGGGGTCTGACCATGTACCTATGCATATAATTTGTAGCTCAAGAGAGGAGATGTTCATAGAGCCCTTTAGATTCTTGAATTTTTTGAGAAAGCACAAACAGTTTAAGCAAATTGTGGACTTTGTTAGGAACCCTTTTATAGAGTTCAGTGCTAAAATGAAGAGAGTTAAGAAAGCACTGTCATCTTGAAGTAGATCTGCCTATGGAATTGTTTTTCAACAAATATCCAGCATAGAAGATGTGATAAAGGTCAAGGAAATACAATTGAAAATACGACCATCTGCCAGCAACAAGGCAAAATTGAGCAATATAGAAGTAGAATTGAAGAAATATCTGCAAGTTGAAGAAGATTTGTGTAGTGTAAAGACTAGGATGAAATGGTTTTAAGATGGGGATAGAACTACGAAATTTTTCCATTTGTATGTTAAAGGGAAAAGGAAGAAGTTGCATATTGATCAAATAGTGACTGACGAAGAAGTTACGTTGCAGAAAAATGAACAGATTGGTGAAGTGGTTGTGGGATTTTTTTAAGAACAATTTCCTGTAAAAATGCTGCAAACGGACTATGTCGTGATTGACAAGATTCCAACGAGTATATCTGATGACGAAAATGAGGCAATGAGTAGGCTTCTAGATCAGGATGAAGTGAAAAAGTGGTCTTTGATTGAATAGGAGCAGTGCTTGTGGGCCGGATGGATTTACAGGGCATTTTTTTAAATGTTGTTGGGAGATCATATGGGATGATGTTACTAAATTAGAATGAGCATATTTCTACGGGCAGGAGATGTCAGAATGCGTTATCCATACCAACTTAGTATTGCTACCCAAGAAAGAATCAGTACGAATTTTCTGAATAAGATCATTTCACGAGTGGTTCATGAAAGAATTATGCTGGTCTTACCCAATAAAATTTCTCCAACCCAGTTAGGTTTTGTGAAGTGTAGAAGTATCATTGAGAATGTATTGTTGGGACAAGAAATAATTAGATATATGAATGTGAGGAAGAAAATGTTAACGTGGATGTGAAACTTGATATACCAAGGCATATGACAGAGATTCATGGATATTCTCAACCAAAGTGATGAGAAGATTCTGTTTCTCTGAAATTATTTTTGATATGATATGGAAGATTATTCCCTAAAACTAGTATTTAATTCTGATTAATTGTAGGGAACATGGTTTTTAAGATCTTCGAGAGGATTGAGGCAGCGAGATCCTCTATCCCCTACTCTTTTAATTATTGCAGTAGAGTTCCTAGCAACAACTTACATGCGGATGCATATTTTAAGGGATATAATTTTCCAAATGGAGTCCTGAGATTCATCTATCCAAGTAGATGATACCATCCTTTTTTGCTATGGTAAAGAAGTTTAGTGATCCAAATAATGCAGGTGCTAATTTTCATGATAAAACACGTCTTATTGTGGAAATCAGACTGAGGAGGTTAGCTGGGATAAGGCAAAGAACTTTTCCTTTTCTGTATTTGGTATGGCCAATATTTTGTGAGAGGAGCATCTCTGGGTATTTTGAACACTTGATTAGGAAAGTTGCTATGATAATCTTCTCATGACATAATAAATTCCTATCATTTGGAGGTTAAGTATGTTTATGTCAATCATGTACTTTAGTCTATGCTAGTTTACTTGTTTATCAACTATAAATCCAGCAAAGAATGTCATGGACCAAAATCATCAATTTTTTACTAAATTATTTTGGGAAATGTGGGGGGAGTTAAAAGGTAAACACTAGGTGGGATGGGGTATATGTGCCTTCCAAAAGATTAAGGTGGAATTAGATTTCGGTAGATTCAGGATATAAATAAAGCCTTGTTTTCTTAGCTATGATGTAACTCTAGAGCATCCATAAACGTTTTATGGGTTGAATACATCTACAATAAGTACTGCAAGAAAATGCATCAGTTAATTGTGAACAGTTCAGAGCCTCACAGGTTTGGAAGAAGATGATTAAGATCAGGGTGGAGGTAGAACATGATATATGGTGGCAAATCAAAACTGGAAATTCTAGTTTTTGATTTTATAATTGGACCAGGCAAGGAGCATTATACTTTACTGATGGAGAGTTGGGACAAGATGAAGAATTGGAGTTAATTATTTAACATAAATTATGAGTGGAATGAAGAAAAGATCAGATCAGTGACTTTGGAGGAAATGGTACAACATACAACGCTAAAAATCAGTCCCAATCTCAAGGAAAATAGCACTGACAAAGCATGGTGATGCATAACATTAAAGGGGATTTCATTGTCAAATCAACCTATAACAGCATTAAAAGAAAACTGCCACCGAATGAATGGATTAATTGTATGAAGGTAAAGGGTTTTTCATTCAAGATTGGTTTTTTCGTATGGAAGGTTTAAAGGCAGAGAATAGCTACATATGATAATTTAAAGAAGTTGAGGATATACGTGGTCTCAAAATGTTACTGTTGTGAGGAAGTTCAATTGGAGACATGTCTTATCTTTTACTAGCAGCTCCCATCGCACAAAATCTATTAAAGCATTTTTCTTCTTGTGTCCTCATCCTAACTAGAAATTAAAACAAACCAGTTATAGATTATGCGAGGGCAAGATGTCACAAAAATAAGATCAGATTCTAAAGGTAGTCCATGCAATCATAATGTGTGAATTATGGAAGAGAATAAATCATATTATATTATAAGTGGGAAGATTCAAAGCTCAAAGTTGAATTACCATTTTACCCTTATATTAAAATAATTCAACAAATATTATAAACTATAATTAAAAATTTAATAAATAACTCATTTAGATTGGTGCATGAATCAAATTCAAATTAATATATTATAAGTGGGAAGATTCAAAGCTCAAAGTTGAATTAACATTTTACCCTTATATTAAAATAATTAAACAAATATTATAAACTATAATTAAAAATTTAATAAATAACTCATTTAGATTGGTGCATGAATTAAATTCACATTAATAATTAATTACTCTATTGTAAAAATCAGGAGTATTTGAAAAGTTTTTCCATTAAACAAATTTGATATGGACTAAAACCATTGAACTAATTTAATGAAAATTAATTATCTACTCAAAGGTCATCATAGCTACTTCTATAAATTACCTAGCATGATCTTCATGCAAATGACAAGAAGAGGATGAGAGATTATCATGCAAAAATGAACTTTGCAAATCATTTTGTATGTGCAGGAATTATTTTTTGTTTTTATCCGCTCCTTTTTGTCCGTCCTAAGTATTATATATTTCCTTTTTATATATGTTGATGTACTTTCTTATGATTTTGTTTTTTTATTAGAATATTTGTATCCTTCATGAAGAAAATAGTAATATATAATTCATGTTCTACTATGTATCTTAATTACTAATGAAATTCATATTTATGAAAGATTAATCAGTTCATTTGACATGCTTATTTGGCTCTCGATAGAGTGTTCTACTTTAGAATAAATATATTTTTGAAATTATTATTTATGAGTAGTGAGAATAATGGCTAAATGAGAAATCATATATATATGAACTAAAATAAAATGGCCCACCTAATTGGAGATAAAAAATGGATCATACTCTATATAGTATATATGTGATTTTGAGGTTGTATTTTTATTTAAACTTTTCGTTTATATGTTTATTGATCTTATTAGTCTATTATATGTTTGTTGGAACATTCATTCCTAAAATTGATCATATATCTAGAATAAGTCATTTTGAAAAGTATATATTGCTCAATTTATATTAATTATTCAAAGAGTAATGTTATGAAAAAAGGAGTATTATTCTTTTCTCTTCATAAATCATGTGTACAGTACTTTTTAAGGTTGAAAAGAAGACGTATATGTGATATAATGATAAAAATAATTGACATATTAACCATGGTAATGGCTTCAAGTGTGTTTCGTAATATACCAAGTGTTTTTATCATAAGTTTGCATATGTACTACATTGACGAAATATTTTAGCATTTATAAATTTTATGCATCAAACGTCTATCTACTATGATAATAAGCTATTTATTGTTAATGTTAAATTTTAACTATAGCTAGAAAATTGTCAAACTCCCATCTATAGATTATTGATTGGAGCTGGACCCATAAATAGTTAGTAGTAATTATTTTCCAAACTAGAATGTCTACTTTTGACTTAGAGATATTATTATATTTATGATAATGTGATATTCTTCTGCCTAATTATTGAAAGTTAATTATTTCTCATACACATAATTTTTTAAAATTAAATGCTCAATGTGAAGAGTCATTCTCCCCTATTTATTTAAAAACACTTTGAGAATTAAATTTTTAATATGCTTTTTAAGAACCAATTACTAAAATTGATATTAGCATAGGAAGGAAATTACACTATTCAAAATGAGAAGAAAAGAGAATGAGAGAAGGATAACAAAAAAATAACTAGATATATCATCTATTTAATGTTCTTCATATTATATTTGTTATTATTCAGTGAATAAAAGATAAATGGTTAAACTACCATTGTTAATTTAAGCATCTTTTTAATTACTTAACTTTTTAGTACATAAAAATTTAATAAAAATAATAAGGGACAAACGTGCAAGGCACGTTCTCAGAATCTAGTATTATAAAACTTGGGAAGGTGATAACTTGTAGGTCTATGTATTATCAATGCCAATTTGGAATACATCAACTAATAAGGATCAAATTTCCGATGGATCGAAAGGATATCAAAACATTGGTGGGAAATGGTGGATACACTTCAATGATATCAGTCCAACATACGTTATCTACTCGTGAGGTGGAAGATGCCAATACAGGGTTAGTTTACTTGCAACAATTCATGTTATGCCTCAGTCGATTGTTGAAATACGATTATTCATTTTCAATTTCCAAACGAACCAATCTTAGAATGGAAGGGTAGTAGCTTAGATCCTATGGGTCGATTCATTTCTAACCTTAAGGCCAGAAAGATGATATCTAAGGGTTATCTGTATCATTTAGTTTTGCTTATGGATTCTAGCTCTGAAACACCAACTCTTGAGTATGTTCCAGTAGTCAGTAAGTTTCCAGAAATTTTACACAAGATCTTACCGGAGTCCCTCCCGAAAGGGAAACCGACTTTGGAATTGATATCCTTCCAGATTCCCAGCCTATTTCTATTCCTCCTTATAGAATGGCTCCAGCAGAGCTTAAGGAATTGAAAGATCAGTTGAAAGACCTTTTAGAGAAGGGCTTCATCAGACCTAGAATTTCGGCATGGGGTGGACCAGTATTGTTTGTAAAGAAGAAATATGGTTCTCTTAGAATATGCATTGATATATCAAACATTAATAACTTCTTTGGATTAAACTCATCAGTATTCATCTTTCCCTGTTTTAGCATATGGGTATTCCCCATATTTTCATTTTAAAAGTATGATTTAGCTTCCGCAATCAGTTTATTATCTTTAGTATGCTGATGATCATGCAAACAAGGTTACCTTGGGATCACTTGTTTTCCTAGGTTTCGTGTCCACGTCTCGTGGCATTACAAAATCAAATTACTAGAGACCTACTTCCCTATAATCAAGAAATTTCTCGTGTTTAGATTAGATGATAAAAACTAAAATGAAGATATACAATTGTTAGTGTATTTTTTTCCTTTCAAGAAAAAATAAAAGAAAAATATATACATTAACAAATAAACAAAATCACAACATGATGATCAGCCAAAAGAATGCAATACGCATTAACAAAACATAATAAAAAAGCAGGTTCTCTTAATTCAATATTTTGAAGAAATACCGTGAATCATAACAAAGTTATAGATTTTCACACTTCTCGCACTGACCTAAAAATACGAATGTCATTTTGATGAATCCAAAGATTTCATGAAAATCAAAAAGAGAAAAAAACTTCCAGCATTACTGGTACAACATAGATAGAAATCTCTACCTTATTCAATAAAAATAAAAAAAATATGTTCACCGATAACATCAACCATAGAAGAAAATTTGGGGGTAATGAAAAAAAAGAGTTGGAGGTGAAGAAACAAGAGAGGATTGAGGGTAACAAAAACAAAAATATTTTTCTAAGAAGGTTTCTTTTAATCGAAAAATCTAATTTTAAAAAATTATACCTTTGGATGTGAGGAATTTTCTCTTGGATACAACAATTAGTTACTTATGAATTGATGACATGTACTCTACAAATAGACAGAAGAATGAAATATTTGTCATTTTGAAACTAGGATGATCAAATTAATATATAGTACTAATTACTTAAAAAATGTTTTACTTCAAAGAAAAATATACTTCTTGGTGTGGAACTACTTATGAATTTTTGAAACATCGTCATCAACTATATAGAAGAAGGAAGCACTTGTCCGCTTGGAAGTATGAAGGTCAAAACAATGTCGAGTAGGAATTGCTTAAGAAAAATTATACTTCAAGAAAGTTATCATACTTGGTTGGAGTAATCACCCTTGTATTACAACACTCAATTACTTATGAATTTCCGACACACAATTACCTATCAACAACTAGAAAAATATATCACTACAGAAATCTTGAAACTTGGAATGGAAAAAGAGTAAAGGCTTTAGTTTAGTACAAGTGCATGCGTACAGAAGGTTGTAAAGTTCGTGGAGAATGTCACTATTCGTACAACCAATAGTGGTGAAAATTAAACTTGAAGGTTTTGTTACGAAGTATTTCACAGGCCGTTTAGAGTTGCATGAGTCATGGACCAGGTCATGAAACTTTGGCACGGACCATGAAGTTGTTTGCTAGACCCCTAATCTAAGTCACTCAATTAAATGGCAGCATGGATAAGGTATTAAACATGTTAACCTTTTCCCTTGCATATGCCAAGGAAACAAACATGCAAGGGTAAGTTGGTGACGGATTGTTGACAAAGCTAAGGTGTGCACAATGGCACCATGGCCTGATTGCGAAAAACGACCGAGTACCAAGGACTTGAAGGTAAGGTAGCTTGGTGAGGACTTGACCAGACGAAATCTTAACAAGGTTATGTGGGCATATCATTGAAATTCAAATAAAGAACAAGGGCAAACGGCCAGCATGGCTAAGACAACAATGAAACGACATTGATGCAAACGTGAGATGAAACAATGCCATATATTTATGATAGTGGCTTGACATCATTAAGTGGGAGCAATGCAAGGCTGAAAAGTCTAAGTATGATGCAAGCAAAGTAAAAGATGACAAGTGGTTAAAAATACATGCCAAGCACATGAGAGGCGGTTACAAAAAGTCCACCATTATCTCATTTCGTGTGGAACTTATTTTTGGTGCCTTGTTTGAGTTATTTTTAATATACGGGTTGTCAACTACATAGGATAAGATCATGCTAAAGCCAACAAGTGTTTTATTCTTATTACGCCACTTGTCGGTAGTTGGCTGCATATAGTATTATAAATGTGCAGGTTGCCTTATGGTGTAATTCGGGTTTGGTTGTTCTAAGAATTAGCGAATAATAATTAGAGTGTCAAATCTAAGTTAAGTTCTGGGGTGATCTTATAATCCCAAGGTTAGTACGATTTGGGAGTGTTCTTGTATTCACATTATTAATACAAGTTGGAAATTAAGTTTTCAGTTAAGTTGGTTATCTTTGTCTTATTTTATATTTTATTGGCTTAATCATATCGTTGTCTACTGTTTTATGTTGCTTAAAATGTCAAAGATTTTGTGTCAAAAAAGCTGCTGCCTATTTTTTGAGTTAACAGCAAAACAATCCTAAATTTGGCTAAGTGCTGAAATGCTCAAACTGACAAGGTTGTTGGCTGCCAAAGTGGGTTAAATCAGTGAAATCTTTATGTTATTAGATCAGCCCCCTTAAAGTTTCTGTGAAAGGGACTTCTTCAGTTTTAAGTTTTGGGTCAACTTCAATCAATCCTATATCAAATCACATAATGATGTAGGTGGTATGTTGCCTATGAAATTTGAAGTCTTTGACTCATCTTTCCAACGCTACCATGTTTGACTCATTTTTAATTTGGAGTAAAAAGTTATGTCTGTTTTAGTGAAGTCATGTCAAGTAAGTGAAATTTTACTGGCTATAAATCCCGTTAAGTGTTTCACGGACCAAGAAGCCTTAGACGGTCCGTGAAGTTTTTCATAGACCAAACCTTACACTTCACCACTAATAGTTAGGTAACAACCCTAAAAATGGATATGCTAAGTAATGCATAAAGTGTCTAGAATGCCAACGATTAGACTTGGTTGTCACGGATTGATGCGCGTAGAACAAGACCTCTAAATACTTGCTACATCCAAGAGAACTAACTTGGGGAGTTATTTCATCTAGGGAAGGTTGGATCAAACCATGTAAGACTGTCGAATACGAAGATTTACTTAAACGAGTCTTTACCGGACTTAAAAAGGGAAAATCTTAGGTTTGGAGGGTCCAGGGGTAAAATGGTCTTTTTCTAGGCTAAGGGTAGGATCATACTTATCCTAAATATATAATTAATTATTTAATTTAATAAGGTGGAGGGGTATTTTGGGGAGAGAGGTCCGAAGTTGGGCTTTTGAAGTGAAGTCTTGCTCCACCTAGGTTCAAACATAGGTGGAAGCAATGAATTAAATTGTTTTTTATTTAAGTTGGTAAATTGATTTATTAAATTTTTATTTACTATTTATTAGCTGATTTAAAATAATGTAAATCAGATTTTTAAAAATTAAATAAAAACCATTTTTGACTAAATCCTAAACTAGACTCCTAATCCTGAGAAAACTCTTCTCTCCCACGCTCATCTCTCTCTCTCTCTCACGTCTCTATCACTCTCACTCACGATTATGTATGCCAAATAAATTCAAAAAACAGCAGGTAAAGCAAAGTTCTTCACACTTGAAGAACTCACAACGAAAATATTTGAAAACGAACGATATCAATCACGTAGGCAAAGAGAAGTTTGTCCGTCGAGTTTGTGTTGACTTTAAGGGGATTTGAACGTGATTTTTGGAGAAGATTTTGGGCAGCAAGTCGAGTTTTGAAAGTTTTAAAAGGTATGGGTTTTCTTACTCTTGGTCCCTTTCCCAAGAGACCATTAAGGCTTAGATGAATCTACTGAAAACTAGGGTTGTTCCCCATCTTGTCGAAATACTTATCCCTAGTATCCCTTTGATCTCAATATGAAATAGGTTAGAGATCATGTTGTTGGTATGTTTGCTGGTAGTTTACATATGAAGTTTGATTTTCGTGATAATTTGTTCTTGATTATATGTTTGGAATTGTAAGCATGTTAAGTTATGTCAACCGAAAGTATGTGAAAAATGATTTGTTTTTATGATTGAATTTTACGTGCGAATGTTTGTGTAAATCATGAGTTGTAAAAGTGGTGTAATGTTGCTGGATTAAATGGTATTTCTTGGCTGAATATAATCATAAAAATATTAAACTTAAAGATGCATGAAATGATCCACGAAATGCCTTAAGAATTAATGTATGAATGATGATAAAAAGAACGTGAAAATAGTGAACAAATTTCCAGCATTTGGTAGGTTGGGTTCGTCCAAACATAATGGTACAAAATGCAATGAAACATTAATGTAAAATAAAGGAGATCACTAAATTTTGAACCCAAGACATCATTACATTAAAGCTATAAAAAAAATCAACAAAAGATTAAGACAAAAATGGATTGGAAGAGACTACAATTTCCAGCCTGCCAGCATTTAAAAAAATGAGCTTCGTTTAAATTTTTTTTTAAATGTGAGTTCATTGGGGATTGAACCCATGACATCACTAAATGAAAATTTCATTAAAATTTTTTGAGAAAAATTCAAGGAAAAACTAGATGTGGTGAGTGGAGATTAAACCCACAACCTCTTGAATGGATGAGAGAGTTAGGAGAAAAATAAAGGAGAAAATAAATTTGGAGAGTGAGGATTGAACCCACATCCTCTTGGATAGGTGAGAAAGTTAAGAGATAAATTAAAAGAAATATAATGAGAATGCCGGGGATTGAACCCATAACCTCATTGACTTAAACGAGAAAGGAGAGGAGAAAAAGAGAGGAAATATTTTGGGGTTTATGGGGATCGAACTAGGGTCCCCCAAATCTGAAATATGTGATTATCATGTTTAAAATAACATTAAGTGTTATCCAAGGGATTGGAGATCGGGTTTCCTTTCCCAATTCCGTCTTGACACATAAGTCATACGTAAGTATTTAATGAATGTTGCCTCTACAGATCAAAATCAATATCCTGGCATATCTACAAGATGCATAAGTCTTGTACCACATAATGTTGGGTAAATATGAATCACATAGACAAACTATGAATGAAGCCCCATGGATTGTATGTATAGACTCATAAGTCTAGCATACGTTTAAAATTAAGTGAACCTAAGATGTATGTGATGAAATGATGTAACCCTAAAAGGGTTATGTAAGAGTGCGAAACACACTAAATAGCCAAGGACATTGGCGTATATGATGAAATGAACAAAGAAATGATGAAATGAACAAAGAAATGACGAAACCCAAGAAGGGTTAATTAAGAGTGTGAAACACACTAAATGGCCAAGTGCATAGGCATATGATGAAATAAACCTTCACACAAAATGAGGTGAGAAATTATGAAGAGAAAATGATCTAATTTTAATAAATGTGGTGACTACATGATATGAGGCTAATGTAAAATATGAGATCAATCTCAAATGAACCTAAGTAAATATTACCAAAAGTTACTCACTTATGAGAGTGTAAAGTTAATGAAAAGACCACTATGTATGAACACTCTAATGAAAGTATTGAGATTAACACACTTAATACTAATGATAATATGAGAAATCATCTATTGATCTATAATGTCTTCATACTAGAAGCCAGCTTCCATGACGTATGAGTTGAATGTAATGGAACTTTATACTGAGCACCGATAGACTAGATATGAGCGGTGATGCCTTCTCTCAGGAAAGGCGGAGGTTCACGTAACCATCATGAGATGAGACTGTCCGGCATGCCGGGTATGTGTCTCCTTATATCTCCTAGTCTTCGAACCTATACTGCCAATAGAGGGACCTGGCGAAGTTAAATTTCCATGTACGCTAGCATGTTTTGGGTCACTTTGGCCGGTAATTCCACCTCTTTTCGGTGTTGGGTTTCATGACACTGGATTTCATGATGCTCATATGATCTATGTCGGTTAAAGTTAAAGTTCCAATGAATGAAGAAGGTCAGACTCAAATGATGCACAAAATGAAATGAATGATACCAAAATTGTTAGGATAGGATAATCAAAAGGTGAGTTAGATTCAAGTGATGACATTAGGTCATTCTTGGGCATTGCACAACGAACCCAATGAATGTCTTAGACAACATCCTAGGTATAACTGGTATTTACACTGGCCCATGGATGAAAAGAAATGGAGTACGTATGAATGAACGAAGCAGACTCTGTGTTTGCTAAAGCAGAATCCTTAGTTGAGGTCCCATATGTTGAGCCCTCATTTCAGGAAAGTGTTAATGTTAATTATGAAAGATGTTATGTTCTATATGCAATATGATATGTGTTGTTTGCAAAATGATATGTTTGATGATGCATGTTACATCATGGCATGACTTTCAAGATCCAAATTTGGCAGGTCTATTGAATTTCCTTATCCAAATTTGGCAAGTCCACTGACTTGACTTTCCATAAATCATGTTGTTAGAAAAGAGCTATTCTTTCTCATGCATGTCCTTGGTGTGTGCTTGCATATACCTATAGTTAGTACAAGTGTGTACTAATCCCATAGAACTCTATAGTTTTAGGTGCAGGCACAGGTGGATCCTAGAGCTTATAGTTTGACGTTGCAGCAATCCGGACGTGGAACTCTCATCAAGACTTGGTAGGCCCTCATGACTTCGAGGATATCTACAATTATTATCTAGCTTAGATGTAGGCTTTAGCTAGTGGAGCATGTTCCACTAGTTTTTCTTTTCACTTTAATTTCATAATTTGTATTGGTGCTGTTTTGGCAAAAATACGTTTATGTTTATTATGAATTGTTTCATTCATTTGATTATCACTAAATTAGATGGTTGATTTTTGAACGCCTATGATGTTAATTTTAAAATATTTAGCATGAAGTAAGAAGACTAAAAGTTCAAATTTTCTGCTAAAATTAACCTAGATAAAGTAAGAATGACGTATGTAGGCTTGTCTGCGACCTATGAGAGGTCAACGATGCCGGTCTCGTCTGGGGTCTTGATTCCAGTCGTGACAAAGTTGGTATCAGAGCATTGGGTTAAATTTTTAGGATAATAAGTTGACATCAACCACATTGAGTAGTTTCTAAGTCATGGTAGTTAAGTGCACCACTATCCTGGATTAGAGACTGCATGATGCGTAGGAAAATTTCTCTTCTTCTAATATTATTGTGCCTTCTCTAATGTTGGATTTCTTGGTGTTAAGAGTGTCACTAACATCAACTCTTGAAGTTACCAAAAGAAGAATACAATGAGAAAAGAAGGTGGAGATATTAGAGGAAAAGTTGCTGGAGTAATTTAGGTTCCTTCCCAGGCTCCATCTGCTGAAATAGAGATTCCTGTTAACCCAGCTGGGTTGACAGATGGAGAAGTAAGGACAACATTGGTACAGATGGCCCAATCTAGAACTTTTAAAGCTCAGGTTATTGGGTTTGATTTATGTGGAGAAGTCTGAGTTTGCATCTTACCAGCAAAAGGATGTAGCTCAATCCTGGTATAAGGTTTGGCAAGATAGCAGAGCCCTAGGAGGGGGTCCTACTATTTGGGATCTTTTCAAGTTGGATTTTCTAGGGTGGTTCTATCCTAGATAAATGAAAGAGGCTCAGGTTGAGGAATTTATAAACCTTAAGCAGGGCTCAATGTCAGTCAGGGATTACTCCCTGAGGTTCGTAAGACTTTACAGCCCAGGAGAGGCCACCTTGTAGGAAGTGTGGTGTCATGACCACAATCTAGACGCAAAAAGAGACCGACGTCGTTAACCTCTCAGAGGTCGCAGACAAGCCTACATGCGATATTCATACGTCATCTAGATTAATTTTAGTGGAAAATTTGAGAACTTTTTGATCTTTAACAAACTTGCTAAATATTCTTAACATTTCATAATCGTTCATCATCAACCATTTAACATTAAAGAGATAAGTAACTGAAAGAAATAGTTCATTATGTATTAAATGTATAATGGCCAAAATGGCATCAATAAAAAGTCTAAACCAAAACAGCAAAGAAACGGTAGTGGAACATGCTCCACTAGTTCAACTCTAAAACTATGCTAGAATGTAAAACATTAGCATCCTCGAAGTCATGAGGACCTACCAAACTCCGGATGAATGCTGACGCCCAGATAGATGCAACAATGAACATGTAGCTCTATCACCCACCTGTGCCTGCACCTAAAATAGTAGAGATGTATGGGGTTAGTACACACTTGTACTAAGTATGGGTATATGCAAGCACACACCAAGTACATGCATGAGAAAGAACATCTCTTTCCTAACGACATGATATTTTTGGAAGTCAAGTCAGTAGACTTGCCAAATTGAGATTATGAAACTTAGTGAACTTTGCAAATTGAGTTAGGAAGGTCATTCCATAAGAGTAACATGAATCATTATAAATATCGTATTTCACACAACACTTAACATCTTCATATAGCACATATCAACACATAACATATGACACAGAACTTCTTTCATATGATTCATTTATATGCCATGAGACCTTGGAATCATGGACTTGACATTAAGATTTTCCAAAATGAGTGCTCAACACATGGGACCTTAACTAGGGAGTCTTCATTCACAAACACAGATTATGCTTCATTCAATCATAGATATTTCATTTCATTTCATTCATAGGCCAGTGTGAACACCAGCTATACCTAAGATGTAGTTTAAGACTTTCATCGGGTTTGTTGTTCAATGATCAGGAATAACCTAATGTCATTTCCTGAATCTAGCTCACCTTTTTATTATCCTAGCCTAACACCTTCGATATCATTCATTTCTTCATATGCTTCATTTGAGGCTGGCCTCATTCATTCATTGAGAACTTTAACTTTAACCGACATAGATCATGTGAGCATCATGAAATACAGTGTCTCCACCACAATCAAAACACGTGGAATCACCGGCAAAAGTGAGTTAATAACATGCTAGCGTATATGGGAATTTAACCCCGCCAGATCCCTATATTGGAAGTATAGGTTCAAAGACTAGGAGATGTATGGAGACAATACCAGGAAAGCTGGACAGTCTCATCTCATGAGAGATACGTGATCCTTTGCCCTTTCCGAAAGAAGGCATCACCGCTCATAGCTATCCTATTTGTAATTAGTATAAAGTTCCATTACGTTCAAACTCATACGTCACGGAAGCTACCTTCTAGTATGAGGACAACATATATCATTAGATGATTTCTCATCTCATCATTAGCATTAAGTGTGTTAAACTCAATACTTTCATTAGAGTGTTCATAGAGACTGGTCTCTTCATAATCTTACACTCTCATTGGTGAGTACGTATTGGTAACATTTACTTAGGATTTTTTAAGATTTCTCTCATCATATACATTAGCCTCATATTATGGTGTCACCACATTCTTCATTATTAGCACCTTTGCTTTTCATAGTTACTCACCTCTTATTAGGTGAATGTTCATTTCTTCATTTCATAGTTTATCTCATTATATTCCAATGCACTTGGCTATTTAGTGTATCTTACAGCCATACATAACCCTCCTAGGGTTCATTATTTCATTATGTACATCTTAGGTTCACTTACTTTTGAATCTATGTTAGACTTATGTGTCTATGCATACAAGCCATGGTGCTTCATTCATAGTTCGCTAAGTGATTCTTACATTCCTAAGATTATGCATTACAATACTTATGTATCTTGTATATATGCCAAGATCTTGATTTTTGATCTATGTAGATGGCATTACTCTTGGATATTTTTTTCACGTATGACTTGTGCATCAATACGGAAGTTTGGGAAAGGGAACCAAAATCTTGAATCACTTGGATATCATTTGTATTTTTCATTGATTTTATTTCTAATATTCATAACACAAGAACTCTAAATTAAATATCAACATTTACATGGAACTATTAATATCCTATTTTAAGTGTTCTCTTAGTTAATCGAAGGGTTGGGGGTTTGAACCCTCACAATCCCTTTTAAATTTTTAATAGTATCTTGTTGACCATTCTTGCCTAAACCAAGAGGTTGTGGGTTCAAAACCCCACAGCCTCTTTGGTTTTTCTTTTATTTTTCGCTGGGATAGGTAGGTTGTGGGTTCGAACCCCCACAGCCCCCCCCCCCTTTTTTTTTAATTTGTCTCATGATTTCTCGATGGGATAGGGAGTTTGTGGGTTTGACCCCCACAACCTCTCTATCTTTATTTTATTTAAACTGGGCGAGTGGCAGTGAGGTTGTGGCATCGTACCCCCATAGTCTCACTTCATTTCCTAATTTATTTCGCTCCTTCCTTCATCCTTGAGGTCGTGGTTTCGATTCCCTCTTCTCGCGTTTTCTGTTCCTTATTTTTCTTTTCCTTCGCGTGTACCTTGAGGTAGAGGATTCGAATACCACACCTCCCATTTATTTACTTAATTAATTTTCTCCTACTTCTCCCCACAGATCACAAGTTCGATCCCCCCAGTCCCATTATTTTTTTCTTTGAGGTGAGATAGGTAGCTAAGGGGGTTCGATTCCCTTTAGCACCATTCCCTTTTTTTTAAGTCATCTCAACATGTGAGGTCTTGGGTTCTATTCCCATTGACCTCACTTATTTAATTTTCCCTTTTAAAACCCAGATTTCAACCTTATTATTGAGGACCCAAATCTTGAAAATTCTTGTCATTATTCAACTCATTTTTAGTCACATTGTTCATAAGTTTAGTTTATAAAAGATGGTTATTTCAATCAACTATATTTCATGGTAATGAACATCACATTGTACACATATTGCAAACATAAAATACACAAGAAATACATGATTTATACAACTCCAAGATAGTGGCCAAAGCCACTGCCCATGTGCACACACACACACCAATATTTTGATCACACTTTGAATATTGTTTTCGTAATTTCACTCACATAAACATGTTCACTATTAATATTAACACTTATTTCATGCCTAAATCTAGTATCACAACATACCGATCCTACGAATTCATTTGGAAACTAAGGACAAGGACATAGAAAGGTGAAAAACCTTAGTTTTCAAGACCTTGAGAAACGTTCAAAAGAAAGTACTCTTGGAGAAAGAATTCCATGAGAGAAACCCATACCTTTATTGATGTTCAAACGAAGAATTCGCTACCCAAAACTCTCTCCAAAAATCAGTCCAAGTTACTTCAACGTCCACACCACTCAACGAACAACTCCTCTTCGCCTTAATATTTATTTGGTTGCTTTGTTTTTCTTAAAATTTTATGTGAGTTCTTCAAGCATGAAGAACTGTTGATATTTGGCATAATAATGTGAGAAAGATGGATAAAGTGAGAGAGAGAGTTAAGAAGCGTGAGAGAGAGAGAACTATTAGGATTAGGACACTAATTCAAGAATTAGTCAAATAGTTTAAAATAAATAAATACAAATCTGTTTTATTATTATTATTATTTATTTATTTATTTAAAATGCGAAAGGACCATTATTCCCTTAAGTAACTATTTATTCTTATTTATATAATTTTTTTTTGGTCGTTACATTACCCCCCCCCCTTAGGAACATTCGTCCCCGAATGACACTACCATTACACATCATAATGCCAATCAGATCATAACTTAATTACTATGTACAATCAGCCAATAACAAAAAAATACGATGAGATAAGGAACTATAGTCTTACGAGTAGGAAGCCTAACCTCAAGAGTTGAAAAGATGGGGATATCGGGATCTCATGTCGGCCTTAGCCTCCCACGCAGCACCCTCCACAAGATGATTTCTCCTTAATACCTTCACTGTGGCAATCTCCTTGTTCCTCAGCCGCTTGACCTGTCTGTCTAAGATCTCAACAGGTATTTCCTCATAGGACAAGTCCTCACCAACCCCCAAACCTTCTACAGGTAGGATTGATGCTGGATCACCTAGGCACTTCTTCAACATAGAGACATGAAAGACTGGATGAACAGAAGCTAGGTCCGCAGGCAATGCTAACTCATAGGCCACCTCACCCACGCGCTGTAGGATCTTATATGGCCCCACATACCTCGGACTCAACTTCCCTTTTCTACCAAATCGCATCACCCCTTTCATAGGCGATATCTTCAAGTATACCTGGTCCGTAAATCATCTACATCTGGTATGCACAACCGGTTCTGGTATCTAATTATGCCATCATCTCCCAAAGCAAAAGACTCGTTCATTTTTAACAACACTGAGTCCTTCATCTCCATCAACACAGGATCAAGATGCTGACCCTTTTTGACTTCCACTATCAGGGATGATTCAGAACTAGGGTGAACTGAAACACCTCCACTAGTAGAGTCAACCAACCGCACACCCAGTCTGGCAAGTCTGTGTACCTCTTTCACTAGCTCCTTCTTCTCATCCTCAACGTGGGCTGTACTCCCCATGCTCATCCTGCTCAAAGCATCAGCCACAACATTAGCCTTACCTGGATGGTAGTGCACATTCATGTCATAATCCTTCAGCAGCTCCAACCATCTGCGTTGCCGTAGATTCAGCTCCCTCTGCGTGAACACGTACTGGAGACTCTTATGATCCGTGAACACATCCACATGTAATCCATACAGATAATGCCTCCACATCTTCAATGCAAACACCACAACTGGCAACTCCAAGTCATGAGTGGGATAATTCTTTTCATGAACCTTGAGCTGTCTAGAAGCATAGGCTATCACCTTACCAGCCTGTGTAAGAACACATCTCAAACCAACCCTAGATGCATCACAATAGACAGTGTAATTCTCGCCACTCTTAGGCAGAGTAAGCACCGGGGCTAAAGTGAGTCTGTCCTTGAGCTCCTGGAAACTCTTCTCACAAGTCTCCGTCCATTCAAACTTGGATTTCTTCTTTGTCAAGGCTGTAAGTGGGGCAGCAATGGAAGAAAAGCCCTCCACAAACCTGTGGTAGTAACCAGCCAATCCCAAAAAGCTACGGATATCGGTGGGAGTAAGAGTCTTTGGCCAGTTCTTAACAGCTTCAGTCTTTCAGGGGTCCACTTCTACACCTTGATCGGACACAACATGGCCCAGGAAGGTCACCGATCTCAGCCAGAATTCACACTTGCTGAATTTGGCATACAACTGATGCAGTCTAAGTACCTGCAAGGTTAGTCTCAAATGTTGTTCATGCTCTTCCTTGGTCTTAGAGTAGATGAGAATGTCATCAATGAATACTATGATGAAAGAGTCAAGGTATTCACGGAAGACTCTGTTCATGAGGTCCATAAATGCAGCAGGTGCATTCGTGAGACCGAATGACATAACCAAGAACTCATAATGACCATATCGGGTACGAAAAGCTGTTTTTGGGACATCCCCCTCCCTAACCCTAAGCTGGTGATACCCTGAACGAAGATCAATCTTAGAGAATAAACTAGACCCTTGGAGCTGATCGAACAAATCATTAATTCTGGGAAGTGGATACTTATTCTTTATAATAACTTTGTTGAGCTGCCGATAATCGATACACATTCTAAGGGTCCCATCCTTTTTCTTTACAAACAACACTGGAGCGCCCCAAGGGGATATGCTCGGCTGAATGAAACCCTTATCAGTGAGATCTTTTAACTGCAGCTTCAGCTCCTTGAGTTCTGCTGGAGTCATTCTATAAGGAGGAATTGAGATTGGTTTAGTATCGGGTTCTAAGTCGATACCAAAGTCAATCTCTCGAAGGGGAGGGACACCAGGCAAATCTTTAGGAAACACATCTAGGAATTCATTTACCACAGGCACCGAGTCTATGGAAGGAACTTCATGATCTAAGTCATTAACACTCACAAGATGACATAGTAACCCTTTGGGCCATCATTTTATTGGCCTTAAGATTTGAAATCAAGGGGTTAGGGCGAGTCAGATTGTACCCCTCCCAGACTAACTCTTCTTCATTAGGGAAGCGAAACCTCACCACTCTACTACGACAGTCCAAGCAAGCATAATGGCTTTGAAGCCAGTCCATGCCAAGAATAATATCAAAATCATGCATGGGTAACTCAATCAAGTTTGCACACATAGCCTTGCCACTCACAACTATTGGGCAATTCTGGTATACCCTATCAGTTTTCACATTTTCTCCTTAAGGCGTACTAACCACTATAGGATCATGCAGAACTTCAGATAGTATTTCAAAAGTAAGGGCAAGTAGAGGAGTCACAAAGGAAAGCGTAGACCCTGGATCAAGTAAAGCATAAACAGAAGTTCAGAATACTTGCAGCATACCTGTGGCCACATAAGCGGACTTCTCCTGCTCCTCCCTACCTTTCAAGGCATAAAATTTGTTCCTCTTGGGAGGCTCGGCTGCTGCTGCACTCTGAGGGGTAGATCTAGGCTGAGCATTACCCCCAGCCTGACCTCTGTTCTGGGGACAGTCTCGGACCATGTGTCCACTCTTACCACAACCAAAGCAGGCCTTAGTGCCCTGTCTGCATTCTCCACTGTGAGTTCGGCCACACTTAGTGCAAGTCTTCTTTGGACGCTGCATCTCACCTCCATTGACCCTCTTGGGTTCGGGTCTGCCTCCTCTAGGTGTTGTATTTCTCTGAGGGTCAGAATTACAAGAACTCTGTTGCCCCTTGTTGAATTTGGGCTGCTCACGGATGCCAAAATTGTTTCTATGGCCTCCATGGTTGGGAACTGCCTGATCTTGAGGCCTAGGCCTCCTATCGTTACGTACACCTCTCCTCTTTCGGCTGTCCTCTACCTGCTGTACATGCACCATTAATCTAGAAAGGTCCATATCATCATGGAGCATCGCAGGCCGACACTCCTCCTCCAGGTCTCCATTGATTCCTGTGAGGAACCTGCTCATCTCATCCCTGATGGTCGGAACCAAGGAAGTGGCATACCTGGATAATTTCAATAAAGTTAAGTACTCTCATCATTCTTGTTATCAAGTACTAAGGGAAGTAACATACCTATATAGCTTCACAAACTTCAGGGAATACTCCCTGACCGTCATAGATCCTTGCTTAAGGTTGATGAACTCCTCAACCTTGGCCTCCTTCATCTCTCTAGGGAAGAACCTTTCCAAAAATGCTGTCTTGAACAGCTCCCAGGTGACCGGCACCCCTCCTAGGACACGACTATCTCGCCACATTTTGCACCAAGTCTGTGCAACATCTTTGAGCTGGTAGGAAGCCAGCTCAGCCTTCTGAATATCAGTGGCCCCCATGGCCACCAGGATCTTATGCAACTCGTCTATAAATTCCTGAGGATCTTCTGAAGTCTTAGCCCCTGTGAAAATTGGAGGATTCATCCTCGTGAAATCTCGCAGTCTGTCAGCCATGCTGCGAACCAGTCGGTTTTCCCTCTGAACATCCTCCCGGTTGACTTGGGCAGTCATAGCTTGGGCCTGCATCGTGATGGCCTGTGCCATCTGGGCTAGAGATGCCCTCACCTCCGCATCAGTCAACCCAACTGGGTTAACTGGCATGGCCACTCCATCAGCTGGAGCCTGGGGTGGATTCTGATTACCCCTAGCCGCTGCTGCTCCCGTCCTAAGACCCTTAGTTCTCCAAGTGTTCATTCTCTGAAAACAACAAGGATTAATGTCAGACACGTTCATCACCCCAAGAATTCAGACATCATGAAAAGCACAATAAGATCAGAAGAAGGGAAGTTTTTCTTACGCATCATGCAGTCTCTAATCCAGGATAGTGGTACACTTCACTTCCATGACTTAGAAATTACTCAATGTGGTTGATGTGAACTCATTATTCTAGGAATTTAACCTAGGGCTCTGATACCAACTTTGTTAGTATTGGAATCTAGACCCCAGATGAGACCGGCGTCGTAGACCTCTCAGAGGTCGCAAACAAGCCTACTTACGTCATTCTTACTTTACATAGGTAAAATTTAGCGGAAAATTTGAAATTTTTGATTCCTTAATCATACTTGTTAAACATTCTTTATATTTCGTAATCGTTCATCATCAACCATATAACAATTAAGAGATAAGAAACTGAAAGAAATAATTCATTAAGTATTAATTGTATATCTGTCAAAATAACCCCAATACAAAGTCTGAACCAAAACAGGAAAGAAACGCTAGTGGAACATGCTCCACTAGCTCAACTCTAAACTACGCTAGTATGTAAAACAGTAGCATCCTCGAAGGCATGAGGACCTAACAAACTCCGGATGAATGCTGACGTCCGGATAGCTACAACAACGAACCTAGAGCTCTACCGTCCACCTGTGCCTGCACCTAAAAGTAGATGTTTGTATGGAATTAGTACACACTTGTACTAAGTATGGGTATATGAAAGCACACACCAGGGACATGCATGAGAAAGAAGAGCCCTTTCCTAACAACATGATTTTTGGAATTCAAGTCAGTGGACTTGCTAAATTGAGATTGGGAAAGTTATGCCATGGGAGTGACATGCATCATTATAATTATCGTATGACACCCAACACATAACATCTTCATATAACACATAACATATAACACATAGTTTCTTTCATATTATTCATTCACATACCATGAGACCTTATTATCATAGACTTAACCTTAAGACTTTCCAAAATAAGGGCTCAACATATGGGACCTCAACTAGGGAGCCTTCTTTAGCAAACACAGAGTCTGCTTCATTCATTCATACGTATTTCATTTCAATTCATTGATAGGCCAGTGCGAACACCAGCTATACCTAGGATGTAGTTTAAGACTTTTATCGGGTTTGCTGTGCAATGATCAAGAATAACCTAATGCTATTACCTGAATCTAGCTCACCTCGTGATTATCCTATCCTAACACCTTCGATATCATTCATTTCTTTATATGATTCATTTGAGGCTGGCCTCATTCATTCATTGGGAACTTTAACTTTAACCGACATAGATCATGTGAGCATCATGAAATCCAGTGTCTCCCTCACACCGAAAAGAGGTGGAATCACCAGCCAAAGCGATTCAATAACATGCTAGCGTATATGGGAATTTAACCCCGCTAGATCCCTATAGTGGCAATATAAGTTCAAAGACTAGGAGATGTATGGAGACCCATAACCGGCAAGCCGGACAGTCTCATCTCATGAGAGTTACGTGAACCTCCGCCCTTCCCGAAAGAAGGCATCACCGCTCATAGCTAGCCTATCGGTGCTCGGTATAAAGTTCCATTACCTTCAACTCATACATCATGGAAGTTTGCTTCTAGTATGAGGACATCATAGCTCTATAGATGATTTCTCATCTCATCATTAGTATTAAGTGTTTTAAACTCAATATTTTCATTAGAGTGTTCATAGAGACTGGTCTCTTCATTATCTTACACTCTCATTGGTGAGTACGTATTGGTAACATTTACATAGGCTCATTTGAGATTTCTCTCATCATATACATTAGCCTCACATCATAACTGTCACCACATTCTTCATTATTAGCACCTTTATTTTTCATAGTTACTCACCTCTTATTATGTGAATGTTCATTTCTTCATTTCATTACTTTTATCTTAGGTTCACTTATTTTTGAACGTATGTTAGACTTATGTGTCTATACATACAAGCCATGNGTCATGAGGCTTCATTTATAGTTCGTTAAGTGATTCTTATTTTCCTAATATTATGTATTACAAGACTTATGTATCTTGTATATATACCAAGATCTTGATTTTTGATCTAGGTAGATGGCATCATTATTGAATATTTTACTCACGTATGACTTATGTATCAATACGGAGGTTTGGGCACGGGAACCCAACTCTTGAATCATTGGATATCATTTATATTTTTCATTGACTTTATTTCTAATATTCATAACATTAGAACTCTAAATTAAATCTCAACATTTTCATAAAATAATTAATTTTCTATTTTAATTAGAATTCTAAAGTAAATCTCAATATTTACATAAAATAATTAATATTCTATTTTAATTAGAATTATAAAGTAAATCTCAATATTTACATAAAAGAATTAATTTTCTATTTTAATTAGAATTCTAAATGAAATCTCCATATTTACATGAAAAAATTAATTTTCTATTTTAATTAGAATTCTAAATTAAATCTCCATATTTACATGAAAGAATTAATTTTCTATTTTAATTAGAATTCTAAATTAAATCTCAAAGTTCACTACAATGGGGAGGTTGTGGGTTCGAACCCCCACAGCCTCCCTTATTTTTTGTTTCAATTTCGCTAAAGGGGGACTGTGAGGTGGTGGGTTCGAACCCCCACAGCCCCTCTATTTTTAATTTTTTTTCTTTTGAAAACCCTTCTCTTCGCCTACTGGGAGGTCGTGGGTTCGAATCCCACGCCTCCCCTTTAATTTTACTTTTCTTTTCGCGAGGGAGGAGTGGTCGCGAGTTCGATCCCCTCCAGCCCCATTTTCTTTTTCTTTTTTTTTACGCAAGACAGGGCGAGGGTTCGATCCCCGCCAGCCCCAATTTTTATTTTTTTTTCGCGCATAGCTGGGGGTCGCGAGTTCGATCCCCCCAGCCCCCTCTTCTTTTCCTTTTCTTTTTTTTTTCGCGGAAGGCAGGGGCGAGGGTTCGATTCCCCCATGCCCCATTCTTTTTTTTATTAAAGCCTGCTGCAGGGACGTCCTGGGTTCGATCCCTGCAGCCTAAAAATCTTTTTTTTTATTTCTTTGACGTCCAAAAATTTCCAGATTCTTTTAAAGCCTATTTCTAAGTTCTGGAAATTTATTCCACGATTTTTCTGCACTTTTTCATCAAATTTCACATTAGTTCTTAGGGAGATTTCATGGTTCATTCAATTAACTATAATTCATCATAATAATATCACATTGTACACCCATTACACACATAAAATACACGATAAATGCACAACTTATACACCCCAAAACAATGCCTAAAACACTGCCCTATACAGGCCCATACATCAACTTTTCCGGTCATATTTTGATGATCAATATCGTAATTACCCGCACATAAACACATTCATATTTAATTTAAACACATCATTCATGCAAAAATCTAGCAGCACAACATACCCAACCTACAAATTCGTTAGGGAGCAAAGGACAAGGACATATGAAGGGGAAACAACCTTAGTTTCAAGAGTTTAAGAAACGTTCGAAAGAAAGTACTCTTGGAGAAAGAATTCCATGAGAGAAACCCATACCTTTATTGATGTTCAAACGAAGAATTCACTACCCAAAACTCTCTCCAAAAATCAGTCCAAGTTACTTCAACGTCCACACCACTCAACGAACAACTCCTCTTTGCCTTAATATTTTTTTGGTTGCTTTGTTTTTCTTAAAATTTTATGTGAGTTCTTCAAGCATGAAGAACTGTTGATATTTGGCAGAATAATGTGAGAAAGATGGAGAACGTGAGAGAGAGAGTTAAGAAGCGTGAGAGAGAGAGAACTTTTAGGATTAGGAGACTAATTCAAGAATTAGTCAAATAGTTTAAAATAAATAAATACAAATCTGTTTTTTATTATTATTATTATTTTTTTATTTATTTAAAACGCGAAAGGACCATTATGCCCTTAAGTACCTATTATTCTTATTTATATAAATTTTTTTTTGGATCGTTACACCTACTAACAAAGAATAATCAAAAGACATGTTTTTCTTACACAAAATTCTGAAGAAATAGTAACATTTATAACAAATATTTTCAAACACTTGTAACACCCATTGAAATTAAACATGAATGTCAATTTGATTAATCATCAAAACTAGAAAATAAATCAGCATCATTAGTCCAACGTAGATGGAAATCTCTACCTTCTATAATAAAAAGTTGAAAATTTTCGTTTAGTGATAACATGAACCATAGAAGAGAGAATTGGTGGTTATGAAGAAAAGAGAGAATTAGGGGTCGGGTAATGAAAAAAGAGAGGATTGTTGAGTGTGTGCTAACAATTCATAAGTAACTGGTTGTTGTATCCAAGAAAAGATTCTTCCAATCAAAAAAGTATAACTTGTTCAGTTGGACTCTTCTATAAAAAAAAGCTTAATAGAAAAATCTTTCTATTTTCTTTACACTCAATACTCTCTTTTTTCGTTACCCCCATTTCTTTTTCTTTGTTTTCATTAGCCCCAATTCTCTTTTCTATGGTTGATGTTACTGCTTGATAAAAAATATTCATTTTTCTATTGAAGAATGTAGGGATTTGCGTCTATGTTGGACAGTATTGTTGATATTTTTCTTGTTTTATTTTTTATGATATCTTTCTGTTAATCCAATCGACATTCATATTTTTTTAGGTCAATGGATGCTAGAAGTGATTGAAAATCTATATTTTCGTTATGATTGTTGGGAGTTCTTTAGAATATTGCATTAAGAGAACCTATTTTTCTATTGCATCTTGTTAATATGTATTTCAATCTACGAGCTAATCATTTAGCTTTGTTTTTCTTTGTTTGTTAATATATATATTGTTATACTATTTTGTCTAAAAGAAAAAAATTACATTAATAATTATCATATCTGCATTTTAATTTTGATCATCTGAATTGAACATAAGAATTTTTTCTTGATTGTAGTGAACTCGCCTTTGATAATTCAATTTCAAGAAACTCATTACTACAAATTGCGATGAAAAGAAACAAAAAGATTTTAAACAAAGAAAAACTTGCTGAAGATTTGTGTTTTCAATGTAATGATAGAGGAGAGTTCATGATTTGAGACTATGAGCAAGTCCTTTTGCTATGAAAATCAATTTTATAGTTGGTATATTTGATGAAATAAACTAGTTACAATTATCATAATAATGTTTCTAAAATGGCAACCATGTTTCTTGTTTATTTAATCAATTATAACAAAAACAAAATTAGTTTTTTAGCAAAATGACTTACCCATTGTCACAAATTATGAGCTCTCTCCTCCATCTTTACATACAAACCATTAATATTCTACAAGTTCTTGTTTGTTGAAAATCTTATTGCCCCTCTCCGTTGTACTTTATACTAGATGAGTCTCTTGAAATTGAATTACTTAAGACTCAAATCACTATAATCAAGAAAATTCTCATGGTTGGTTAAGATGATAAAAATTAAAATGCAGATATGACAATTGTTGGTTTAAATTTTTCTCTTTTAGAAAAGATAGTATAAAATTATATTCATCATACTGACAAAGAAAACTAAACCATGATGATTAACCCAAAGAATAAACTACTCATTAAGAAAGCACAACAGAAAAACATAATTTCTTTACACAAAATTCCGAAGAAATAGCAAGAATCATAACAAATTACAGATTTTTAAACAGTTCTAGCTCCCATTGACTTAAAATGTGAGTGTCATTTGATTAATCAAAATATGTCAGACAAATCAAAATAAAAAAAATCAACATCATTAGTCTAACCTAGACGGAAATCGCTACCTTGTAAAATAGCAAGTTGAATTTTATTTTACTGATAACACGAACCAAAGAAGAGAGCTTTGGTGGTATAGAAGAAAAGAGAGAATTGGGGGGCGTGCGATGAAAAAAGAGAGGATTGTTGAGTGTGTGTGAGTAACTCATAGCGACTTTTTTTGTATCCAAGAAAAGATTCCTCCAATCTAAAAAGTATATCTTTGTTCAATTAGCCTCTTCTATTAAAAAAACCTTAATAGAAAAATCTTTCTATTTTCTTTACACTCAATTCTCTCTTATTTCGTTTCCTCTAATTCTCTTCTCTTTTTTTTTTCCATTACCCCCAATTCTCTTTTCTATGGTTGATGTTATTGCTAGAACATAATTCAGCTTTTTATTGAAGAATTTAGGGATTTCCGTCTATGTTGGACTAGTAATGCTGATTTTTTTCTTATTTTATTTTTTAGATATATTTGAATTGATCCAAAAGATATTCATAATTTTTTAGATCAATGGGTGATAGCAGTGTTTGAAATCTATAATTTGGTTATGATTGTTGGGAGTTGTCTAGAATTTTGTGTTAAGAAAACCTGCTTTTCTATTGTGTTTGTTTAATATGTATTTTAATCTCTGGGCTATTCATCGAGCTTTGGATTTCTTTGTTTGTTTGTAGCGACCTGTTTAGTCGTTTTGAGCAGCAGATTTTATTTCTAAAAAAACTGGCTGAGTCGACGGATCCCACGACGGACCGTCATGGGCACGATGAACCGTCGTAGGGGTCTCGTTCCAAAACACTTAGAATTCTTATATTTGGGTACTGAAATCGACTCTCTGAACTTCGTAACGGAATGGCAGGACGGACCGTCGTGGGCACGACGGACCGTCACACATCTTCCACAGAAATTAACTCTCTGAACTTTG
>NC_028640.1:9832468-9832616 GCF_001406875.1 Solanum pennellii
ACACCAGGATAGTAGTAGTGGAGCGGAGTGTTACGTACCGACACGAGAGGGATAAAGATAATGAATCTTGAAATAAGTTAATATACTCAATCTAAAGAACATGTTTCCAAAAGAGTATGGTGTGGAGGCTTGAGTCCTCATAGATATG
>NC_028640.1:9832883-9834712 GCF_001406875.1 Solanum pennellii
CTATTGCTTCTAGCTTGAACTGGATCTTCCTCTTCATGTCTTGATGCCTTGACATTCCGGCATGGACTAGCTTTTTACTTATTTTAGCTTCTTAGATACTCTTAGATTAGTAATTTGAGGATAGATGTTCTTGTGGTGATGACTTCCAGGTTTTGGGAATAAATAGTATTGAGTTTTTATAAGTTATTTCATCGATTTTCATTAATGAGTTAAAGTCTTCCGCATTCTATTTTGTTATTTATGGTTGAAATGTTGGGGATTAGATTGGTTGGTTCGCTCACATAGTAGGTTAAGTGTGGGTGCCACTCGCGACCCATTTTGGGTCGTGACAAACTTGGTATCAGAGCAATAGGTTCGTTGGTCTCATCACACAAGAACGTGTCTAGTAGAGTCTTAAGGAACGGTAGGGGGACGCCTTTACTTTTCTTTGAGAGGCTATAGGACTTTAGGAATATTCCATTCTTTCTTTCTTTCGTGCTATTACTTGGATCCAATTGGTATCTAGGTGATACAAATTGGTATCTAACCATCTTAACTCTATTTCGCAGATGGTTAGAACTAGAGCAACGACTACGTCAACACCAGCACCGGCGTGACAGGGTGCGTCCGAGCCAGCCACTGGGGCTGTAGCTCGAGGAGGAGTAGTGGCAAGAGGCCGTGGTAGAGGTGGTGGGAGGACGTCCTCTAGAGGAAGAGGACAAGCACCCGGCCCACCTAGTACTAGGGCGGTGACTCCTCCACCGACTGAGGAAGTAGTAAGAGAGGGTGAGGAAGGGGAAACTGAGCAAGTGCAGAATGAGGAACTACCACCCCAACCTACCCCAGAGATGATTAATCAGGTTCTTGCTTATCTTAGTGGGTTATCTGATCAAGGCCAGACACCTCCAGTGTTTTCTGCACCAGCACCTCAGGTTCCGGAAGTACAACAGGCAACTGCTGCGGCTCCCCGCATTGATGCTCCATTGGAAATAGCCACGTTTCCTCGTTTGACTACAGGGCCTATAATGACAAGCGATCAGCATGAACTTTTCAGTAAGTTCTTGAAATTGAAAGCTCCAGTCTTCAAGGGTGCTGAATCTGAGGATGCCTACGATTTTCTGGTTGATTGTCATGAATTGCTACATAAAATGGGCATAGTGGAACGATTTGGCGTTGAGTTTGTAACCTATCTTTCAGGGAAACGCCAAAATGTGGTGGCGGTCACATTTTGAGTGTCAACCGGCACAGGCACCACCTATGACTTGGGCGTCATTCTCTAACATATTTATGGAAAAGTATATACCCCGGACTTTGAGGGATAGGAGGAGAGATGAGTTCTTGAGCCTAGAGCAAGGCAGAATGACGGTCACTGCGTATGAGGCTAAGTTTCGTGCATTATCCAGGTATGCCACCCAGCTTTGCTTCAGTCCACAAGAGCGGGTTCGCCGTTTTGTGAAGGGGTTGAGGTCAGATTTGCGGATTTCAGCCTTGCAGGTAGCGGCTACAACGAAATCCTTTCAGGAAGTGGTAGACTTCGTGATAGAGGTGGAGGGAGTGAAGCCATATGACTTCACCATGGCATCGACATCTAAAAGGTTTCGTAAGGAAGGTGAGTTTAATGTTTCTTACTCCAGAGGGCAGGGTTCAGGAGGTTATCCAGCCTGAGCTATTCAGTCTTCTCTGCAGACCGCAGTTGGGGGTCCACCGCAGACCGGTCAACACTTCTCTGAGTCTGGAGGTCACCCCCAGACCTCGTCGTTCTCACAGAGATCTATGCTTTAGTGCAGAGAGTGTTATGGATGTGGAGAGATCGGACACATTAGGAGGTTTTGTCCAAAACAAGGTTACAG
>NC_028640.1:9838173-9839356 GCF_001406875.1 Solanum pennellii
GATAGAGGTACGCAGTTTACTTCTAAATTTTGGAGAACATTGCATATGGAATTAGGTACTAGGTTGGACCTTAGTACTGCATTTCACCCTCAGACCGATGGACAATCTGACCGAACGATTCAGGTATTGGAAGATATGTTTCGTACATGTGTGATAGAATTTGGTGGTCATTGGGATAACTTCTTACCCTTAGCAGAGTTTTCATACAATAATAGCTACCACTCAAGCATTGATATGGCTCCATTTGAGGCACTGTATGGGAGGAGATGTAGGTCTCCCATTGGTTGGTTTGACGCATTTGAGGTTAGACCTTGGGGTACTGATTGTTTGAGGGATTCATTAGAGAAGGTGAAATCTATTCAAGAAAAGCTGTTAGCGGCGCAAAGTAGGCAAAAGGAATATGCAGATCGAAAGGTTAGGGACTTGGAGTTCATGGAGGGTGAGCAAGTCTTGCTGAAGTTTTCACCCATGAAAGGGGTGATGCGGTTTGGTAAAAGAGGTAAGCTAAGCCCAAGGTATATTGGACCATTTGAAGTACTTAAGCGAGTAGGGGAGGTGGCTTATGAATTAGCCTTGCCTCCAGGGCTGTCAGGAGTGCATCCGGTATTTCATGTGTCTATGTTGAAAAGATAACATGGGGATGGAAACTACATTATTCGTTGGGATTCAGTTCTTCTTGATGAGAATTTTTCGTATGAGAAGGAGCCTGTTGCTATTTTAGATAGAGAAGTCCGCAAGTTGAGGTCAAGGGAGATTGCATCCATCAAGGTTCAATGGAAGAATCGGCCGATTGAAGAGTCTACTAGGGAGAAGGAGGCTGATATGCAAGAAAGATACCCACACCTGTTTACAGATTAAGGTACTCCCTTTTGCCCTTGTTTTTCTTCTTGTGATCGTTCGAGGACGAACGATGGGTAAATTGGTATCTATTGTAACGACCTGTTTAGTCGTTTTGAGCAGCAGATTTTATTTCTGGAAAAACTGGCTGAGTCGATGGATCCCACGACGGACCGTCATGGGCACGACGGACCGTCGTGGGGATCTCGTTCCAAAACACTTAGAAGTCTTAAATTTGGGTACTGAAATCGACTCTCTGAACTTCGTAACGGATTGGCAGGACGGACCGTCATGGGCACGACGGACCGTCACACATCTTCCACAGAAATTAACTCTCTGAACTTTG
>NC_028640.1:9840471-9848896 GCF_001406875.1 Solanum pennellii
TATTTTAGCTTCTTAGATACTCTTAGATTAGTAATTTGAGGATAGATGTTCTTGCGGTGATGACTTCCAGGTTTTGGGAATAAATAGTATTGAGTTTTTATAAGTTATTTAATCGATTTTCATTAATGAGTTAAAGTCTTCCGCATTTTAATTTGTTATTTATGGTTGAAATGTTGGGGTTTAGATTGGTTGGTTAGCTCACATAGTAGGTTAAGTGTGGGTGCCACTCGCGACCCGTTTTGGGTCGTGACATTGTTAATCTATATATTTTTTCTAAAAGGAAAAAGATTATACTAATAATTATCATATCTGCATTTTAGTTTTGATTATCTGAACTGAACATATGAATTTTCTTGATTATAGTGAACTGGTCTTTGGTTATTCAATTTCAAGAAAGCCATTACTACAAATTGTGAAGAAGAGGGTCAAAAAGATTTTCAACAGAGAAGAGCTTGACGAATATTGGTGTTTTCACTGTAAAGATGAAGGAGATCTCATGATTTGTGCATATGAGCAAGTCCTTTTGCTAAGAAAATCAATTTTATAGTTTTTTATATTTTATGAAATAAACTAGTAGCATGGTTATCATAAAAAAAAATTAAAATAAAAACCATGTTTCTAGTTAATCTCATCAATCATAACAAAAATAAAATTATTTTTTTAGCAAAAGGACTTGCCCATAGTAAAAAATCATGAGTTCTCCTCCATCTTCACATTCAAAGCGCCAATCTTTTACAATTTCTTCTTTGTTGAAAATCTTATTGCCCCTCCTCGTTGCACTTTGTAGTAGATGAGTCTCTTGAAGTTGAATTACTTGAGACTCACATCACTATAATCAACAAAATTCTCATGGTTAGTTAAGATAATCAAAAATAAAATGCCGAGATGAAAATTGTTGATTTAACTTTTTCCCTTTTAGAAAAAATAGTAGAAAAATATATTCATGAAACAGACAAAGAAAATCAAAGATTGACGATTATCCCAAATAATAAAATACCCATAAACAAACCACAACACAAAAACATGTTTTCTTAACACAAAATTGTGAAGATTTATCAAGAACCATAACAAATTATAGATTTTCAAACACTTCTAGCACCCAGTGACCTAAAACATGATTGTCATTATGATTAATCAAAATATATTATACAAACCAAACAAGAAAAAAATTAGCATCATTTGTCCAACCTGGTCGAAAATCGCTACCTTCACAATAGAAAGTTGAAATTTTTTGTTTAGTGATAACATGAACCATAGAAGAGATAATTGGGGGCCGGATTATGAAAAAAGAGAGGATTGTTTAGTGTGTGTCAACAATTCATAAGTAACTGATTGTTGTATCTAAGAAAAGATTTCTCCAACCAAAAAGTATAACTTTATTCCGTTGCACTCATCTATTAAAAAATCCTTCATAGAAAAATCTTTCTATTTTCTTTACACTCAACACTCTCTTTTTTTCGTTACCCCCAATTCTCTTCTGTTTTTCATTACCTTCACTTCTCTTTTCTTATGGTTGATGTTATAGCTAGAAAAAAAAATCAGTTTTCTATAGAAGAATGTAGTTATTTGCGTCTATGTTGGATAAGTAATACAAATGTTTTTCTTGTTTTATTTTTATGATATCTTTTAGTTGATCCAAACAAAATTCAAACATTTTTAGGTAAATGGGTGTTAGAAGTGTTTCAAAATCTATAATTTTGTTATGATTGTTGGGAGTTCTTTAGAATTTTGTGTTACAAGAACCTGTTTTTCTATTGTGTTTTGTTAATACGTATTTCGAGCTACGGGCTAACCATATAGCTTTGATTTTCTTTGTTTGTTAATGTACAAATATTTTCTGCTATCTTTTCTTATAAGAAAAAAAAATAACACTAATAATTATGATATCTTTATTTTAGTTTTGATCATCTGAACGGAACATTATAATTTTCTTAATTATAATTTTTATGTGAACTGAACATTACAATTTTCTTAATTATAATTTTTATTCTATCTTTTCTAATAACAAAAAAATTAACACTAATAATTATGATATCTTTATTTTAGGTTTGATTATCAAGCTTTGATTCTCTTTGTTCGTAAAGTATATATTTTTTATGATACTTTCTATAAGAGAAAAAGTTACACTAACAATTGTCACATATGCAATGTAGTTATAATCATCTTAACTAAACATGAGAAGTTTCTCGATCATACTGAAGTTGGTCTCTTGTATTTCAACTTTAAGAAACTCATTAGCTACAAATTGCGACGAATAGGAGCAAAAAGATTTTCAACAAAGAAGAACTTGCTGAAGATTTGTGCTTTGAATGAAGAGATATATAAGATCTCATGATTTGTGAATATCAATATTATTTTTTGTATAATTGATGAAATAAATTAGAAACATGGTCATAGATTCTCTCTAGGAAACGTAAGCCTACACCGTGAAACTCTACTTTTAGACTCTCCAATGGCCACCTCGTCCAGCAACCAACATCCTCTGAGGTAGGTTGACTGGTAACTCCATCCGCACTAACATATGTGTAATCCCTAAGACTAAAAAAACCAACGTTAAGCCATTACCACTCAAACCTATAACCAACATGGAGAAACACAAGTCATTTGGGAATTAGAAGAAGTAAACCACATGATCATAAACGGAAATCTGGAATATGCGGTGATTTGAAAGTTTTCATATGGAGGGCCTGACATACAGGATATCAGAAAATTGATCCCTAAACAATGTGAACTAATGGGAGAACGCAATATTGGTTTGCTTAGTAATATACATGTTTTCTTAAGGGAGACATTATTGGAGGATTACGTTCACCTATTATCTGACCCAACATTTATATCACACAGAATAACTGGTCTTTTCCAATGAGAATGCTGAAATGGGATCCAGTTTTCAACCCCGAGGAGTTCACAACAACAACAATTGCATTGACATCTTTTCCATCGCTTCCACGAAATCATTTTGGGGAAGAAGTAGTGTTTTCACTTGCACTAGCAGTAGGAAAACCACTACAGGTAGACTTGTCAACAAAGAATAAGACGAGGCCAACTTGTGCAAGAGTTAAGGTTGATGTAAATCTACTCAAAGAATTCTGAAAACGGATTAGAATTTGAATTTGGATAAACAATGAGGAAGTAATGGAGGAATGGAGCAAAATTAAGTACAATAATGTGCCAAAGTATTGCAGACATAGATTATTCAGGGACAAAATGAGGAACAATGTTTTGTTATGAATCCTAAATTTTATCAGAAAAAAAAGAAGACAAGTTGAAAGGAAGGAAAACGACATAACAGAGAAGAATCCTATTGCTAGGAGAACTGTCGCGGAAGACTCAACAAAAGTGGGAAACATGAAAAAATCCAATGGAGAAGAAGGTTTTGTAGAGCAAAGATACAAAAAATGGGGAGGAGACAGACCTAAATAGTTGTAGATTGTTTGGGACTGGGTTGGAATAATTAATGAAAATAAATACAACCTATTGAAACAAGATAAACAAGAGAAAAGGAAGACAAGGAGAAACGTGATTTGAATTTTGTGGATACAAATGTAGGCACCCCTAGTGTTCAAAGGAGTGCAATCAAGGACAAGAGAACCATGTTTAAGGATGGCACAATGGATAATGAACAGGATGAAGGGTACAATGATGCTGGAAAGAAAAATATAGCAAAACCTAGTGACATTGTGGACAGTTCTCAAGGAAGGAAAAGGGGCAGAGATGTGACTGAAAGGGGTAATGATGAAGTTGTTTCAACAAAGTATAACAATGAGGAGAAAAACTACGGAAAAAAAAGTATTGTACTGATTATGAATTACATGGCGTGCTTGAACAAGATCTAAATTTGGAGATTGACAATATGGGACGAGGCAGAATCTGTAATAAGGAAAGGTCCTGACTTAATAGAGGATGATGATGACATTTTGCAGATAAAAAAAGCACCTTTACGAGGATAAAGAGCTGGAATACAATATTCAACAAATTAGCAAGGCATACCAATAGGTTAAAAAATAGACCAAGGAAAGGCAAAGTAAGAATTCCTTTAAGTTCCAATCATGGAGCACTAGGGAGAGGGCGTCTAATAGTGATCAATGATTAAAAAACATACTCTTCTGGAAAATTAGGTCGTTTAATAATCAAAAATCATTTCAGAGATTAATGGACTTAAACAAAATACACAGATATTCATTCATAGCCCTAATGGAACAATTTCAAAATCTATTTGAGTTGGAAGATTACAAAAGAAAATTAGTCTTTGAGCATGCGGGGGTGAATAGTTCTGGAAATATTTGGGGTTTTTTCGAGGACAATTTGGGAAGGCAACAATATTCTCGAAACGGTCCAACAAATAACCATTTAGTTCAGAATAAAACTTTTTTTTCTAATTATAGCCGTGTACGCGAGATGTAATGCGATGGAAAAATTAGAATTATAGGAGAGGAGGAGCTAGTAGGAAGTCTGAAATGTCCATGGGTCGTCGATGGAGATTTCAATGTTAATCTTAAGGAGGAAGAAAAACTAGGAGGCCTTGCATTCACACATAATGAAGCTTTGGAGTTTGAATCATGTCTCAATGCATGTGCGTTAACAGAGGTGCGAACATCAGGGAGTAAATACACATGGTGGAATGGACGAATAGTGGAGGACTCTATTTTTAAAAGGTTGGATAGTATTCTTGTGAATCATGATTAATGGATTTGTTCCAAACATCTGAGGTGCATCATCTGATCAGACAGGGGTCTAACCATGTACCTATGCATATGAGTTGTAGCTCAAGAGAGGAGACGTTCATAAAGCCCTTTAGATTCTTGAATGTTTTGAGCAAGAAAAAAAAGTTTAAGCAAATTGAGGACTTTGTTGGGAACCCTTTTATACAGTTCCGTGCTAAAATGAAGAGAGTTAAGAAAGCACTGTCATCTTGAAGTAGATCTGCCTACGGAAATGTTTTTCAACAAATTTCCACTATAGAAGATGTGGTAAAGGTCAAGGAAATACAATTGAAAATACAATCATCTGCCAGCAACAAGGCAGAATTGAGCAATGTAGATGCAGAATTGAAGAAATATTTGCAAGTTGAAGAAGATTTGTGTAGTATAAAGACTAGGATGAAATGGTTTTAAGATGGGGATAGAACTACCAAATTTTTCCATGCGTATATTAAAGGTAAAAGGAAGAAGTTGCATATTGGTCAAATAGTGACTGGCCAAGAAATTACGTTGCTGGCAAATTAACAGATTGGTCATGTGGTTGTAGGATTTTTTGAAGAACAAATTCATGTAAAAATGCTGGAAACGGACTGTGCCGTGATTGACCAGATTCCAAAAAGTATATCAGATTACAAAAATGAGGCAATGAGTAGGCTTCTAGATGAGGATTATGTGAAAAAGTGGTCTTTGATTGAATAGGAGCACTGCTTGTGGGCTGGATACATTTACAGGGCATTTTTTTAAAAGTTGTTGGGAGATCATATGGGATGATGTTACTAAATTAGTAAGAGCTTTTTCTACGGGAAGGAGATGTCAAAATTCGTTACCCATACCAACTTAGTATTGCTACCAAAGAAAAATCAGTACGAAGCTTCTCAAATATCAGACCACTAAGTCTTAGTATTTTCTGAATAAGATCATTTCACGAGTGGTTCATGAATGAATTCTGCTGGTCTTACCCCATATAATTTCTCCAACCCAGTTAGTTTTTGTGAAGAGTAGAAGTATCACTGAGAATGTATTGTTGGGAAAAGAAATAATTATATATATATTAATATGAGGAATAAAATGTTAGCGTGGATGTGAAACTGGATACGACCAAGGCATATTATAGAGATTCATGGATATTCTCAACCAAAGTGATGAGAAGATTCTGTTTCTCTGAAATTATTTTTGATATGACATGGAGGATTATTCCCAACAACTAGTATTCAATTCTGATTAATGGTAGGGAACATGATTTTTCAGATCTTCGAGAGGATTGAGGTAGAGAGATCCTCTATCCCCTACTCTTTTAATTATTGCAGTAGAGGTCCTAGAAACAACTTACATGCGGATACATATTTTAAGGGTTATAATTTGCCAAAGTTGAGTCCTGAGATTCATCTATCCTGGTAAATGATACCATCCTTTTTTGCTCAGGGAAAGAAGTTCAGTGATCCAAATAATGCAGGTGCTAAAAGAGTATGCAACTACATCAGGTTAAAAGATATAATAAATATACGAGTTGCTTTTTTTTCATGAGAAAACACCTCTTATTGTGGAAAACACACTGAGGAGGTTAGCTGGGATAAGACAAAGAACTTTTCCTTTTCTGTATTTGGGGTGTCCAATATTTTATGAGAGGACCATCTCTGGGTATTTTGAAGACTTGATTAGGAAAGTTGCTATGATAATCTTCTCATGACATAATAAATTCCTATCAGTTGGAGGTTATGTATGTTTATGACAATCATGTACTTAAGTCTATGCTAGTTTATTTGTTATCAACTATGGACCAAAATAATCAAATTTTTACAAAATTCTTCTGGGAAATGTGGGGGGAGTTAAAAGGTAAACACTATGTGGCATGTGGGGATATCTGTCTTCCAAATGATGAAGGTGGAATTGGATTTAGGTAGATTCAGGATATAAATAAAGCCTTGTTTTCTTAGCTATGATGGAACTCTAGAGTATGCAAAAACTCTTTATGGGTTGAATACATCTAGAATAAGTACTGCAAGAAAATGCATCAGTAAATTGTGAACAGTTCAGAGCCTCACAGATTTGGAAGAAGATGATTAAGATCAGAGTGGAGGCAGAACATGATATATAGTGGCAAATCAAGACTGGAAAATGAAGTTTTTTATTTGATAATTGGAAGCGGCAAGGATCATTATACTTTACTGAAGGAGAGTTGGGACAAGATGAGGAACTGGAGGTAAATTATTTTATCATAAATTATGAGTGGAGTGAAAAAAAGATGAGATCAGTGACTTCAAAGGAAATGGTAAAACATACAACAATTAATATCAGGCCCATTCTCAAGGGAAATAGCGCTGACAAAGCATGGTGATGCATAACATTAAAGGGGATTTCACTGTCAAATCAACCTATAAAAGCATGAAAAGAAAACTGCCAATGAATGAATGGACTAATTATATGAAGGTAAAGCTTTTTCCATTCAAGATTGGTTTTTTCCTATGGAGGGTTTGGAGGGGGAGAATAGCCACATATGATAATTTAAAGAAGTTGAGGATATATGTGGTCTCAAAATGTTACGGTTGTGAGGAAGGTCAATTGGAGACATGTCTTATCTTTTAATAGCAGCTCCCACAACACAAAATCTATGGAAGCATTTTTCTTCTTGTGTAAGTCTCAGTTTAACTGGAAACTAAAACAAACCAGTTATAGATGATGGGAACTCAAGATGTCACAAAAATAAGTTCAGATACTAAAGGTAGTCCCTGCAATCATAATGTGGGAATTATGGAAGAAAATAAATGTGATAAAACATGGGAATGTGATAACTTGTAGGTCTATGTATTATCAGTGTCAATTGGGAATACATCAATTAATAAGGATCAAATTCACATGGATCGAAAGGATGTCAAAACATTGGTCAGAAATGGTAGATACACTTCAGAGATATCCGTCGAACATACATTATCTACTCGTGCGGTGGAAGATGCCAATACATGGTTAGTTTAGTTGCAACACAGATAGATCTAGTGAAGGAAACCTGATCAGAGTGTTTATAGATTTTGTATACGAAATGAAAGAGGATATCTCATATATGCAGAGGCACAGAGCATATGTGTCACGAACCAACCAATCCAATTCTTAACATTTGTACCATAATAAACAGAAAATTAATGCGGAAGACTTAAAACTCATTAACGAAAATCGATTAAATAACTTATAAAAACGCAATACTATTTATTCCCAAAACCTGGAAGTCATCACCACAAGAACATCTATCCTCAAATTACTAATCTATGAGTAGCTAAGAGACTAAAATAAGTAAAAAGCTAGTCCATGCCGAAATCTCAAGGCATCAAGGCATGAAGAGGAAGATCCAGTCCAAGCTAGAAGCAATAGCTCACCCTGAAATCTGGCTTGATGAAGACTGGCTAGAGTTGCGACTGAGTTGAAGACGATGCCACGTTTGCTGTACTCCACAAATGACAAAGAAAGAAACATAAAAGTAGGGGACAGTACAAAACACAAGTACTGAGTAGGTATCATCGGCCAACTCAAAATAGAAAACAGTATATATCAGATTATATCATAAATCAACTACAATACTCAACATGTAGCAACAACAAGTTCTATAATCATTAATAAACACCGCCAAGTTCACCCATGAGGACTCAAACCTCAATACCATACCCATTTGGGAATTAGGTTCATTAGATTGAGTACATTAACATCTTTCAAGATTCATTATCTTTATTTCTCTCGTG
>NC_028640.1:9849257-9849372 GCF_001406875.1 Solanum pennellii
AATAGCTTCATCATGCTTGTTTTGTCACAATTATATAATCACATTCATATAAACATACAATTAAGCATATAGAAGGGTTTACAATACTACCCAATACATATCATTCGCTATTAAG
>NC_028640.1:9849710-9850195 GCF_001406875.1 Solanum pennellii
TACGGCCCGTCGTGCTGCTTCTGTCACAAAGTTCAGAGACTCAATTTCCTTGAAGAGTCTGTGACGGTCCGTCGTGGGTTCCGGCGACTCAGACAGTTTTTCCAGAAATAAAATCTGCTGCTTAAAACGACTAAACAGGTCGTTACAATAGATACCAATTTACCCATCGTTCGTCCTCGAACGATCACAAGAAGAAAACAAGGGCGAAAAGGAGTACCTTAATCTGTAAACAGGTGGGGGGATCTTTCTCGCATATCAGCCTCCTTCTCCCAAGTGGACTCTTCAACTGGTCGATTCTTCCATTGAACCTTGATGGATGAAATCTCCCTTGACCTCAACTTGCGGACTTCTCTATCTTAAATAGCAACAGGCTCCTCCTCATAAGACAAATTCTCATCAAGCAGAACCGAATCCCAACGGATGATGTAGTTTCCATCCCCATGGTATCTTTTCAACATAGACACATGAAATACCGGATGCACTCC
>NC_028640.1:9850426-9851463 GCF_001406875.1 Solanum pennellii
AAGGAATCCCTCAAGAGGTCAGTACCCCAAGGTCTAACCTTAAATGCATCAAACCACCCAATGGGAGACCTACATATCCTACCATACAATGCTTCAAATGGGGCCATGTCAATACTTGAGTGATAGCTATTATTGGAAGAAAACTCCGCTAAGGGTAAGAAGCTATCCCAATGTCCACCAAATTCTATCACACATGCACGAAGCATATCCTCCAACACTTGAATCGTTCGCTCAGACTGTCCATCTGTCTGAGGGTGGAATGCAGTACTAAGGTCCAACCTAGTACCTAATTCCGCATGCAATGTTCTCCAAAACTTAGAAGTAAACTGCGTACCTCTATCTGATATGATGGAGAGTGGAACTCACTGCAACCGAACAATCTCTGAGATGTAGAGTTTGGCTAACTTTTCTGCATTGTAAGTCACCTTGACCGGGATGAAGTGAGCAGACTTAGTTAACCTATCCACAATTACCCAAATAGAGTCAAACTTACCTAATGTCTTTGGAAGACCAACCACGAAGTCCATTGCAATCATTTGCCACTTCCATTCAGGAATGGGCATTCTCTGAAGTGTTCCTCCGGGCCTCTGGTGTTCATACTTCACTTGCTGACAATTTGGACATTTGGCAACAAAATCAACAATGTCACGCTTAATTCTACTCCACCAAAAGTGTTGCCTTAGGTCACGGTACATCTTGGTTGCACCAGGATGTATAGAATATCCGGAACTATGAGCCTCTGTAAGAATAGTGTGGATCAAATCATCAACACGGGGCACACATACCCTTCACTTAATTCTCAAAACACCTTCCTCATCCATTATTGCTTCTTTAGCCTCTCCTCGCAACACCATATCCCGAATTCGGCTTAGTTTCTCATCATCAAACTGTTTTCCCTTGATCTTGTCAAGAAAAGAAGATCTCGCCTCCACACTGGCCAAAAATCCTCTGTTCTCATTTACTTCTAACCTCATAAAATCATTAGCCAGAGACTGAACCTCTCTAGCCAATGGGCGTCTAGAAGCTTGTAAGTGAGC
>NC_028640.1:9856993-10011989 GCF_001406875.1 Solanum pennellii
GTGTCGGTTCGTGACACCCGATCCCCAAATTCTACGTGTCGGTTAGTGACACCCGCTCCACTACTCTCATCGCTTTAGTTCATCAAGCCTTCTTTTATACCAAGGCATCATCAATCTCATTAACAAAGTAGATTAGGGTTTTTCAAGATTTAGGATTCAATAGCTTCATCATGCTTGTTTTGTCACAATTATATAATCACATTCATATAAGCATACAATTATGCATATAGAAGGGTTTACAATACTACCCAATACATATCATTCGCTATTAAGAGTTTACTACGAATAGCATAAACCATAACCTACCTCCATCGAAGATTCGTGATCAAGCAAGCAAATTCCCCAAAGCTTGTGTTTCCTCTTCGTTCGTTTCTCTCTCGATCGTTTCTCTTTCCCTCTCCTTGTTCTTTCTATTTTTCTTATTCAAACCCTCTTTCTTTTACCCTAATTAGCATATAATTAAGTATAAAAGATGAGGAATTAACCCACTCATTAACTCAAGGTTATCTCTTTTAACCCCCAAGTAATTAAACTATTAACATTAACCTACTAACTTTATAATTAAAGTAGGAATAGTCCAAAACGCCCCTTAAATTACTTAACAGAAATCCGACCCAGCCTGGATTACGAAGCCTGTGACGGCCCGTCGTGCTGCTTCCGTCACAAAGTTTAGAGACTCAATTTCCTTGAACAGTCTGTGACGGTCCGTCGTGCCCACGACGGTCCGTCCTGTCATGTCGTCATGAAGTTCAGAGAGTCGATTTCAGTACCCAAATTTCAGAATTCCTAGTGTTTTGGAACGAGACCCCCTTGACGGCCCGTCGTGCCCATGACGGTCCGTCGTGGGTTCCGTCGACTCAGACAGTTTTTCCAGAAATAAAATCTGCTGCTTAAAACGACTAAACAGGTCGTTACAATATGGGAGTCAACCAATATACATGGATGCAAAGATTAGAGCTGTGTGGGATGATTAAAAGTATTGCACCAGTCTTTAACACCCCATATAAAAAACAAACAAAAAATAAGTTTTTCAAAAATCTACAAGTGCAATCAACTATTACTATCGCCGGACCGTAGTCTGATCTATGGCTCGTACTGTGCATCCATCATTTTCCACTGAATCTCTCCCATAACATATCCTAGAAAAATTGACGAAGTGTTAATCTACCGACAGACCTACGGTCCGTAAGTCAGACTACGATCCATGGTCTTGTTCGATGCATTGAGACTCAAGTTACCCAGCCTCTAACATGAACTACGGATGACCAGCACGGACCATCCTTCGATCTACAGTTTGTTGGTATGAACTTATGTGATGTTTAGCAGTTAGTTAAGGGGAATTAGGTGTCCCATGAACTATGATATGATAGATAATAACTTATCTTTCCATAGCCATCGAGTTTGCTAAACCCTAACCTTTGAGAAAATTTATGCCTGTTTTAGAGAAGGCTTGTCAAGCAGATCCAAACGACGGACCGTCGATTGAGTGGCATCCTTTCAGACAAGTTCGCCGATTAATCTGACATTAATTAGTTTAGGGTTTTTTTTTGGTTCGTTTAACCCCTAAGATACGTCATTTAAGCCCTAAATCGTCAAATTTTTGTAATTTTAATCCTAGAAACATAACAAAAACTTACCTAAGTAAAATTATTAATTAAAATTTAGAAAATTAGAAGCAAGAAAAGAGAAAAAAGTTCAAGAACCCTACTTCAAAAACACAACAATGTTTCATCAGTGTCAGCCCCAAAATCTAAAGATTTCTCCGTGGATTTCATCACCCGGTATGTGAGATTTCACTAGTGAGTTCCTTTCACCCATTGGGTCCTTAGTTTTTAGTTAAATTCTTGATTCCCTTATCATGATTAGACCTAGGGTTTCTAGGACTTCAGCAAACTATCATGAATTAGTTAGTTATATGTTCCAAGTCAGATTACCATATTATTACGCAGTTTATTGCATGAATTTTAGAACCCTAGCTATGTATTTCTTTAAGTCTTGAATTACACATGCTAGGTCAGATATTTCATTTACTTCAGATAAACATGACTCATTTATTACTTTATCATTATAAGATAAATTATTGCATTCTCAGTTTCCATGTTCAGTTGCTATCCAATATTTACATAAATTCACTCATAATGTGTTAATCACTTAATTCATTGGGACTAGCATAATACCTAGTTGGATTAGGGTTCAGCGTACCCGAATAGTCCCAAATTAATAGCCAAGTAGATTGTAGGTCCCCCCTATGGGTATCATTTTAGTGATTACACCATCATGACTCTTTTCCTCTAGTAGGTATATTGGGTCTCTCGATGGGGATTATACATCGGACACAAAATTTAGCTCATGTGGTTTTACTATCGGCTATTAGTAACTTCCACGGTTCAATAAGACTCTATTTCAGTGACAGTATTTACAGTTAACTTAGTATTCAGTCTCAACATGTTATAAATTTGGTCATTGCGTCCAATTAGCTAAGAATTTAGTATATTATGTTCAGGATATTATATATGCTTTTGTGCTTGTTCAGTTATAAATTATTTCATCTTTATTCTATCTTACATGCTCATTACCTTTAAAGTATTGACGCATACGTGGGCTACATCTTCTCGTGATGTAGGTTCAGGTTCTTATAATCTAGATCAAGCATAGGTCGATTTCCGATCTCTAATTCAACAAAATTAGTGGTGAGCCCTTATTCTCCGAGGACAATATTCATAAGTTATTTCTACTATTTTAGTCCTTTAGTTTCAGTTTTTCCTAAACTTAGTAGGGGCCTGTCCCGCCATTTTTAGTCAGTTAGAGGATATTTTAAGATATACTTAGTTTTAGCTTAGTATTGAGTTTATAACTTCTTTGTATTAAATTCATCAGTTTTCATATATCTCAATTTTAGCATATGGGTATTTCCATCTTTTCGTTTTAGATTATGATTTAGCATCGCATTTAGTTTATTATCTTTAGTATGCTCGTGATGATGTCAGCAGCGTTAGTTTTGGATCACTTGTGGTCCCAGGTCTCGTGTCCACGTCTCAGGGGTAGCTCGGGGATTGAAAAACTTGGTATCAGAGCACTAGAATTAAGTGTCCTAGGATGTCTTAAAAGTCAAACTACGTAATGTCTATTTCATGTATGTGAAGTGGACCACATATAATGAGAAAGAGACGATGAAGTGTTTTAGGAAAAACATCACTTTCTTATAATCTTATCAAGCGTAAGGTATGATCTAATTCTATTATAACTCAACGTTGTATGTTTTAGATCATGCCTGCTCGTAGAGCTAACGCAACGAATGTGAATGCCAGAAATGCAAACGCAGCTCGTCCAATACCATATCAGGAATTCTCCAATGTTGAGTTCAAGAACACCACTCAGATGTTCGCTCTGAGTGTGGCCACCCAGAAAAATCTGGGTCAAGCTCATGTGAATGAAAATGGTGGATCCACAACAGCTAGGGTCCGTGACATTGTTTGAATGAATCCATATGACTTCTTAGGATCTCAGACTAGTGCGGATCCCCAGAACATCTTGGATAAGATCAAAAAGATCTTTTGAAGTGATGCAGGTCACTAGGAATGATCGGGTTTATTTGACATTATACAAACTGAAATATGTTGCTCATATCTAGTACACTTAGTGGAAGGAAAATAGGGGTAGAGATACAACTCCTATTACTTAGGATTGCTTAAGTGAAACCTTCATGGGAAGGTTTTACTCAATAGAGTTGAGAGAAGCAAAGGCTCAGGAATTCATAAATTTATGGCAAGGAAACATGACGGTCCAAGAGTATGGGCTCAAGTTTAACAAACTCTGCAGGTATGCCCGTCACATGGTTGCTGACTCCAGGGCTCAGATGAATAAGTTCTTGTATGAAGTGTCAGATTTGGTGAAACTAAAGTACAGAAATGATATGTTAATAGGAGATATGAACACTATATGATTATGACTCATGCTGAGCAAGTTGAGGGTGATAAGCTTAGGCAACACGCCAATGAGAATAAGAAGGCTAGGACTGGGAACTATAACTATTCTCAGCAGAAATCGGTGGTGGAAATCGTTCAGAGTGTAAGCAGAAATTTTCAATCCCAGCCACATCATTAGCTACTGTTCCATAATATAAGGACAAGTATGATTAGGAGGTTAAAGCACCAAGTTCTAAGTCTCATGGAAGTGTTTCATGCACCAAGACTTACCCCAGTTGCCCTGAGTGTTGTTAGAGACATCAAGGTGAGTGCCTCACTAGAAAGGAAGGACGATTTTGGTGTTGTCTGTCTGGTCACAGGTTGAGGGATTGTCCTTCTACATAGGGTCTAGGAGGTGGTAATGCTTGAGCAGCACCAACAAGTCACCCGACTGAGGAGGGTAACTCATATAGTACGGGTGGCGGTCAGTGCCAAAATAGGTTGTATGCTCTTCATGATCGCCAGGATCAGAAGGTTCTTCTAATGTAGTCACTGATACATTCCGAGTTTTTGACCTTGATATTTATGCATTATTAGATCCAGGTGATACTTTTTCTTTTGTAAATCCTTACATAGCAGTCCAAATCAGTGTTAGTCTAGAAACTCTCTCAGAACCTTTCTTAGTCTCTACTCTAGTTGGTTACCCAGTTTTAGCTAGACGCGTATACAGAAATTGACCCATCACAGTCTCTCAGAGGTCACCTCAGCAGATGTTGTAGAGTGAGAAATAGTAGACTTTGATGTTATTCTAGGCATGGATTGGTTACATTTATGTTATGCCTCAGTCAATTGTAGAACTAGGATTGTTCGTTTTCAATTTTCAAAGGAACCAATCTTAGAATTGAAGGGTAGTATCTTAGTGCCTATGGGTCAATTCAATTCTTACCTTAAGGACAAAAAGATGATCTCTAAGGGTTATCTCTATTATCAAGTTGGGTTAAGGATTCTAGCTGTGAAACCCCAACTCTTGAGTCAGTTCCAGTAGTTAGTGAGTTTCTAGAAGTGTTTCCACTAGATCTTCCCGGAGTCCCTCCGGAAATTGACTTTCTAATTAATCTACTTCAAGATACCCAACCTATTTCTATTTCTCCTTACAAAATGGCTCCAACAGAGATTAAGGAATTGAAAGATTAGTTGTAAAACCTTTTAGACAAGGGCTTCATCAAACCTAGTATTTTACCATGGGGTGCACCAGTGTTGTTCGTAAAGAAGAAAGATAAATCTATGAGAATATGCATTGATATATCAAACGTTAATAACTTATTTGTATTAAATCATCAGTTTTCATATATCCTAGTTTTAGCATATGGTTTTCTCCATCTTTTATATTAAATTAATCCCTCCATTTAAAAAAGGATGGTCTAGTTTGACTTGGAACGGAGTTTAAGAAAATAAATAACAAATTTTAATCTTGTGGTACTAAATTAAAGTTCTGTAAAATGTACCAAAATGCCCTTTAATCTTTTGGTCTTAAACATGCCGTGTGGAAAGTTAAAGTTAAACTGTTGACAAAAAAGGAAAAGGGTCACTATTTTTGAAACATACTAAAAAAGAAATAGGGACATTCTTTTTTAAACGGAGGGAGTATTATTTAGATTCCGCATTTAGTTTATTCTATTTAGTATGGTAATGATCATGCTAACCGAGTTAGCTTTGTATCACTTGTTTTCCTAGGTTCTGTGTCCACGTCTCAAGGGTAGCTCGAGGCGTGGAAAAACAAATTACTAGAGACCCACTTCCCTAAAATCAAGAATTTTCTCATGTTTATTTTAGATTATCATAACTAAAGTAAAAATATGACAATTGTTAGTGTAATGTTTTCCTTTCTAGACAAAATAGAAGAAAAATATGTACATTAACAATAAATAAAATCAAAACTTGATGATTAGCCTGGAGAATGAAATACCCATTAACAAAACACAACAGAAAAGCAGGTTCTCATAATACAAAATTTTGAACAAATACAAAGAATCATAACAAAAATATAGATTTTTAGACACTTCATGCATTGACCTAAAAATAGGAACGTCATTTTGATCAATCCAAAGATGTCATGAAAATCAATAAAACAAAAAAACTCCAATTTGGAAAATTTGAATTCATGCTAGGGCTTATAGAGAAGAGTTTACGCAGACATGAGGTTTCTAGTGATTTCGAGAACATGCTGAGTTTTTCCTTTAGTTTGTCCACTGTTGTAATTTTATTCAGTTGACATAATTACACCCCTGCTTTACGTTTAAATATTTCAACTTCTTAGTACCTCGATTATAGGAATGCCCACTGTAAATTATATATCATATTTGTGAATATTTCTAAATATGCAAAATGCACTTCTAGGTAACAGAATATCATCAAAAAATGAAACTAAAGAAATTAAAAATTGTTAATTTAGCACTAGAATGTACCATTCTTCTGGGAAACTAAAAATCTCAAAATGAGGAAGATATCTTCTTCTATTGGACAACATAAGCACATTCAAGACTGTGAGGAAATAAGCAAATCTAAGTCACAATTAATTTCAATCAATATTAATTGAAAAGTCAGTGGGAAGAACCGAATCTTAACTGTAGGTAGATAGGACACTCTCCCTCTATAGTTTTTGATGCTATGAATAATTCGAGTTTCAACCTTGCGCTTGAAGATTCAAATACAACAACGGTTGCATTTATTTCCTCCACAAGTAGAATTGTTGCTCCCAATTGCACATAAAGTGTAGGTGGTCGCACAAATAATATAGTGACTCTTAAAATAATTGAATTATCGAACCCAAAGTAATTTTTAGTTAACTATTAGCCTAATTATTTATTTAAGAGTACCAAAAGTTTTTGATTTTATTTGTAAAGAGAAGAATGCAAGAATTAAATAACAAGATTACGTCGTTAAACAATTTCAAGGCCACAACATGCCTAGGGTTTCGTGTATCTCATATAATGCACGAAATAACTAGTTTATCAAATTACTGATTTATAGGTTTGAACTTATGATATTAGTCTTTCGATCTGTAATCGCCTACTCCAAATAGTTGTCTCGAACTACATCATTGAGAGGGATAGATAGTCCTAATTGGTTAGAATTTATATTTCATCCTTCTTCCTAACCAAGCCAAATGTTTGTCTGGGCGTCACTCCTAAAATAATCAACTCAATTTAAAGGAAGCTCATGCTTTCGGTATCCTTTGGTCTATCTACCATACTTTCCCTCCAGTTTAAGAGTATAAAAGAAAATTTATCTCTATGCTGGTTAGTCAAGAAATACTAAAACAAGAATAGAGAATTAATTTAAGCGATAACAAATCATTAATTCGAAACAATCGATTTTGAAAAATTTCCATAGATACAGCCCAATAACAATGGCCTATATCTACTAATTATATCATCTCATATCATATCATATATTTGTAAAAAAGAGAACCCTAGACCCGCCTACGTGGCCCATCACAAGCAAGAATTCCCTTTTAAATTTATTTATTTCCAAAACTAGCCTTCCTCTTTCAACGAAAAGATGTAGTTTTATGAAAAGTTGCAAATTTAATAAAGAGGTGTGACTTTTGTCAAAAGTTGTGACTTTTATGAAAATTTGTGACTTTAACGAAGAGTTGCGAGTATTATGAAAAGTTTTGACTTTCATGAAAAGTTGCAAATTTAATGAAGAGGTGTGATTTTTGTCAAAATTTGTGACTTTTATGAAAATTTGTGACTTTAATGAAGAGTTGCGACTATTATGAAAAGTTGTGACTTTTATGAAGAGTTGCATTTTAATAAAAGTTGTGACTTTTCTGAAAGGTTTTGAACTTTCTTCAGGTTTGTAACTTTTCCAAATAGTTGTAACCTTTCTGTTAAAACACAATAAATGTTTGTTCACACTATATTTTGTTGTCTATAAAAAGAGTAATTCTCTCTTTTTAAATCAAAAAGAATTTCATCTTCTTCTTCTACTTTCGCAAAATTAAATGTCCGTGTACTTTACTCTTGTTTAGTACTTATCGACACCACTATATATATATCAATAAGTTGGTGAAAAAAAATATTTCGATCTTGAGAGCATGTAATTCTTTAGACCTAGGTATTGCCCACATCCAAGATTTCTATTAAGGGGTTTTGAAAAAATAGAGTAGTGGTTTGAACCGCTCAACCACAAAGTCAGCCTCTTTTCTTATATTCGGGAGGTTGAAAATTAATATATAAATATAAAAATTCTTTAATATGCCTTAAATATACGACATATTTTTTGCTGAGGGGGGTCATTACTCTAGGTCCGCCTCTTATTGGAGGGAAATAGTTTTCATAAAGGGAAATTGTGCTCTTCTACTTTGTTCTTCATTCTATCACACACACACACACACACAGACACACACACACACACACACACACACACATATATATATATATATATATATATATGTATATATATAGGAGGGCAGACTACTTCACCTTAATTTCGTGTAAGAAGTTAACTCAACCTAAGGGCAGTCCAGTCTCACTCAACTCAGCCCATTCCGCAGCCTATTCTGCCTAACGTTTCAGGACATTTTTCTTCTTTTATGCCTTAGAATATTTTTCATACTTTAACATGAAATCAGCTAATAAAAATACAGGCAAACTCAACCTTTTTATTTATAATAAAAATAATACAATGGACTCACCCATTGAACAATAATTTTGTCAAACTTTGACTTCCACTTCGACTTAAGGCACAATAACAAGTCGATTGCAGCATTAGACACTTCTTAAAAGCGTCATATTTTATTACAAGGGTCTTGGTGAAATTCCATACTTAATCTTCTCTCTTTCACTTTTAGGATGACAAGTCCATTCAATTTTCTATACTTAGCCAATTTCGTCCAACACACAAGGTTGTCCATTTATAGAACATGTGGCAGCCCTGTGATACATAGCATAGTGTCGTGACACGTATCTAAAACGTCTCAAATTTTTATCCCACTAAAATATAATTCATTTGACATCCCCAAATGATAACAAAAATTTAAAATTCGAATTCAGAATGCATACAAGAGATACAACGAATCCGGACACAAGCGGTTACAAAAAGGTAACTGTCGCATGTGCTTGGCATGTGATCTTATTACTTGAATTTTGTTTCCTTGATGCATTTTCCTTCAATGTTTTTGGACTCAAATACAATATGCAAGTATTGTATAGTCATTGACTCATCAAAGTCCACTCGAATCCATTCGCACAAATTCCATTCCTGCGCACCACCAATGTCTTGCCACTGCCTACCACTACCTACCTTTGGGAATGCTAACTTTTAATCGACTCGTGTAATTTCTTGTTTTCTTGCTAAGTTTCATTTACAATTGACAATACTTCAATCTATCTCAGCTCAATTTTCCCTCATTTGACCAGACCATCTATTTCTCGCATGACAACTTTGCCCAAAATTGATTTAAGCCAGCGCCCAAGTCATGCCATGGGTTGTTGCCTTGCCAACGCCATATCATGTCTTGACACTATCCTACTAACATATTTTGAGCCCAATTGACCATGCCAAAGGTCTGCTCACACAATGCATGCTTGATTCCACCCGCATATTTGCCTTTGGCAAAGCCATTCATGTCAGCCCTTTGCCACACCCATGCATATGCTTAGTCATTTGGTCAGGACCCTTACAAACTTTCCCAACGTAATGAAGCTCAACGTCTTGGTCGAGGACACCATTCATCTGAACCTATTTGAGTTCCGAACAAGGATCATATCCTGTCCAACATCTTTATCTTCAACCAACGCCTAAGAGTTTACTTTTGACATTTCTGCATCATTGTTCTTTTCCTTTTCCAATTCAGCAGAAAGTATGGCATTCACTTTCACTTGCGCTAGATAGTCCCTTTTCAAATGAGGACCACAACAAGTAAAGAATTCTTCAAACATTCCCTTCTGTTTTGGAAAAGAAGCCTCCCCTTGTCTAGTGTTCGCACCTTCATCTTTCTTTTCGGCAGCTTGGCCCTTCCAATTTTTCATCAACTCTTTCCCCTTGTCTTTATGTTTGAAGTGCGATGAATCCCTTGGGTCGTTACCCTCATTGAAGTCAGCCAACTTGTCTGCTGCTACTATGGAAGAAATAAGAGTTTGGACATTCTATCTCCCTAGCTCTCTTTGTGTCCATCATTTCAACCCGCTTATGAAAGAGTTAAACTTGTCTTCTTCGACCATGTTTCCTATATTCTACATCAAGGGCAAAAATTCCTTGATATAAGGCCTCACTTTGCTGCCTTGTTTCAAACGTCGTAGCACATCCCTTGCCAACTAAGACGAATTGCTTTGAAGGAATTGAGTTTTCAATTCTTTCTTTAACATTTCCCACGTTTTAATCTGTAGTAGATTCAAACCCTCTACTTCAGAAACCCTTGTTTTCCACCAAACCTTTGCATCATCACATAAATACATTGTTGTGACTCACACCTTTTCCGCATCTTGAACCTTTGCTGCCTTGAATTAGTTCTCGATATTCCAAAGAAAGTTCTCCAATTCCTTGGCACTCCTCACACAATTATAAGCCTTAGGTTCTACAACCATCATTCTTATGGGGCCAATTCTTCCTTGCAACACCCGACGTAGATGAAAAACTTCACCACGCAGATCTTCTTTCTCCGTGCGAACAAGTTCAATCTTTTGTTAGGTTGTTTCGTGTTTGGATGCATATTCTGCTTCTAACAACAAAACTTTTTCGTTTAGAAACTCTTTGGTAAAGGTTAATTCTGCCTTCACTCTTTGAATTGGAGTTACCAGATCAACCAAATCCTCCCCATCGTTTGTTCCACCAATTAGTGCTTCAAATCGTGTCACCCTTTCCAGCATACTACTCCACCTTAATTTCGTGTAAGAAGTTAACCCAACATAAAGGCAGTCAAGTCTAACTCAACTTAGCCCCTTTTACAGCCTATTCCGCGTGACGTTCCAGGACGTTTTTCTTCTTTTATGCCTTAGATTATTTTTCAGAATTTAATATGAAATCAACACATAAATATACGGGCAAACCCAACCTTTATATTTCTAATCAAAATAATACAAAGGACTCACTCGTTGAACACCAATTCTATCCCGCTTCGACTTTGACTTTGACTTAAGGCACAATCACAAGTTGGTTGCTGCCTTAGACCCTTTTTAAAACCCTCACGTTTTATTCTAAGTGTATTGGTGAAATTCTAGACTTAATCTTCCATCTTTCACTTTTAGGATAACAAGTCTATCCTATTTTCCATACTTAGCCAAATTTATCCTACCGAGAAGGTGTCCATTTATAGAATATGTGGCAACCTTGTGTTGACATAGCATAGTGCTGTGGCACATGTATAACACTTGTAAAATGCTTAGACCACTAAAATATAATTCAGTTGACATCCCTAACTGATAGAAAAAATTCAAAATTCGAATTCAAAATGCATATAAGAGATATAACGAATCTGGACACAAGTGGTAATAAAAAGGTAATCGCCGTATGTGCTTGGCATGTGAGCTTGCTTACTGGATTTCGTTTCTTTGCTGCATTTTACATCAATATTTTAGACTCTAATACAATGTACAAAAATTGTATAGTCATTGCCTCATCAAAGTCTAACCAAATCCATTCGCACATTTTCCATGTCTCCGCACCACCGACGTCCAGCCGCTGCCTTGCTTGGGCAATGCTAACTTTTAATCAACTCGTGCCATTTCTTGTTTTCTTGCTGCGTTTCATTCATAATTGACAATTTTTCAATTTATCTAACCTCAATCTTCCCGCATTTGACAAGACGATGTGATTTTTGCATGTCAACTTTGCCCACAATCGAAGTTAGCCAGCGCCCAAGTCATGCCATGTGTTGTAGCCTTGCCAACGCCTATGTAATGTCTTGACACTGTCCGACTAACATATTTTTTACCCAATTGACCATTCCAACACTCTTCTCACACAACGCATGCTTAATTCCACCCGCATTTTGGCCTTTAGCAAAGTCATTCATGCCAACCCTTTGCGATGTCTATGCCTATGTCGAGTCATTTGGTTAGGACCCTTACAAACTTCCCCCCACATATTTAAAATCGACGTCCTCTTTGGGGAAATTATTGATCTGAACCTATTTGGGTTCCGTACAAGGTTCATATCCTGTCCATCATCTTCGTCTTCAACCAACGCCAAAGAGCTTACTTTTGGACATTTTTGCATCATTGTTCCTTCCCTTTTCCAATTCGGAAGAAATTCACTTTCACTTGCACTGGATAATCCCTTTTAAAATGAGGACCACAACAAGTAAAGTATCCCCCAAACATTCCCTTCTTCTTTGGAAAAGAGGACTCTCCTTCTCTAGTTTTCCCACATTCATCTTCTTTTTCGGCAACTTGGCCTTTCCCATTTTTATTTTACCATTTCCCATTGTCTTTTTGTTTGAAGTGAGAAAAACCCCTTGGGTTGTCACCGTCATCGAAGTTAGACAACTTGTCTACTGCCACTATAGCAGAATTAAGAGTTTTGAAATTTTATCTCCTTAACTCTTTTTGGTCCCATCCTTTCAACCCGCTTATGAAATAGTGCAACTTGTCTTCTTCGACTATGTTATCTATATTCAACATCAAGGAAGAAAATTCCATGATATAATCCCTCACTATGCTGCCTTGTTTCAAAAGTCGCAGCCCATCCCGTGCCAACCAAGACGAATTGCTTGGAAGGAATTGAGTTATCATTTATTGTTTAACATTTCCCACATTTCTTTAACCATTCTACGTGTTGCCACTACAAACCAGAATTTCCTTTTAAATTTATTTTTTTCAAAACTAGCCTCCTTCATGAAAAACTGTTACTTTTATGAAAAGTAACGACTTTAATGAAAATATGTGACTTCTATGAAAAATTATGACTTTTATGAGGAGTTATGACTTTTATGAGGAGTTATGACTTTTATGAAGAGTTGCGACTTTTATAAAAAGTTGTGACTTTTATAAAAAGTTTAGACTTTTATGAAGAGTTGCAACTTTAATGAAAGGTTGTGATTTTTACTAGGGGCTGCAACTTTTTAAAATAGTTGTAACATTTCCGATAAGGCACAATAAACATATGTTCACGCTATCCTTTGTTGTCTATAAATAAAGAAAGTTCCTCTCATTTTAAAACAATGAAAATTTTAAACTTCTACTTCTTCTTCACAACGAAATATTTTTTCATCTTCAGTGGCTCATAGAGTATGTATTGTTAGGCACAAAAAAACTATTAGATATATGGATATGAGGGGGAAAATGTTAACATGGATATTCTCAACCAAAGTGATCAGAAGATTGTGTTTCTCTAAAATGATTTTTGATATGATATGGAGGATTATGTCCAAAAACTGGTATTTAGTTCTGATTAATGGTAGGGAACATGGTTTTTTCAGATCTTCAAGAGGATTGAGGCAGCGAGATCCGCTATCCCCTACTATTTTAATTATTGCAGCAGAGGTCCTAGAAACATCTTACATGGGGATGCATATTTTATGAGATATAATTTGCCACAGTGGAGTCCTGAGATTAATCATTTATCCTAGTAGATGATACCATCCTTTTTCCCTCTGGGAAAGAAGTTTAGCGATCAAAATAATGCAGGTGCTAAAAGAGTATTCAAGTACTTCTTGTCAAATGATTAATAAATATAAGAGTTACTTTTATCTTCATGAGAAAACACCTCTTATTGTGGAAATTAGACTGAGGAAGTTAGCTGGGATAAGACAAAGAAGTCTTCCTTTTCTGTATTTGGGATGTCCAATTTTTATTTGAGGAGCATATTTTTTGTATTTTGAAGACTTAATTATGAAAGTTGTTATGATAACCTTCTCATGGCATAATAAATGTCTATCTATTGGAGGTAAGCATGTTCTTGTAAATGATGTTCTTCAATCTATGCCAGATTACTTTTTATCGACTATGAATCAAACAGAGAAAGTCATGGACTAAAATCATCAATTTTTTACTAAATTCATTTGGGAAATGTAGGGGGAGTTAAAGGTAAAACACTTGGTGCCATGGGGGGATATGTTTCTTCGAAAAGAGGAAGGTGGAATTGGATATATGTAGATTCAAGATATAAATAAAGCCTTGTTTTCTTAGCTATGTTGGAACTCTAAAGTATCCATAAACTCTTTATGGACTGAATACATGTGGAAAAAGTATTTCAAAAAAATGCATCTGTTAATTGTAAAATGTTTAGGAGCCTCACATGTTTGGAAGAAGATGATTAAGATCAGAGTGGAGGTAGAACATGATATATAGTGGCAAATCAAGACTGGAAAATCTAGTTTTTTATTTGATAATTGGAACACGCAAGGATCATTATACTTTACTGAAGGAGAGTTGGCACAAGAGGTGGAATTGGAGGTAAATTATTTTATCATAAATTATGAGTGGAATGAATAAAAGCTAAAATAAGTGACTTCGGAGGAAATGGTACAACATACAACAACGAAAATAAGGCTCATTCTCAAGAAAGTCAGCACTGACAAAGCATGGTGGATGCATAGCATTAAAGGCGATTTCACTGTCAAATCAACCTATAAAAACATGAAAATAAAATTGCCAGTGAATGAATGGAGCAATTATATAGGTGTAAAGGGTTTGCCACTCATGATTGGTTTTTTCTTATGGAGGGTTTGGAAGGGGAGAATAGTCACATATGATAATTTAAAGAAGTTGAGGATACATGCGTTCTCAGAATGTTACTGTTGTGAGGAGGGTTACTTGGATACATATCTTATCTTTTACTAACAACTCACATAGCACAAAATCTATGGAAGCATTTTTCTTCCTGTGTAGGTCTCAGCGTAACTGGAAATCTAAAACAAACCATTTATAGATGGTGGGAGCATAAGATATCATATAAATAAGATAAGATACTAAAGGCAGTCCCTGCAATCATAATATGGGAATTATGGAAGAGAATAAATACTATAAAACATGGAAAGGTGATAACTTATAGGTCTATTTATTATCAGTGTGAATTGACAATACATCAATTAATAAGGATCACATTCCATGGATCAAAAGTATGTCAAAACATTGGTCAAAAATGGTGGATACACTTCATAGATATCCGTCCAACATACATGATCGACTCGTGAGGTGGAAAATGCCAATACAGGGTTGGTTTACTTGCAAAACGGATGGAGCTAGTAATGGAAACCCGTTCAAAATGCTTATGGTTTTTGTATAAAAATTAAAGGAGGAGTTCTCATACATGCAGAGTTACAGAGCCTAGGGGAGGCAACCAACATACATGGAGGCAGAGGTTAGAGCCGCGTGGGATGCTATTAAGTATTGTATAAGTTATAAGATGAATACTATTCATGTGGATACAAATTTATTGATTTTAAAGGACATAATTGTGATGAATTGGAAAATACCATGGGAGTTTGCTAAACAAAGGGAAGACATACATGAAATGGTGGCTCAAAATATTGTACTGTGCAACATATTTTCCGAGAGACAATTTGGCTAGACGACTTTGTAGCAAATACAAAAATTGACAAAGAAAGAAAACAGGTATTCTTAAGCTTTAATCAATTACCAAGTCTTGGAAGAAAGATTCTTAATACGGGCAAGCACTAAATCCTTCTGTTCCTATAAAATCAAGAATAATGAAAACAGACAACAATGGGTAGCATTCTTAGTTACGATGACGACACAACTATATAAACAAGTTATATTCTGGAATTAACTGGAGCAGAAGTGTTGTCAAAGAACTTAACATAGGAATAAGCTATTTCAACAAGAAAAATGTGATACATAGACGAGTAAAAGTTAGAGTAAAGGGACCAAGTCTCATATGTTTGAAGCACTCAGCAAGGAATCTGATAGATGAAAAGTCCTTTTCTCGTATTCGGCTTCATCTACAACAAGAATCATAGTTAAATGAGAAGAATAGAAAAGAGGAAGCAAGTGAGAAGGGTAAATCACTTATACAAATTTTAAAAACTAAAAAAGAAGGCCACTAATAACTATCAAGTTCGACAAGATCTCCAAATTCCAACCGAAAAGTACGCCTTTAATAGTCACAATCAGCTGGCAGAAGAGGAGACACAATTCAAAAAAGAGGGCGGACAAACCTTTGAAAGCTTATGAGAATAGAAGGTCTAAAATGCTTGATGAAAAATGTTTATTCCATGGAGAAGTACATTTTCATGCCTACAACGAGGGGAAATGAGCAAGGAAGAAGGGAGAACTGAGAAAGGAAGTTGAAAGAGCATTTGTGGAAACCCTTCCAAAGTGGAGTTTTATTATAAAGGTGTGGTTTGGTCACTTTGGAGCCGACTAGAACCCATTTTGTTTACGTAAATATTTTTCCCTTTTGGGTTGTTTAATAAATGGACCTTGACTCCAACTTTAGCTTAAGAAAAACTAGAAACATGTTCATCATTTGGAAACATTTTTATGATGAGAATTTTTGTAGCTTATTTCATCAAATATAACAAAAATAAAATTGATTCTGTTAGTAAAACGACTTGCCCATAATCATCATGTGTTCTCAACCACATTTATGTTCAAAGCATCAATCTTCAGCAAGTTCTTTTTTGTTTAAAATCTCGTTGTCCCTCCTCATCGCAATCTGTAGCACATGAGTCTCTTGAAACCTGTAACACCCTCTATCTAGAACGGATCAAAAATAAGTTGTTCAGAAATCTACTTTTTCAATCGATGGTCACTATTGAGGGACCGTAGTCTTATCTACAGTCCATATTGTGCATCAGTCATTTCCAATTGAAGCTCTCCCAAAACTTAGAATAGAAAAATTGACTAAGTGTCGATCCATGGATAGACCAACAGTATGTAAGTCAAACTACGGTCCATTGTCTGTGTCCATGAATTAAGACTCAAGTTACCCAACCTTTGACATGAACTATGGATGACCAACAGGGACCGTTGTTTGATCTACATTCTGTAGGTCTGACCATAACTGACGTTTAGCCGTTAGTTAAGGGGAATTGCTAATAGGGTCAAATTCAAATTGTTATAACCTTTAGCACAAAATGAATTAGGTTTCCAATAACATATTATATGATAGATAATTGACTCATCTTTCCATAGCCATCGAGTTTGCTAAACTCCAACCTTAAAGTAAAACGTTATGCCCAATTTAGTGAAGGCTTGTCAAATAGAGCCAAAAGAAGGACCGTTGATTGAACGACGACCTGTCAGACCAGGTCATCCATTAGTCTGATAGCAATTAGTTCACAGATCTTTTGGTCTTTTTCTAGTTTGTTTAACCCCTACGATACGTCGTTTAAGCCGTAAATAATCAAATTTTAGTCAGTTTAAGCTTAGAAACATAACAAAAATTTACCTAAATCAAATCATTAATTGAAACTTAGAAAATTAGAAGCAAGAAAGGAGAGAAAAGGTCAAGAACCTGAGTTAAATAACACAAGAAAGTTTCATCAATTTCAGCCCCGAAATCTAAAGATTTCTCCGTGGATTTCATTAACAGATATGTGAGATTTCACTAATGGGTTCCTATCACCCATTGGGTCCTTAGTTTTCAATCAGATTCTTGATTTCCTTATCATAATTAGACATAGGGTTTATAGAACTTCAGCAAATTATGATGAATTAGTTAGTTATATGTTCCAAGTCAGATTACAATATTATTATACAGATTATTGCATGAAATTCAGAACAGTAGCTTTGTATTTCTTTAGTTCTTGAATTACACATGCTATGTCAGATATTTCAGTTACTTTAGATATACATGTCTCATCTATTACTGCATCATTATCAGATTAATTGTTTCATTCTCAGTTTCAATGTTAAGTTTTAAGTTATCCAGTATTTACAAAAATTCAGTCATAATTTTTTAATCACATAATTCATTGGGTCTAGCATAATAACTAGTTGGACTAGGTTTCAACGTACCAAATAGTCCTAAAAATACTAGCTAAATAGTTTGTAAGTTCCCTATGAGGGCATCAATTTAGTGATTACGTTAGCATTCCTTTTTTCCTCTTTTAGGGTATATTGGGTCTTCTCGATGGGGCGTATACATTGGACTCCACATTTAGATCATGTGGTTTTAATATCAGTTATTAGTAGCTCTCACGGTTAATTAGGACTCTATTGCAGTGACCATATTTACAGTTCAGTTAGTTTCAGTCTCAACATGTTATAAATTTTGTCATTGCATCTAGTTAGCTTAGAATTTAGTATATCATGTTTAGTATATTATATTTACTTTTATGCTTGTTAAGTTAAGTATTATTTAAGCTTTACTCTATCCTACATGCTCATTACCTTTTAAGTACTGTGGCATATGTGCTCTACATCTTCTCATGATGTAGGTTCAGGTTTTCAGCATCAAGTAAAACATAGGTCGATTTCCGATCTTTAGTTCAGAAGAACCAATTGCGAGTCCTTATTCTTCGAGAACAATATTCATGAGTTATTTCTCGTATTTTAGTCCTTTAGTTTAAGTTTTTGCAAGACTTTAATGGGGCCTCTTCAAGTATTTCTAGTCAGCTAGAGGCTATTTTCAAACTTACTTAGTATAAGCTTAATTTTGAGTTAATAACTTCTTTGAATTAAACACATATGTTTTCATATATCTCTATTTTAGTATATGGGTATTCCCCATATTTTTATATGAAATTATGATTTAGCTTCCGTGCTCAGTTTTTTTTTTTAGTATGCTCATGATCATTCCAGCAGGGTTAACTTGGGATCACTTCTGGTCCTTGGTCCGGTGGCTATGTCTCGGGGGTAGCTCGGGACGTGAAAAACTTGGTATCAAAGCACTAGGTTTAAGTTTCCTAGGATGTCTGAAAAGCTTCACTATGTAGAGTTTTTTTTATGGGTGTGAACTGCACTACATTTAATTAGAAGAAGGCTATGAAGTGTTTTAGGGAAAACATCACTTTCTTGTTACTCTTATCGTGAGTAAGATATGATCTAATTCCATTATAACTCGACGTTCTACGTTTCAGATCATCCTTACTCATAGAGCTAACGCAAGGAATGTGAATGGCAAAAATACAAACGTAACTCCTCCAATCCCAAATCAAAAAGTCTCCAATTGTGAGTTTAGGAATGCCATTGAGATGTTGGCTATGCACGTGGCCAACCATAACAATCAGGTTCAAGCTCATGTGAATGTAAATGGTAGATCCATAACAGATAGGGTCTGTGACTTTTTTAGGATTTAATCCGCCTGAGTTCTTAGGATCGTAGACTAGTGAGGATCTCCAGAACTTCTTGGATGAGATCAAGAATATCTTTGAGGTGATGCAGGTCAATGGGACTGATCGGGTTGAGTTGACATCATACAAGCCGAAAGATGTTGCTCATATATGGTATGCTCAGTTGAAGGAAAATAAGGTTACAGATGCAGCTCCTATTACTTGGGATTGGTTAAGTGAAACCTTCCTGGACGGGTTTTTCCCAATAGATTTGAGAAAATCAAAGGCTTAGCGATTCATGAATTCAAGGCAAGGAAACATGACGGTCCAAGAGTAAGGGCTCAAGTTTAAACAACTCTGCAGGTGTGCTGGTCACATGGTTGCTTACTCCAGGAATAGATGAATAAGTTCTTGTATGGAGTGTCGGATTTGGTGAAAACAAATTGCAAAAATTCTATGTTACTAGGAGATATGAACATGTCTAGGCTTATGAATCATGCTTAGCAGGTTGAGGGTGATAAGCTTAGGGAACAGGCCAAGGAGAATTATAAGGCTAGGACTGTGAACTATATCTATTCTTAATAGAAATCGGGTGGTGGAAATCGCTCGTAGAATCAGAAGAAATTTTCAACCCCAGCCCCTTAAACAGCTAGTGTTTTATCCTCTAAAAACAAGTATGATCCAGAGGTTAGGGCACTGGGTTCTAAGTCTCAGGAATGTGTTTCAGGGACCAAGACTTACCCACTTTCCCTAAGTGTAGTAAGAACCATCCATGTGACTGCCTCGAAAGAAAGGAATGATGATATATGTGCGTTTAGTCTGTTCACAGGTTGAGGAATTGTCCTTCTACACAGGGTAAACGAGGTTGTAATGGTAGAGCTCCCTCTAAAACTTCAGCATCAATATCAAGTCACACGACTCAGCAGGGTAACTCATATGGTACTGGTGGCGGTCAGCGCTATAACAGGTTGTACGCTCTTAAGGATCGCTAGGATCAGGAAGGTTCTCTTGATGTAGTCAATAGTTTTTTACGAGTCTTTGACTTTGATGTTTATGCATTGTTTAATCCAAGGGCTACTCTTTATTTTGTAACTCCTTACATAGCATTCCAATATAGTGTTAGTCCAGAAACTCTCTCAACACTTTTTTAAGTCTCAACTCTAGTTGGTGACCTAGTTATAGCTAGATAGGTATGTAGAAATTTCTCTGATATAGTCTCTCAGAATGTCACCTCAGCAGAACTTGTCGAGTTAGAAATGGTAGGCTTCGATGCGATTCTAGGCATGGATTGGTTACATTCATGTTATGCCTCAGTCGATTGTTGAGATAGGATTATTCGTTTTAAATTTCCAAACGAACCATTCTTAGAATGAAAGGGTAGTAGCTTGGATCCTATGGGTCGATTCATTTCATACCTTAAGGCCAGAAAGATGATCTCTACGGGTTATCTCTATCATCTAGTTTTGCTTAAGGATCTAGATCTGAAACACAACCTCTTGAGTAAGTTCCAATAGTCAATAAGTTTCTAGAAATTATTCACAAGATCTTACTGGAGGCCCTCCCGAAAGGGAAACCGACTTTGGAATTGATATCCTTCCAAATACCCAGCCTATTTCTATTCCTCCTTACAGAATGGCTTCAACAGAGCTTAAGGAATTGAAAGATCAGTTGAATGACCTTTTAGACAAGGACTTCATCAAACCTAGTATTTCGTCATGGGGTGGACCACTATAGTTCGAAAAGAATAAAGATGGTTCTCTTAGAATATGCAATGATATATCAGACGTTAATAATTTCTTTGGATTAAACTCATCAGTTTTCGTATATCCCTGTTTTATGTTATGGGTAATCCCCATCTTTTCATTTTAAAATATGATTTAGCTTTTGCATTCAGTTTATTATCCTTAGTATGCTCATAATCATGCAAGTAGGGTTAGCTTCGGATCACTTGTTTTCCTAGGTTTCGTGTCCACTTCTCGTGGCATGACAAAATCAAATTACTAGACACCTACTTCCCTATAATCAAGAAATTTCTCAGGTTTAGTTAGATGATAAAAACTAAAATGAAGATATGACAATTGTTAGTGTAATTTTTTCCTTTCTAAAAAAACTAGAAGAAAAATATATAAAGTAAGAAATAAACAAAATCACAACTTGATGATCAGCGCTGAGAATGCAATACGAATTAACAAAACACAACAAAAAAGCTGGTTCTCTTAATTCAATATTTTTAAGAAATACCAAGAATCATAACAAAGTTATAGATTTTCACACTTCTAGCACTGACCTAAAAATACGAATGTCATTTTGATCAATCAGAAGATGTCATGAAAATAAAAAAGAGAAAAAAACTTCTAGCATTACTGGTCTAACATAGATGGAAATCTCTACCTTATTCAATAAAAATCAAAAAAAATTTGTTCACCGATAACATCAACCATAGAAGAGAAATTGGGGGTAGTGAAAAATAAAGAGTTGAGGTAAAGAAAAAAGAGAGGATTGAGCGTAACGAAAACAAAATGATGTTTCTAAGAAGGTTTCTTTTAATCGAAGAGTCTAATTTAACAAAATTATACTTATTGGATTAGAGGAATTTTCTCTTGGATACAACAATCAGTTACTTATGAATTGATGACATGTCCTCTACAAATAGACAGAAGAATGAAATATTTGTCAATTTGGAACTACGACGATCAAATTAATGTATAGTACTAATGACTTAAAAAATGTTTTACTTCAAAGAAAAATATACTTCTTGGTTGAACAACCTATTACTTATGAATTGTTGAAACATAGTCATCAACTATATAGAAGAATGGAGAACTTGTCCGCTTGGAACTATGAAGGTCAAAACAATGTCGAGTAGGAATTGCTTAAGAAAAATTATACTTCAAGAAATTTATCATACATGGATTGGAGTAATCACCCTTGTATTACAACACTCAATTACTTATGAATTGCTTACACACAATGACCTATAAACAACTAGACAAATATATCACCTCAAAAATCTTGAAACTTAAAATGGAAAAAGAGTAAAGGCTATAGTTTAGTACAAGTGCATGCGTACAGAAGGTTGTTAAGTTCGTAGAGAATGTCACTAGTTGTACAACCAATAGTGGTGAAATTTAAACTTGAAGGTTTTGTTACGAAGGGTTTCACAGGCCGTTTAGAGTTGCACGAGTCATGGACCAGGTCATGAAACTTTTGCACGGACCATGAAGTTGTCTGCTAGACCCCTAATCTAAGTCACTCAATTAAATGGCAGCATGTACAAGGTATTAAGCATGTTAAACTTTGTCAGTTGCATATGCCAAGGAAACAAACATGCAAGGGTAAGTTGGTGACGGATTGTTGACAAAGCTAAGGTGTGCACAATGGCACCATGGCCTGATTGCGAAAAAACAACTGAGGACCAAGAACTTTAAGGCAATGCAGCTTGGTGAGGACTTGACAAGACTAAATCTTAACAAGGTAATGTGGGCATAGCATTAATATTCAAATAAAGAACAAGGGCAAACGGCCAGCAAGGCTAAGACAACAATGAAAGGGCATTGATGCCAACGTGAGATGAAGCAATTGCATAGATTTATGATAGTGGCGTGAAAGCATTCAGTGAGAGCATGCATGGCTGAAAATTAAAAGTATGAGAGTGTTAAAGATGGGAGAAGCTTGTCCAAAAGGCAAGCAAATTCAAAGATGACCAGTGGTTACAAAATACATGCCAATCACATGACAGGCAGTTACAACAAGTCCAGCATTATCTGATTTCGTGTGGAACTTATTTTTGGTGCCTTATTTGAATTATTTTTAATATATGGGGTGTCAACTACTTAGGATAAGATCATGCTAAAGCCAAGAAGTGTTTCATTCTTATTACGCCACTTGTCGATAGTTGGCTGCACATAGAATTATAAATGTTCAGGTTGCCTTATGGTGTAATTCAGGTTTGATTGTTCTAAGAATTAGCGACCAATAATTAGAGTGTCAAATCTAAGTTAAGTTCTAGGGTGATCTTATAGTGCCAAGGTTAGTACGATTTGGGAGTATTCTTGTATTCACTTTATTAATACATGTTGGAAATTAAGTTTTCAATTGAGTTGGTTGCCTTTGTCTCGTTTTATATTTTATTGGATTAATCATATCGTTGTCTACTATTTTATGTTGCTTAAAATGTCCAAGATTTAGTGCCAAAAAAGTTGTTGCCTATTTTTTGAGTTAACACCAAAACAATACTAAATTTGGCTAAGTGTTGAAAGGCGGAAATTGACAAGGTTGTTGGCTGCCAAAGTGGGTTAAATCGTAGAACTCTTTATGTTATTAGATCAGCCCCCTTACAGTTTCTGTGAAAGGGACTTCTTTAGTTTTAAATTTTGGGTCAACTTCAACAATCCTATCTCACATCACATAATGATGTAGGTGGTCTGTTGCCTATCAAATTTGAAGTCTTTGACTCATGTTTCCAACGCTGCCAAGTTTAGCTCATTTTGAATTTGGAGTAAAAAGTTATGTCTGTTTTATTGAAGTCATGTCAAGTAGGTAAAATTTTACTGGCTATAAATCCTTTGAAGTGTTTCACGGACCATGAAGCCTTAGACGGTCCGTGAAGTTTTTCATAGACCAAACCTTACACTTCACCACAAAATTTTTGGGGAACATCTCATATTTTGAGGGGTGTTAAGGGATATTTCTCCTTGTATATTTATGTAACAACCCTAAAAATGGATATTCTAAGTAATGCTTAATGTGTCTAGAATGCCAATGATTAGACCGGATTAATATGGATTGATGCGCGTAGAACAAGACCCCTAAACGCTTGCTACAACTAAGAGAACTAACTTGGGGAGTTATATGAGATAGGAAAGGTTGGTTCCAACCATGTAGTACGGAGATTTACTTAAAGGAGTCTTTAGCGGACATACAAAGGAAAAATCTTAGGTTTAGAGGGTCTAGGGGTAAAATGGTCTTTTTCTAGGCTAAGGGTAGTATGATAATATCCTAAATATATATTTAATTATTTATTTAATAAGGTGGAGGGTTATTTTGGGGAGATAGATATGAAGTTGGGATTTTGAAGTGAAGTCTTGCTCCACCAAGGTTCGAACCTAGGTGGAAGCAATGAATTAAATTGTTTTTAATTTAAGTTGGTAAATTGATGTAACTAATTTATATTTATTATTTATTAGTTGATTTAAAATAAACTTAAAACAGATTTTTAATAATTAAATAAAAACCTTATTTGACTAAATCCTAAACTAGACTCCCAATCGTAAGAAAACTCTTCTCTCCCACGCTCATCTGTCTCTCTCACGTCTCTATCACTCTCACTCACGATTCTATCTGCCAAATAACTTCAAAAAAACAGTAGGTAACCCAAATATCTTCACACTTGAAGAACTCACAACGAAAATATTAGAAAACAAACGAAATCAATCACCTAGGCAAAGAGAAGTTTGTCCGTCGAGTTGGTGTTGACTTTAAGGGGATTTGGACGTGATTTTTGGAGAAGATTTTGGGCATCAAGTGGAGGTTTGAACGTCATAAAAGGTATTGGTTTTCTTACTCTTGGTCCCTTTCCCAAGAGACCCTTAAGGCTTAGATGAATCTACTCGAAAACTAGGGTTGTTCCCATTCTTGTCGAAATCCTTGTCCCTAGTATCCCTTTGATCTCAATGTGAAATATGTTAGATATCATGCTGTTGTTATGTTTGTTGGTATTTTAAGTATGAAGTTTGATTTTCCTGATAATGTGTTCTTGTTATGTGTTTGGAATTGTAAGCATGTTAAGCTATGTCAATCGAAAGTATGTGAAAAATGATATGTTTTTATGGTTGAATGTTACGTCCAAATGTTTGTGTAATCCATAAGGTGTAAAAGTGGTGTACTGTTGCTGGATGAAATGGTAATTCTTGGCTGAATATAATCATAAAAATATTAAACTTAAAGATGCATGAACCCACCACCTCTTGGATAGGTGAGAAAGTTAAGAGATAAATTAAGAGAAATATAATGAGATGGTAGGGGATTGAACCCATAACCTTATTGACCTAAACGAAAAGGGAGAGGAGAAAAAGAGAGGAAATATTTTGGGGTTTGTGGGGATCGAACTAGGGTCCCCCAAATCTGAAAAATGTGATTATCAAGTTTAAAATAAGATTAAGTGTTGTCCATGGGATTCGAAATTGGGTTTCCTTGCCCGATTCCGTATTGACACTTAAGTCATACGTAAGTATTAAATTAATGCAGCCTCGAAAGATCAAAATCATTATCTTGGCATATCTACAAGATGCATAAGTCTTGGACCACATAATGCTGGGTAAATATGAATCACTTAGACAAGCTATCAATAAATCCCCATGGCTTGTATGTATAGATTTATAAGTCTAACATACGTTTAAAAGTAAGTAAACCTAAGATGTATGTGATGAAATGATGTAACCCTAAAAGGGTTAAGTAAGAGTGTGAAATACACTAAAGGGCCAAAGACATTGGCGTATATGATGAAATGAACAATTAAATGATGAAATTAACAAAGAAATGATGGAATGAACAATGAAATGATGAAACCCATGAAGGGTTAAGTAAGAGTGTGAAACACACTAAATGGCCATGTGCGTAGGTATATGATGAAATAAACATTAACACAAAATGGGGTGAGCAATTATGAATAGCAAATGTTCAAATGTTAATAAATGTGGCGACTACATGATATGAGGCTAATGTAAAATATAAGAGCAATCTCTAATGAGCCTAAGTAAATATTACGAAACGTACTTAGTTATGAGAGTGTAAAGTTAACGAAAGACCACTCTCTATGAACACTCTAATGAAAGTATTGAGATTAACATACTTATTACTAATGATGATATGAGAAATCATCTATTGCGATATGATGTCCTCATACTAGAAGCAAGCTTCTATGACGTATGAGTTGAATATAATGGAACTTTATACTGAGCACCGATAGACTAGATATGAATGGTGATGCCTTCTTTCAGGAAAGGCGGAGGTTCACCTAACTCTCATGAGATGAGAATTTCCGGCATGCCGGGTATGTGTCTCCTTAGATCTCCGAGTCTTCGAACCTATACTGCCTATATAGGGATCTGGCGGGGTTCAATTCCCATGTACGCTAGCATGTTTTGGGTCACTTTGGCCGGTGATTACACCTCTCTTTGGTGTGGGGTTTCATGACACTGGATTTCATGATGCTCCTATGATCTATGTCGGTTAAAGTTAAAGATCCCATGAATGAAGAAGGTAAGCCTCAAATGATGCACATAATGAAATGAATGATACCAAATTTGTTAGGATAGGATAATCAAAACGTGAGTTAGATTCAAGTGATGACATTAGGTCATTCTTGGTCATTGCACAACGAACCCGATGAATGTCTTAAACTATATCCTAGGTATAACTGGCGCTTACATTGGCCCATGGATTAAATGAAATGGAGTACGTATGAATGAACGAAGCAGACTCTATGTTTGCTAAAGCAGACTGCCTAGTGGAGGTCCCATATGTTGAGCCCTCATTTCTGGAAAGTCTTAATGTTAAGTCCATGATTCGAAGGTCTCATTCCATATGAATGAATGATATGAAATATGATATGTTCTATATGCAATATGATATGTGTTGTTTGCAAAATGATAAGTTTGATGATGCATGTTACATCAAGGCATGACTTTCTAATACAAATTTAGCAGGTCTATTGATTTTCCTAATCCAAATTTGGCAAGTCAACTGACTTGACTTTACATAAATCATGTTGTTAGAAAAGAGCTATTCTTTCTCATGAATGTCCATGGTGTGTGCTTGCATATACCCATAGTTAGTACAAGTGTGTAGCAATCCCATAAAACTCTATATCTTTAAGTTAAGGCACAGGTAGATGATAGAGCTTACTGTTTGACGTTGCAGCAATCCGGACGCGGAGCTTTCATCCTGACTTGTTAGTCCCTCATGCATTCGAGGATGTCTACTGTTATTATCTAGCTTAGATGTAGGCTTTAGCTAGTGGAGCATGTTCAACTAGTATTACTTTCCACTTTCATTTCATACTTTGTATTGGTGCTGTTTTGACAAAAATACGTTTAAGTTTATTATGAACTTTTTCATTCATTTGATTATCACTATATTAGATGGTTGATTTTTGAACGCCTATGATGTGAAGTTTAAAATGTTTATGATAAAGTAAGAATGACGTATGTAGGCTTGTCTGCGACCTATGAGAGGTCAACGATGCTGGTTTCGTCGGGTGTCTAGATTCCAGTCGTGACAAAGTTGGTATCAGAGCACTAGGTTAAATTTAGAGGATAATAAGTTCACATCAACCACATTGAATAGTTTTTAAGTCATGGTAGTTAAGTGCACCACCATCCTTGATTAGAGACTGCATGATGCGTAGGAAAATTTACCTTCTTCTAATATTATTGTGCCTTCTCTAATCTTTGATTTCTTTGTGTTAAGAGCGTCACTAACATCAACTCTTGAAGTTTCCAAATGATGAATACAATGATAAAAGAAGGTGGAGATATTGGAGGAAAAGCTGCTGGAGTAATTTAGGTTACTTCCGAGGCTCCAGCGTCTAAAATAGAGATTCCTATTAACCCAGCTGGGTTGACAGATGGAGAAGTAAGGAAAATTTTGATACAGATGTCCCAAACTAGAACTTTACAAGATCAGGTTATAAGGTTTGATAGATGTGGAGAAGTCTGAGCTGCCATCTTACCAGCTAAAGGATGTAGCTCAATCCTGGTATAAGGTTTGGCAGGATAGCAGAGCCTTAAGAGGGGGTCCTATTATTTGGAATCTTTTCAAGATGGATTTTCTAGGGAGGTTCTTTCCCAGATAAATAAAGGAGGCTAAGGCTGAGGAATTCATCAACCTTAAGCAAGGCTCGATGTCAGTCAGGGATTACTCCCTGAAGTTTATAAGACTTTACCTCCCAGGAGAGTCCACCTCGTAGGAAGTGTGGTGTCATGACCACAATCTAGACGCCAGACGAGACCGGCGTCGTTAACCTCTCAGAGGTCGTAGACAAGCCTACATGCGTTATTCATACCTCACCTAGATTAATTTTAGTGGAAAATTTGAAACTTTTTTATCTTTAACATACTTGCTAAATATTCTTAACATATCATAATCGCATCATCAACCATTTAACATTAAAGAGATAAGCAACTGAAAGAAATGGTACATTAAGTATTAATTGTGTAATGGCCAAAATGGCACCAATACAAACTCTAAACCATAACAGGAAAGAAAAGCCAGTGGAACATGCTCCACGAACTCAACTCTAAAACTATGCTAGAATGTAAAATAGTAGCATCCTGAAAGCATGAGGACCTACCAAACTCCAGATGAATGCTGACGCACGGATAGCTGCAAAAATGAACTTGTAGCTCTATCGCCCACCTATGCCTGCACGTAAAATAGCATAAATGTTTGGCGTTAGTACACACTTGTACTAAGTATGAGTATATGCAAGCACACACAAGGTACATGCATGAGAAAGAAAATCTCTTTCCTAATGATACACTCAAATTTACTTCTCAACTAAGAAGTAAAGCGGTCGTGTCAAGTAAATAACCCAACTAGTGAGGTTGGGATCGTTCCCACGAGGAAAATAGTTTAGACTTAACTTCAATCAATTATTACTATTGTTCGGTCAATTACTTCCTTAGAAAGCAAAAACAATAAAAAGTGGGGGTTTCTATTTCTAAATAAATGAAAATAACTAGCGAAATTGAAAGAGACACTTAACAGCTTTGAATGTTGGAGTTTAGTCAGTTAATCAATGTAACTAGGGTTTGCGTGTTTCCCACAGGTTCATAACTTGATAACTCTAACTATAACAATTCTTTCCTAGTATCTTTCATGCAAAGTGATAAGTTATGTATTTCTAAATCCTTGGTCCGGCATCTAGAAAATTTCACTCCGCACCTTGGTCCGGCTACGTGTGTTTCTATCATAACCCTTATCTTTACCTCATATTAAGCATCGTATTCGATATTTGACTAAGTTATTACCTCGTACCAATCAATACTAGCCTATTAGATAGTATACACTAAATCTATGTTGATAATTCTTTTCCTATTATCAACCTCCTTGGTCTGGCAAGTAGCATTATGGCGAGTTCTAAGGTTGGCCATCCATTAAAAAGACTTCTAAGCGAAAGAATTATCAATAGATGCAAGACACTATTCTAGAATTGTTATTTTAGTTAGGTTTTACCTCATTATTTGCCTATGGTTCCCACAACCCTAGTTATGGAGTTTAGTTATCCCTAGTCATAATCACAATATTCAAATATATGATATAAGAATTCATGTACTTACTTAAATGAGAAAGAGTAAAATCTTAAAGTTCGCTTGATTAATTAACAAAAATCACCAAGAATCACTTACAACAATCTCAAAATAACCAAGAATCTCACAAAAAGTCTAACAATAATCAAATGCCTACCCAAATAATCTAGAGTCTAACCTCAAAAACGAGGTTTTTTGAACTATTTATAGAAAATAAAACCTAATTAAACAAGGATTCTATTTGCGGGAAATATGTCAAAACGCGGCTGGATCGACGGACCTCACGACGGATCGTCGTGGTCACGACGGACCGTCATGGACTCCGTCGTCCCATACTTGTGCAATTTCTTCTTCTTCTCTCTTCATTACCCTCGACGGCAAGTATGATGGATTGTCACAGGCACAACGGTCCGTCTAGGGTCTCCGTTCCAAAACACTTGAACTCTTGGAATATTGGTACGTGGACTACTTCTCTGAACTTCATGACGAACCTGCAGGACGGACCGTCATTGACACGACGGACCATCATGGACTCCGTAACCCCACACTTGGTCAGACTTCCCCATCTTCCTTCAGCAGCTGCACTACGCTGACACCTACGGACTGTCACAAGCATGACGGATCGTCACAAGCTCCGTAGGTGGTCTCTTCTGCATTTCATCGCTCAAAAACCTCCGCATTCATTTTTGGACAGATTTCCTGCAAATAAGGAGAAACTTATAAAAAAATTAGCACAAAAAGGCTTTTGGACACACTAAACTTAAGGAAAAAGTATTAATAATACCGTGAAACCACGGTATATCAACACCCTCAACTTAAATTCGTTGTTTGTCCTCAAGCGACGCACTATGACTCAATACAAAATCTTTGTACAATAGTATCCATGTTTTATCCTTTGCAATCATTTGGCTATCAATCCCGATTAATCTCATCATATTTATGCATGTTATCACTATTAGGCTTGAATTATGTGGAATCAGACCATGGCACAGACTCACCATGCACTAACACCTATCCTCTTTATTTTCTTACCGAGGTGCTAACATTTCCGGTAATGCAATTACTGTCCTCACTTCCGAACAAAATCCTAATTTTCACACAATAATGATTACTTTTCAACTCTCACTCTCAGAATAAATTCACACTCATTCGTACCTATTGCCACAAGCTTGCCCTTATTTTCACTGCTTTAAGTTTGCTATACAACCCTTAGGATCACGATAGGACTGTCTTAGTTTGTAACATTGGCTTAGGGTCAGGTAGGGTATATTTAGGTATACTTTAGTGACTTTTTGCCCTCCTTGACATATCAGCTAAACATTACCATTTTTTATCATTTTATTTTGCCCAGTTTCCCATATTCTTTCACCTTGCTATTTTCCCTTTTTTTTTCTTCATTTGTCTATGTGACTCTCTTCTTTTCTTGCTTGTATTTTTTTTATTATTATATTTTTTTTCTTTTTTTTTACTTTTCTTTCAACTAATTCTTGAGTCACTTTAATTTTGTTCTTTCTCTCTCTTTGTTCTTTCAACCCCACTTTCCAGAGCATTCCTCATAATAGACACCCTCAACTCATGGCTTTGCCATGAGTCAAAGTACACAATACCCAAAGTTGGGTCAGGGCCATAAGGAGGGTTGTTTACTGCATTGGCAACCCTCAACTTAAGCTTTTGGCATAAGCTCAGGTGCACATGTCCAAGGAGGGACCAGGGCCAACACATTATTCCCAGAAAAGATCAGTTGGAGTGAAAAAGAAAGGTCTAATTTAAGCTCAAATCATTTGGATCAAAGAAGGATAAATTTCATTTGGTTTTGTTTTATTTAGGCTAAAAATGGGCTATATTGAATAAGAGCCTATGATCCTTTTCTAATTGTCTATTACAGCTTACTTTTAGCAGGACTAACCTGGCAAGTTCTTGCTCAGTACAAATAGTGGACTATTCAAATCTTCCTCATACTCACTTCACATCTCTTCACTCTACCAGATTATCAGACACCTAGTTCGAATTTTAGACTTAGGGTAATGCAGTGGTGTACCTCTATGTCATGCATAGAGCGACACATTTATCAATTACTATGCCTAGTCATGCATCATTTTCCATTTTATCAGGATATCATTTTAGCCATCATGCTCCAGAATTAAACTATTTATACAAGATATAGACGTGCCTGTTCAATAGAAAAAGTAATCAGTCTCTTAGGGATAAAGAACACAGGCAAGAAAACTCTAAAAGAGGATAGTGAATTGGGCTACTCAGACTTCACCCTAGCACTCAATTTCCATTTACCCCACCCCCAACAAAAAGACATGCAATTGTCCCCAATGCATAAAAAATTGAAATACTAGAGTGGTAGGTGAAGCAAACCTGGGGCGCAAAGCGCCGACGATCAGTAAGGTGCTGGGTCCGGTTCCCCGGAACCCACTTCCTCTATAATCTGGACACCCTCAGTGGTGTCCTCAGCAACAACAACACTATCAGCAGTGCCTCCCGATATCTCCACAGTTCGGGAGCTAGACGCCCCAGCAGCTAACTCTCTTACTCTTATCTGACGCGCCTCCTCCTCAGAAAGCGAGTCTCTCCTCGCATCCTCCATCTCACGGCGCTCCTTCTTCCATTCTCGCACCTCATCCTCCACTCGACTCCTACGTCTATTAGCATGCTCTCGAGGGGGAGGTGGTGGAATCTCTAAAGTGGCGAATAGGGCCGCAAATACTGTGTCTTCAGCAGGCTCGACAGAAAAGGCCTCAGACTCAGGCACCCTAGCCTTTAAGATAATATCAATATGTGCGCGAAGACTGTCGACCGCAGCCTGAAGGGTCGACACATCTACCGGAGGAGCTGGCCGGGCTAGCACCAGCAACTCAAAAGCGTCCAAGCGCTGGTGAACCTCAGCGATCTTCCGCTTTGTGTGCTGGACGATTTTCCGCTCCAAGCGCTTTTCCACCTCGGTAATAGACCTCTGCATCCACGGCTGGATATGATGCAGAAATGTAGCCATTTGCACCTCTAATTTCTGGACCCTAGCAAGCGGGACCAGAGGGGGTAAAGGGGTTGTGCAAGAGGAGCTCGGGGCAGTGCTACTAACCGGGATAGACTCGACCCGGGTAGTGTCAGTGGAAGCCACCAGCGTAGCCGTGCGGGCCTGGGCTACCGTATCAGCCAGATTGTCAACAAGTGGGGGCAGCTCTTGACGGGGCCTTCTGCGTGGATCCAACTCATTGGCCTCATCTCTGATGAGGATGATATCAACAGTGCCCAGAGGGGTCTTGAGCTGATCATTGTGCCATATAGGCACACCTGCGGACCTGCAGAGAGAAAATATCATTAACGGGAAAGAGTAAGTAGTTGTGACCTTAAAAGCCCTCTCGTGCATGACTGCCTGTAGAAGCAACGCAAAATCAACCTCGAACCCGGCTATCATCGCCGCCATCAGTACTGCTCGATCCCATGTGACGATATTATCAAGGGGTGTGGGGGAAAGGCAGTGGCGGACAATCAAACACCAAAACTTCGCCGTGTAAGTCAGGTTGGCCTTTTTGATGGCCCCCTTCGGCTCGGTCACCCAGTCGGCACCCTCTCCATCAATGGACAAGTGCAGGGTCATCCACCTCTTGGTGGTCTCTCTCAGGATGGCTCACGCAGGAATTGGCCATCTTTAACAATCTGCCATCGGTAGTCAAACTCGATAGTGAGAGGGGGTCCGATTAGAATCAATACCCTCGCCATATAGAAACCGGCGGATGGCAGGCAGGGAGATTTCAACCTAAACGCCCCGTACTCAGACCTGCTCTAGTAGGGCCTATTTGACGGGGGCAGCCCGCCTATCAATATGTGATCGGAGAGTCCCTACGTAGGATGCATAGAACTCTCGGACCAGCTCTTCACTATAACGTCCCAACGGACGTGCTGTCCACTCCAGTCGATGTCTGGTAAAGAGATTGTTGATCTCAGGCATCATCGGGAGACTTCGTGTAAGGACACGCCGCTCCAATGTAAGTGTCCGAGTCATAACTCCTTTGTCATTCAGGAACTTTGCATCGGAATAGACTTGAAACTGCCCGTCGACACACCACCGGTTGGGCTAGTCAGTAACCAGGGTGAGAGCATGAGCTGGTGAATCGGGTGTGGATTCCGAACTGTCAGCCTCATCAGACGAGGCCGACGCTGCAACGGTGGCGGTGTGGGAACCTCAGCAGAGCCGGAGCCTTCCTCTGACCACGAAACTCCTAAGGAGCCAGAAGCTCCTTCTTCATTGGTGGCTGACCCAGAAGGTGTGCCGGTCAGTGTGCGCTCCTCATCAGACTGGGAGGCAGTGACTACGCCGGACGCCACCTTTTTGGGTGTGGCCCTAGCAGCACGTACAGCAGGGGATGGGGTAGAAGTGCCTGGGGGCACGTACTCGGGGTCACGCTCATCATCAGAGCCAATGACCAGGCCGGCAGAGGGGGCGACAGACTTCGATCGCCCGCGTGCATACAGTCGATCTTGTTTTGGTGCCAATAGTACCTGTAAAGGATCAATATTAGTACTAGAAGGAGCAAACAAGACAAGCAAAACCTCACAAAATAAATACAAAAAAAATAAAACAAAATGACATTTCTATAGTAACAGTGAAACACGACGGGCCAGGTGACGGCTCGTCGTGACTATGACTGACCGTCATGGGGTCCGTCGTGTATTACTTAGACTTTTTTTATATGGAGAACCCTAAAGGAGAGTCTCTGACAAGTATGACGGTATGTGCAGGACGGACCGTCACAGGTACGACGGTCCGTCGTAGGTGTCCGTTTGAGGACACTTAAAAAAATTTGGAGACCCTTAAGAGAGGGATCTCTGACCATCATAACGGTCACGCAGGACGGACCGTCATGGGTATGACGGTCCGTCGTACTTGTCCATTTGAGGACACTTAGAAAAATAGAGAGAGACCCTTAGGAACAGGGAATCTGAAAACCAGAACGGTTGTGCAAGACGGACCGTCATAGGGATGACGGTCCGTCACATGTGTGCGTTGGAGGACACTTACAAAAAGTGAGAGACCCTCAAGAATAGGGTCTCTGACAACCAGAACGGTTGGGCAGGAGGGACCGTCGGGGGGATGACGGTCCGTCGCATGTGTCCGTTGAAGGACACTTGGAAAAAAATGAGAAACTCTTAGGAATAGGGTCTCTGACAACCAGAACGGTTGTGCAGGACAGACCGTCGTGGGGATGACGGTCTGTCGCATGTGTCCGTTGGAGGACACTTGCATAAAATTGCACAATGGGGTGTTAGGGCTTTTTGAACGAACCCAACGACGGTGTGTCGTGGGTACGACGGTCCGTCGTGGGTACGACGGTCTATCATCGGGGTCTCGTTCTGTAACTCAATGACAGAACTGAGGGGGGCCCATTCATCCCTTATGACCCAAATCGATTGGTAGTGTTTTAACCTACATTTTTCTAACCCAAATACCTAGTAAACTAGCAATGCTAAAGCACCTATTTCTAGGGTTTTAAACACGACAATTTCGAAGATTTTTTTAACCTAGGTTTTACAGGATTTTATTTTTAAAAAATGAACATATCAAGAAGAACTAGGCTAATACTAATTGATAAACAAAAATGCAATATAAATGAGTAGAAATTAGAGACACATACCTGAGAATTTGAGAAAAACAAGAGGGAAAGTTACTTGGTGATCAAGAAGACACCCACAGCAGCAGTTCCGACTAGTAGATGATGACTTTTATGACTTTGGAGAATTTGGGGGAAAAATGATCGGTTGAAGAGGGAGAGATTTTGGAAGTTGAAAAGGGAGGGAAATAGGAGCAAGAGTGAAGGAATGGGGTGAAATGAAGGGTTAGGGATTTTAAATGTTGAGATTGTTTTAAAACCTCCAGCCGGGTCGGGTCTGGTACGCCTCATTAATGACGCAACGATTCCCCGACAACGGTCCTTCGCATGTGCGACGGTCCGTCATTGGTTCCGTCGTGTCTGCCCTAGTTTGAACATAACAGAAAGACGTACCTGGCACGACGGATTAATGCGACGGTATGTCGCAGGCGCAACTGTCCGTCGTTGTATCCGTCAGTGACTCCTATAGAGTAATTTTCTGCAGAATTTCCTGGTGATGTGCCTGCAAATTTAAAACCCATTAGTAGATAATGCGACCATTACTAGAAGAAAACAACTATAAGTATTGGGTTGCCTCCCAACAAGCGCCTGATTTAATGTCGCGGCACGACTGAGGACACTTGATTACTCAGACTTCATCAATATGGTATGCCTCGATCACTTCATTCGCCGATTCAGCATGCCCGAAATAGATTTTTATGCGTTGTCTATTCACTTTGAACCGCACACCCTCCTTAGTTTCCAAATCAACTGCTCCATGAGGGAATAGTTAGGTAACCAAGTAAGGACTAGTCCATTTGGACTTGAGCTTGCCCGGAAACAAGGGCAACCTAGAATAGAATAAAAGCACCAAATCCCCGACCATAAACTCTCATTTTTCAATTTTTTTGTCATGGTACTTTTTCATCTTTTCTTTGTATAGGGCTGAGCCTTCATAAGCTTTCAGGCGAAATTCATCGAGTTCATTCAAACCAGTTAACCGTTGTTCGGCAGCTTCGCTCCAATCCATTTTCAACTTCTTCATAGCCCACATGGCTTTATGCTCTAACTCAACCGGAAGATGACAAGCTTTCCCATATACAAGTTGGTATGGAGACATACCTATGGTAGTCTTATACGCTGTCCGGTAGGCCCAAAGAGCATCATCAAGCCTCCTTGACCAATCTGTTCTACTAGCGTTCACTGTTTTTGACAATATTTGTTTGATCTCCCGATTCGACACTTCAACTTGCCCACTAGTTTGAGGGTGGTAAGGAGTGGCCACATTATGGCGAACCCCATATTTCTCCAATAACCCCTTGAACAGTCTGTTGCTGAAGTGGGAGCCCTCATCACTAATAATTCCCCTTGGGGTGCCAAAACGAGAGAATATATTTTTTTTAAGAATGCAGTGACACTCTTCCCTTCATTGTTCGCGAAAGCGATGGCTTCGAACCATTTAGATACATAATCAACTGCTACTAGAATGTACTTCATTCCATGAGAACTCACAAAAGGGCCCATAAAGTCAATACCCCAAACATCAAATAACTCAATCACAAGAATGGGGTTTAGAGGGAGCTCTTGCTTTCTTGAAATGCAACCATCTCGTTGGCATCGGTCACATGCTTTAGCAAACTCATAATCATCTTGATGGAGAGTTGGCCAGTCGTAACCACATTGTAATATCTTATGAGCGGTTCGGATACCACTGTGATGTCCACTAACAGGGAGGAATGGCATGCCTCCAAGACACTCAACATCTCACATTTTGGCCCACAACGCCGAATAAGCCCGTCGGCACAACTCCTAAATAAGTATGGTTCATCCAAAAAGAACTTCTTGACATCGTACATGAACTTTTTTTTTTATGAAAGGACAAGTCCGATGGAACAATATCACTAGCCAGATAGTTCACAAAATCTGCGAACCATGGAATCAAGTCTTGTGAAGCAGACAATACATTCTCATCGGGGAAAGTATCATCAATGTCAGTCTTATCGCCCCAACTCTCTCATAGCTTCATCCTCTAAACGGGACAAATGATCAGCAACTTGATTTTCAATTCCTTTTCTATTCATCACTTCAAAGTCAAATTCTTGTAGCAGTAATCCCCAACGAATCAACCTAGGTTTTGCATCCTTCTTTGCCATCAAATATCTCAATGCTGAGTGGTCACTATGCACTATAACTCTAGTACCTAGCAAATAGTAGAGAAATTTATCAAGAGCACAGACTACTGCAAGGATTTCTTGCTCAGTTATCGTGTAGTTCTTATGAGCTTCATTTAGTGCTTTACTAGCATAGTAAATGGGGTGAAGGATTTTGTTCTTTCTCTGTCCCAATACTACACCAAGAGCAACCCCACTAGCATCGCACATCACCTCAAATGGACTGTTCCAATCCGGAGAAATAATGATAGGCGCAGACACCAATTTTTCTTTTTCTTTTAGCTCGCTAAATGTTTTAAGACAGTATTCATCAAAACAAAATTTACAATCTTTCTCCAGCTGTTTGCCCAATGGATGTGCAATCTTTGAAAAGTCTTTGATGAATCTCCGGTAAAAACCTGCATGCCCAAGAAAGCTTCTCACACCTTTCACAGAGATCGGTGGGGGAAGTCTCTCTCTTACCTCGACTTTAGCTCGATCAACCTCTATGCCCTTTTCTGAAATGCGATGACCCAAAACAATACCTTCTTTCACCATGAAATGACATTTTTCCCAATTTAGTACTAAATTACAGTCTTCACATCTCTTAAGGAACTCAGATAAATTGGTCAAACACCGCTCGACTGAATCACCAACCACAGAAAAATCATCCATAAAAAATTCTATACTATCCTCCACCATGTCGGAAAATATCAACATCATACATCTCTGAAAAGTGGCGGGTGCATTGCACAACCCAAACGGCATTCTTTTGAACGCAAAGCTCCCATATGGATAAGTAAAAGTGGTTTTATCTTGATCTTCTAGTTCAATAAAAATCTGATTATACCCCGAATATCCATCAAGAAAACAGTACCACCTTTTTCCGGCAAGTCTATCCAACATCTGATCCATGAAGGGCATAGGAAAGTGGTCTTTTTCAGTACATGAATTTAATTTGCGGTAATCCATACACACCCTCAATCAAGTAACCGGTCTCATTGGAACAAGTTCATTTTTTCGTTGGGGACCACAGTTATTCCCATTTTCTTAGGTACACACTAAACAGGGCATACCCAACTACTATCGGCGATCGGATAGATTACTCCGGCGTCCAACCACTTAATGATTTCCTTCTTCACGACCTCTTGTATAGGAGGATTTAAGCGTCTCTGGTGCTCAATACTTGGCTTATAATCAGGCATGAGTTGGATTTTATGAGAGCAAATACCAGGAGGGATCCCAATAATGTCCGCAATAGTCCACCCAATAGCTCTTTTGAACCTTTTTTGCACTTTCACCAAACTCTCAACTTGTTGTTCATTCAGGTCTGATGCAATGATTACCGGCAAAGTGTCACCATTTCCTAAGAATTCATACATGAGATGAGGTGGGAGATCTTTTAGTTCTAACTTTGGAGCCTCCTCTATAGATTGTTTCGCAGGTGGGGACTCGCGATTCTTCATATCTAACTCACATTTATTCGGTTCAAACCGAACATAACCTCGATTAAGAGACGCGACTAATGACTCATTCTCGTCAATGCAATCGCTATCAAAAATCATTATCACTGCCGCTAATGCTTCTACACCTAGACGTTCTTCTATTTGTGTGTCAGATGTCTCACCCATGTTGTAGGATATAGAAGATACTGATTGGAGCTCACCACTCTGCCTCATGGACCTACAAATGTTAAAGGTCACTTCCTCATTGTTCAACCGAAATTTCATCTGCCCCTTTTCCATGTCTACTAAGGGTCTTCCCGTAGCAAGGAATGGCCTCCCAAGAATAATGGGCACTTCAAACTCTACTTCATAATCAAGAATAAAAAAATCTGCCGAAAATATGAACGACTCCACTTTTACTAGCACATCGTGGAGTATCCGTATAGGTCTTTTTACTGTTCGATCAGCCATCAGTAGCCGCATCGCAGTGGGCTTTGGATCACCCAAACTAAACTTCTTGTAAATCGAGAGGGGCATGAGATTGATACTTGCCCCCAGATCACATATTGCTTTCGCAAAATGTAATAGCCCGATTGTACAAGGAATAGTGAACGCACCCGGATCTTACGCACCCGGATCTTCTTTCTTTTGTACCATAGATCTTATAGCAATAGCACCACAATGCTGCATTCTATCATCATCCTCAAAAGTGACCGATCTTTTCTTTGTAACCAGATCTTTCTTAAATTTGGCGTAACCGGGCATTTGTTCTAAAGCTTCTACCAAAGGGACATTGATAGAAAGTTGCTTTAACATTGTTATAAAACGCCGATATTTACCATCCTCGGTGTTTTTCAATAATCTTTGAGGAAATGGGGGTGGTGGCCTAGGCATGAGAGTTACCTTTTTAGGCACTTCAGCATCTTTTACAGTATTATCCTCTACTTCACCATTAACATCTACCATTTATCAGTATCTTTTGTAACCTTTTTCACATTAGACGGCATAGGTGGGTCAATGGTTTGCTTGCCACCGTGAGTAGTGATTGTCATACAATGTCCATCATTTTTCGGATATTGGACAGTGTTGCTAGGAAGAGTGCTCCGTTGCTGGGCCAATTGTAACTCAAGTTGCTTAATCAATATTGCATGTGTATCGACTTTTTGCCTAATACCCGCTAAATCATTCCTCAACTCTTTATTGTGCTCATCACTAGCATCGAACCTCCTCATCATTTTATGCAACATATCCTCAACTCGCGCCATACTACCTCCACCATCCCTAGGAGTAACTTCACAATTTTTAGAAGAAACATAGGGCCCATTCCTGTCATTTCTATTACCATAGTTACCCCTGTTGAAGTTTTTGTTACGGTTGTAGTTTCCATCTCGGACATTATGACCCTCACGGTTGTAGTTACCACAGTTCCGACCTTGGTTCCCTTGACCTTGGCGCCAATTCTCCTGATTAGAGCCTTGGGCACTTGGTCGGAAACCCCCCGTCTGAACATTCACTGCATAGGAATCCTCCTCATAATAGCACTCATCATTTTTTGGCGGTGGTTTCGACAAGTAGTTTATTGCATTTATCTTTTCTGCACCCTAAGTGACATGTTTTAGTACCAACCCAAGCTCAGTTATCATGTGAGCCATTTCTTCACGAATCTCATATGTGGCTGGGTTGTGAGTGGAATTCACTGCGAAGGTGTTTCTCCCGGTATCTGACTTCCTAGTACTCCAAGCTTTATTATTCTGGGAGATTTTGTCTAATTTTTCAGCAATCTCAGCATAAGGACACTCCCCATAAGATCCACCTGCTATAGTGTCCGAACACCGCTTTATTATTATCATCATGTCCCCGATAGAAGTATTCCTTTAGTGACTCTTCATCTATATGGTGATTTGGGACACTTCTCAAGAACGAGGTGAATCTATCCCAAGAACTACTAACTGACTCTCCTGGTAGTGCCACAAAGTTGTTCACTCTGTCTTTGTTGTTTAGTTTCTTGGAGACCGGATAGTAGCGTGCTAAGAAAACATCCCTTAGTTGGTTCCAAGTGAAAATTGAGTTCTAAGGGAGCTTAGTGAACCATATAGCAGCCTCTCCCGTCAGTGAGAGAGGAAACACTCTAAGCCCTATTACATCCAAGTCCAAGTCAGGCCTCCCTACACATCTTTTACACACTACCCTTACCTTAGCTATATGGGCATGTGGATCCTCAGAAGGTAGCCCTGACAACAAACCTCTGGCAGTGAGCATTTGCTTCAGGCTACTAGTTACCACAAAGGTGTGGCCTGGTGGTTGAGGAGGCAAGACAAGTGGCCCATCGGAGTCTGCTATGTTATCATAGCATCTGTAGTATGCTTGGGGCCGTAGAGCGGGATTTTGTCCCCTCTGTTTGTTTTCACCCGAAGCATGGGTAACAACTGACGATGAACATCAACCGGATCTGGGATGCTCTTGTTTGGATCATCATCATTGATTCCCAAGTTTCGATTCATGTTGCGTAGTGTACGCTCTAATTCGTGATCGTAGGGAAACAAGGGTTCTCTTCCTCTCCGTGTATTTGGCATACAAGGAGGGTGGTTCTGCACAAATCAAAAACAATAAAACAAAGTAAAATGAAGAAAATATCAACTAAAATATAGTAATAAGTTTAAGTTAATCTAAAAGTTGTTTTCCCCGGCAGCGGCGCCAAAATTTGGAACGCTCAAACTTACTTCTCAAATAAGAAGTAAAGCGGTCGTGTCAAGTAAATAACCCAACTAGTGAGGTTGGGATCGTTCCCAATAGGAAAATAGATTAGACATAACTTCAATCTATTATTACTATTGTTCGGTCAATTACTTCATAATAAAGCAAAAACAATAAAAAGGGGGGTTTCTATTTCTAAATAAATGAAAATAACTAGCAAAACTTAAAGACACTTAACAGCTTCGAATGTTGGAGTTTAATCAGTTAATCAACGTAACTAGGGTTTGCGTATTTCCCAAAGGTTCATAGCTTGATAAGTCTAACTATAACATTTCTTTCCTAGTATCCTGCATGCAAAGTGATAAGTTATGTATTTCTAAATCCTTGGTCCGGCATCAAGAAAATTTCACTCCGCACCTTGGTCCGGCTACGTGTGTTGCTATCTTAACCCTTATCTTTACCTCATATTAAGCATCTTATTCGATATTTGACTAAGTAATTACCTCGTACCAATCAATACTAGCTTATTAGATAGTATACACTAAATCTATGTTGATAATTCTTTTCCTACTATCTACCTCCTTGGTCCGGCAAGTAGCATTGAGGCGAGTTCTAACGTTTGCCATCCGTTAAAAAGACTTCTAGGCGAAATAATTATCAATACATGCAAGACACTATTCTAGAATTGTTATTTTAGTTACGTTTTACCTCATTATTTACCTATGGTTCCCACAACCCTAGTTATGGAGTTCAGTTACCCATAGTCATAATCACAATACTCAAATATATGATATAAGAATTCATGTACTTACTTCAATGAGAAAGAGTAAAATCCGAAAGTTTGCTTGATTAATCAACAAAAATCACCAACAATCACTTAGAAGAATCTCAAAATAATCAAGAGTCTCACAAAAAGTCTAACAATAATCAAAGGCCTAACCAAATAATCCAGAGTCTAAACTCAAAAACGAGGTTTTTCGAACTATTTATAGAAAATAAAAACCTAATTAAACAAGGATTCTATATGCTGGAAATCTGTCAAAACGCGGCTGGGTTGACGGACCTCGCAACGGATCGTCGTGGTCACGATGGACCGTCATGGACTCCGTCGTCCCATACTTGTGCAATTTCTTCGGCTGATCTCTTCATTACCCTCGATGGCAAGTATGACGGATCGTCACAGGCACAACGGTCCGTCGAGGGTCTCCGTTCCAAAACACTTGAACTCTTGGAATATGGGTACTGGGACTACTTCTCTGAATTTCATGACAAACCTGTAGGACGGATCGTCATGGACACGACGGACCATCATGGACTCTGTAACCCCACACTTGGTAAGAATTCCCCATCTTCCTTCAGCAGCTGCACTACGCTGCCACCTACGGACCGTCACAAGCATGACGGACCGTCACAAGCTCCGTAGGTGGTCTCTTCTGCATTTTTTCACTCAAAAACCTCCGCATTCATCTTTGGACAGATTTCCTACAAATAAGGAGAAACTTATATAAAAATTAGCACAAAAGGCATTTGGGCATACTAAACTTAAGGAAAAAGTATTAATAATACCGTGAAACCATGGTATATCACCTAACGACATTATTTTTTTGTAAGTCAAGTCAGTAGACTTGCCAAATTAAGATTAGGAAAACTTAGTGAACTTTCCAAATTGAGTTAGGAAGGTCATTCCATGAGAGTAACATGCATCATTATAAATATCGTATTTCACACAACACATAACATCTTCATATAGCACATATCATAACACATAACATATGACACATAACATCTTTCATATCATTCATTTATATGCCATGAGACCTTGGAATCATGGACTTGAAATTAAGACTTTCCAAAACGAGGGCTCAACACATGAGACCTTAACTAGGGAATCTTCATTCCCAAACACAGAGTCTGCATCATTCATTCATACATATTTCATTTCATTTCATTCATAGGCAGTGTGAACACCAGCTATACCTAAGATGTAGTTTCAGACTTTCATCGGGTTTGTTGTTCAATGTTGAGGAATAACCTAATGTCATTTCCTGAGTCTAGCTCACCTCCTGATTATCCTATCCTAACACCTTTGGTATCATTCATTTCTATATATGCTTCATTTAAGGGTGGCCTCATTCATTCATTGGGAACTTTATCTTTAACCGACTGAGATCATGTGAGCATCATCAAATCCAGTGTCTCCCCCACACTGAAAAGAGGTAGAATCACCGGCCAAAGTGACTCAATAACATGCTAGCGTTTATGGGAATTTAACCCCGCAAGATCCCTATACTAGCAGTATAGGTTCAAAGACTAGGAGATGTATGGAGAACCATACCAGGCAAGCTGGACAGTCTCATCTAATGGGAGTTACGTGAACCTTCACCCTTCCCGAAAGAAGGCATCACCGCTCATAGCTATCCTATCGGTGCTCAATATAATGTTCAATTACGTTCAAACTCATACGTCACAGAATCTACCTTATAGTGTGAGCACATCATATCTGATTAAATGATTTCTCATCACATCATTAGCTTTAAGTGTGTTATCCACAATACTTTCATTAGAGTGTTCATAGACACTGGTCTCTTCATAATCTTACACTCTCATTGGTAAGTATGTATTGGTAACATTTACTTAGGCTCATTTAAGATTGCTCTAATCATATATATTAGCCTCATATTATGTTGTCACCACATTCTTCATTATTAGCACCTTTGCTTTTCATAGTTACTGACCTCTTATTACGTGAATGTTTATTTCTTCATTTCATAGTTCATCTCATCATATTCCAATGCACTTGGCCATTTAGTGTATCTTACACTCATACTTAACCCTCCTAGGGTTCACTTACTTTTGAACGTATGTTACACTTATGTGTCTATACATACAAGCCATGGGCTTCATTCATAGTTCGCTAACTTATTCTTGCTTTCCTAAGATTATGTAGTACAAGACTTATGTATCTTGTAAATATGCCAAGATCATGATTTTTAATCAATGTAGATGGCATTACTCTTGGATATTTTACTCACGTATGACTTGTTCATGAATACGGAAGTTTGGGCAAGGGAACCCAAATCTTGAATCACTTGGATATCATTTATAATTTTCATTGACTTTATTTCTAATATTCATAACATAAGAACTCTAAATTAAATCTCTGCATTTTTTTTCATGGATGTATTAGTTTTCTATTTTAATTTTACTCTTAGTTAATCGAAGGGTTGGGGGTTCGAACCCCCACAATCTCTTTTAAATTTTTAATAGTCTCTTGTTGCCCATTCTTACCTAAATCAAGAGGTTGTGGGTTCAAAACCCCACAGCCTCTTTGGTTTTTCCTTTAATTTTCGGTGGGACAGGGAGGTTGTGGGTTCGAGCCCCCACAACCCCTTTATTTTTTTTTCTTTAATTTGCTCATGATTTCTCGCTGGGATAGAAAGGTTTTGTGTTCGAACACCCACAGCCTCTCTATCTTTATTTTATTTAAACTAGGCGAGTGGCAGTGAGGTTGTGGGATTGAACCCCCACAGTCTCACTACATTTCCTAATTTATTTTGCTCCTTCCTTCAGCCTTGAAGTCGTGGGTTCGATTCCCTCTTCTCGCGTTTTCTTTTCATTATTTTTATTTTCCTTTGCGTGTGCCTGGAGGTAGTGAGTTCGAATCCCACGTCTCCTATTTATTTTCTTAATTAATTTTCTCCTCCTTCTCCCCACAAAATAAGTGTTCGATCCCCCCCCCCCTAGTCCCATTCTTATTTTTACTTTGAGGCGAGATAAATAGCTAAGGGGTCCGATTCCCTTTAGCCCCATTCCTTTTTTTTCTTTTAAGCCATCTCAACATGTGAGGTCTTTGGTTCGATTCCCAATGACCTCACTTATTTAATTTTCCCCTTTTAAACCCATATTTCAACCTTATTATAGAGTACCCAAATCAGGAAAATTCTTGTCATTATTGAACTCATTTTTTGTCACATTGTTCATAAGTTTAGTTTGGTAAAAGATTGTTATTTCAATCCAGTATATTTCATGGTAATGAACATCACATTGTACACATATTGCACATAAAATACACAAGAAATACATGGTTTATACAACCCCAAGATAGTGGCCAAAGCCACTGCCCACGGGCACACACACACACTAACATTTTGATCACACTTTGAATATTGTTTTCGTAATTTCCCTCACATAAACATGTTCAATATTAATATTAATACATCAATCATGCTTTAATCTAGCAGCACAACATACCGATCCTACGAATTCGTTTGGAATCTATGGACAAGGACATACAAAGGGGAAAAACCTTAGTTTTCAAGACCTTAAGAATAGTTCGAAGGAAAGTACTCTTGGAGAAAGAATTCCAGGAGAGAAACCCATACCTTTACATATTGTTCAAGTGTGAAGCTGCTACCCATAAACTCCTCCAGACCATGCCCAATTCTCCTCAATGTACACACCACTCGACGAACAACCTCCCTTTGCCTTGACGGTTTTGATTACCTTGCTTTTCTTAAAACTTTATGTGTGTTTTTCATGTGTGAAGAACAATTTCAGAGCGTGAGGCAATGAGAGGTGAAAGACGTGGAAGAGAGTTGAGAAACGTGAGGGAGAGATTTATTAGGATTAGGACACTAAATTGAAGACTTAGTCAAAATAGGATTTAATTAAATTAATATAAAATCTGATTTATTTTAATAAATACGTGAAAGGACCATTATTCCCTTAAAATTTCAGATTTTCAAAATAATAATTAAATCACTTTAAGTATTTATCTATTCTATTTTTTAGGGTTGTTACAGTATCCCCCCCCCCCCTTAGGAATATTCGTCCCCAAATGACACTACCATTACACATGGTAATGCAAATCAGATCATAACATAATCGCTATACACAGTCAACCAATAGCAACAAAATATGAAGAGATAAGGAAACATAAGCTTTAGAGTAGGAAGTCTAACCTCAAGTGCTGAAAATATGAGGATAGCGGAATCTCATGTCGGCCTCAGCCTCCCATGTAGCACCATCAACAAGATGATTCCTCCACAATACCTTCACTGTTGCAATCTCCTTGTTCCTCAGCCGCTTGACCTGTGTGTCTAAGATCTCAACAGGTACCTCCTCATAGGACAAGTCTTCACCAACCCCCAAACCTTCAACAGGTAGGATTGATACTGGATCACGTAGGCACTTCTTCAACGTAGAGACATGAAAGACTGGATGAACAGAAGCTAGCTCCGCAAGCAATGCTAACTCATATGCCACCTCATCCACACATAATAGGAACTCATATGGCCCCACATACCTTGGACTAAGCTTCTCTTTTCTACCAAATCTCATCACCCCTTTCAAAGGCGATATCTTCAAGTAAACCTGATCACCAACATTAAATTCTAAGGATCGGTTTTTGTTGTCTGCATATGATTCTGTCGGCTGTAAGCAGTAGCCAACCTGTCCTTAATCACTCTAACTTTCTCTAAGGCCTCAGTAATGATTTACGGACCCAAAATGGATGACTATCCAACCTCGAACCACCCAACTTGAGATTTACACCCCCTACCACACAATGGCTCAAAAGGTGCCATCCCAATGGTGGAGTGATAGCTATTATTATATGAGAACTCTATCAAAGGAAGATGGTCATCCCAATTATCTCTGATTATCCTATCCTAATATCTTCGGTATCATTCATTCTTTTATATGCTTCATTTGAGGATGGCCTCATTCATTCATTGGGAACATTATCTTTAACCTACAGAGATCATGTGAGCATCATGAAATCCAGTGTCTCCCCCACACTGAAAACAGGTGGAATCACCAGCCAAAGTGACTCAATAACATGCTAGCGTATATGGCAATTAACCCCGCAAGATCCCTATATTAGAAGTATAGGTTCAAAGACTGGGAGATGTATGGAGACCCATACCAGGCAAGCTGGACAGTCTCATCTAATGGGAGTTACGTCAACCTTCTCCCTTCCCGAAAGAAGGCATTACCGCTAATAACTATCCTATCGGTGCTGAGTATGAAGTTCAATCACGTTCAAACTCTTACGTCATAGAATCTACCTTCTAGTATGAGGACATCATATTTGATTAGATGATTTCTCGTCTCATCATTAGCTTTAAGTGTGTTAAACACAATACTTTCATTAGAGTGTTCATAGACACTGGTCTCTTCCTAATTACACTCTCATTGGTGAGTACGTATTGGTAACATTAACTTAAGCTCATTTATGATTGCTCTAATCATATACATTAGCCTCATATTATGTTGTCACCACATTCTTCATTATTAGCACCTTTGTTTTTCATAGTTACACACCTCTATTACGTGAATGTTCATTTCTTCATTTCATAGTTTATGTCATTATATTCCAATGCACTTGGCCATTTAGTGTATCTTACAGTCATACTTAACCCTCCTAGGGTTCATTATTTCATTATGTACATCTTAGGTTCACTTACTTTTGAATGTATGTTAGTGTTATGTGTCCATACATACAAGTCATGGTGCTTCATTCATAGTTCGCTAAGTGATTCTTACTTTCCTAGGATTATGTAGTACAAGACTTATGTACCTTGTATATATGACAAGATCTTGATTTATTATCTAAGTAGATGGCATTACTCTTGGATATTTTACTCACATATGACTTGTGCATCAATACGGAAGTTTGGGCAAGGGAACCCAAATCTTGAATCTCTTGGATATGATTTATATTTTCATTGATTTTATTTATAATATTCATAACATTAGAACTCTAAATTAAATATCAACATTTACATGGAAGTACTAATTTTCTATTTTAATTTTACTCTTAGTTAATCGAAGGGTTGGGGGTTCGAACCCCCAAAAAATCCCTTTTTAATTTTTAATAGTCTCTTGTTGCCCATTCTTGCCTAAATCAAGAGTGGGTTCAAACCCCCACAGCCTCTTTGATTTTTCCTTTAATTTTCGCTGGGATAGGGAGGTTGTGGGTTTGAACCCCCATAACCCCCTTATTAATTTATTTTTTTAATTTCGCTCATGCTTTCTCGCTGGGATAGGGAGATTGTGGGTTCGAACCCCCCCAACCTCTCTATCTTAATTTATTTAAACTGGGCGAGTGGCAGTGAGGTTATGGGATCAAACCCCCACAATCTCACTTCATTTCCTAATTTATTTCGCTCCTTTCTTCGGCCTTGAGGTCGTGTGTTCGATTCCCACTTCTCATTTTTTCTTTTCCTTATGTTTCTTTTCCTTCGCATGTAGCTTGAGGTTGTGGGTTTGATTCCCACGCCTACCATTAATTTGCTTAATTAATTTTATCCTTCTTCTCCCCACAGATCAAGAGTTTGATCCCCCCCAGTCCCATTTTTTTCTCTTTGAGGCAAGATCAGTAGCTTAGGGGGTTTGATTCCTTTTATCCCCATTCCTTTTTTTTTAAGCCATCTCAACATGTGAGGTCTTGGGTTCGATTCCCATTGACCTCACTTATTTAATTTTCCCTTTTTAAACCCATATTTTAACCTTATTATAGAGTACCCAAATCAGGAAAATTCTTGTCATAATTGAACTCATTTTTTGTCACATTGTTCATAAGTTTAGTTTGATAAAAGATGGTTATTTCAATCCAGTATATTTCATGGTAATGAACATCACATAGACCACATATTGCACACATAAAATACACAAGATAGTGGCCAAAGCCACTGCCCACGTGCACACACACACACTAACATTTCAATCACACTTTGAATATCATTTTTGTAATTTCCACCACATAAAAATGTTCATTATTAATATTAATACATCATTCATTCTTTAATCTAGCAGCACAACATACCGATCCTACGAATTCGTTTGGAAACTACGGACAAGGACATTCAAAGGGGAAAAACCTTAGTTTTCAAGACCTAGAGAATCGTTCGAAGGAAAATAATCTTATAGAAAGAATTCCAGGAGAGAAACCCATACCTTTAGATATTGTTCAAGTGTGAAGCTGCTTCCCACAAACTCCTCCAAACCACGCCCAATTCTCCTCAACGTACACACCACTCGACGAACAACCTCCCTTTGCCTTGACGTTTTTGATTACCTTGCTTTTCTTAACATTTTTCATGTGTTTTTCAAGTGTGAAGAAAAATTTATTTTTAATTGTTCTTGAGCTTTCTTGTTAGTTAGAGTGTGAGAGAACGACAGTTGAGAGACGTGGAAGAGAGTTGAGAAACGTGAGGGAGAGAGTTATTAAAATTAGGAGACTAAATTCAAGACTTAGTCAGAATAGGATTTAATTAAATTAATACAAAATCTGATTTATTTTAATTAATACGTGAAAGTAAATTAATACAAAATCTGATTTATTTCAATTAATATGTGAAAGGACCATTATGCCCTTAAAATTTAATATTTTTAAAATAATAATAAATAACCTAAAGTACTTATCTATTCGATTTTTTTTAGGTTTTGATACATGTGGCATACTGCATGGGGGAGAATGTGTTATGGACTCTAACGCTTGTTGCAATTGTGGCAAATCGGGTCACATGATAAAGGATTGTCTGAATAGGAGAAGTCAAGAACAAGGGAAGGAGAGATTTCAACCTAATGGTCCAAGTGAAAAGGCTCCAAGGAGGCAACGATACTTCGCACTCAAGTCGTTGGGGGCAAAGAAAGGCACCTCTAGTGAAGTATCAGGTGTGTAGCCTTAATTTGTCTTTCATGTATTTGACTGTGTATGGTGTTTATGCACTAGTATAAGGTTAATATGTTTTGGTTCATCATGTTGGTTGCTGATTTGTATGACTTACATGTTTACTTGTGTTGTATGCTTTGACAAGACTAGTTGAGGAAAGAGTTCCTTAGTCTATTAATGTGAAGCTACTAGTATGTTTCATGGATGTGCACCTTCATGTTAAAATGTGAATCAGATATACATCAATGGGGAGTATTGAATTACCTATGTAGGCATACATTCTATATATTTTTTACTTATTGTTAGTAGAGAGTAGTGTTGTTCAGGGACAAATGTTCCTGGGGGGATAATGTAACAAGCATAAAAATAGATATGCTAAGTAATGCTTAATGTGTCTAGACTACCAACGATTAGACCGGGTTCACACGGATTGATGCGCGTAGAACCAGACCTCAGAACTCTTGCTACATCCATAGAAATAACTTGGGAAGTTAGTTAATCTAGGAAAGTTTGGGTCCAACCATGTAGGACTCTCGAATACGAAGATTTACTGAAAGGAGTCTTATCGGACTTAAAAAGGGAAAATCATAGGTTTGGAGTGTTTAGGGGTAAAATGGTCTTTTTTCAGGCTAAGTGTAGTATCGTGTAATTACCCTAAATATATAATTAATTATTTTATTAATAAGGTGGAGTGGAATTTAGGGGAGAGAGGGCCGAAATGGTTCTCTTGAAGTTAAGTCTTGCTCCAACCGAGTTCGAACCTAGGTGGAAACAATGAATTAAATTGTTTTTAAATTAAGTTTGTAAATTGATGTAATTAATTTACATTTATTATTTATTAAATGATTTAAAATAAAATTAAATAAGATTTTTAATAATTAAATAAAAAACTAATTTGACTAAATCCTAAACTAGACTCCTAATCCTAACAAAACACTTCTCTCCCACGCTCATCTCTCTCTCTCTCACGTATCTATCACTCTCACTCACGATTCTCTCTATCAAATAACTTCAAAAAATAGTAGGTATACAAAATATAAGAAAACAAACGAAATCAATCACGTAGGCAAAGAGCAGTTTGTCCGTCGAGTTGGTGTTGACTTTGAGGGGATTTGGACGTGATTTTTGGAGAAGATTTTGGGCAGCAAGTCGAGGTTTGAACGTCATAAAAGTAATGGGTTTACTTTCTCTTGTTCCCTTTCCCAAGATACCGTAAGGCTCAGATGAATCTACTCGAAAACTAGGGTTGTTCCCATTCTTTTCGAACTCATTGTCGCTAGTATCCCTTTGAGCTCAATGTGAAATAGGTTATAGATAATGTTGTTGGTATGTTTGATGGTAATTTAAGTAGGAAGATTTATTTTTCCTGATAATGTGTTCTTGATTATGTGTTTAGAATTGTAAGCATGTTAAGTTATGTAAACCAAAAGTACTTGAAAAATGATATGTTTATATGGTTGAATTTTATGTGCGAATGTTTGTGTAAATCATAAGGTGTAAAATTGGTATAATGTTTCTGGATTAAATGTTAATTCTTGATGAATATAATCATAAAAATATTAAAACTTAAAGATGCACGAAATGATCCACGAAATGCCTTAAGAATTAACGTATGAATAATGATAAAAAGAAGCTGAAAATAGTGAACAAATTTCCAGCATTTGGTAAGTTGGGTTACGCCAAACAAAATGGTACAAAAATACAATGAATAATGAATTTAAAATAAATGATATCACTAAAGATTGAACCCAAGACATCATTACATCAAAACTACAAAAAAATCAACAAAAGATCAAGACAAAAATGGCTTGGAAGAGACCAAATTTCCACTCTACTGGAAAATGTAGTCTCGACCAACTTTTAAAAAAATGAGCTTCGTTTAAAAAAAATTTTAAATGTGAGGTCATTGGTGATTGAACCCATGACATCACTAAATGAAAATTTAAAAAAAAAATTGTGAGAAAAATGCAAGGAAAAAATATATGTGGTCAGTGGTGATTGAATCCACAACCTCTTGAATGTATGAGAGAGTTAGGAGAAAAATAAAGGAAAAAATAAATGTGGAGAGTGGGGATTGAACCCACAACCTCTTGGATAGGTTCGAAAGTTAAGAGATAACTAAATAGAAAAACAATGAGGTTGTGGGGGATTGAACCCACAACCTCCTTCACTTAAACGAAAAAGGAGAGGAGAAAAAAAGAGGAAATATTATGGGGTTGATGGAGATCGAACTACGTTTCCCCAAATCTTAAAAATATGATTATCAAGTTCAAAATAAGATTCCAATGGATTTGAAATCGGGTTCCCTTGCCCAATTCCGTATTGACACATAAGTCATAAGTAAGTAAATATTTAATTAATGCTGCCTCTAAAGATCGAAATCAATATCTTGGCATATCTACAAGATTAATAAGTCTTGTACCATATAATATTGGGTAAAAATGAATCACTTAGACAAAATATGAATGAAGCCCCATGGCTTGTATGAATAGACTAATAAGTCTAGCATACATTTAAGAGTAAGTGAACCTAAGATGTATGTGATGAAATGATGTAACCCTAAAAGGGTTAAGTAACAGTGTTGTAACATTCCGGAAAAATTTTATATCTAATGAAGACCCCAGCAAGTCCGTAAGAATACATATTGGGGATACATAGGCATTCCAATGCCCAATATTTAGGATACTGGGCATAGTATAGAAAATTAAGTAAGGTGTATTAGCCAATTTCTATAAAGTACAAATAAGAAAAATATTGGGCATATTAGAAAATATTTGCAAGGGTGTTAGCCAATTTTTCTAAGTATTAAGCAGCTTGGAAAACAAATGTACCTACTACGCATTCAAGTTTCAAGCCTAGTACCATAGCACATGATCATTTAAAATTCTCATGTAGATTAAACAGTGCCCAAGGACATAGCGAGGATCGTTGGGACAATAAGTAATCATTTCCCAAATGAACCATAAATATTAGCTAGTTAGGAAATTTCAAAAAATCCATGTGCAAGCATATGTGCACGACATGTGAAGAAGCTGCCAAAGAAGGGACCACCCTAACCGAATTCGGTTACGGCATTTATGATGAAAATGTGCACAAGGCACCACTTCATGTGGGGCCTAAACTCCCTACAAATTATAGACTCTAACCTACTGACCCAAATAGCTAACTAACCTAGGACTAACCGAAATGGACCCACTAGTGAACCCGACAACCTAGGACCAAAACCGGGTTGACACTAACTTAGTACTAGTTAAAGAGACAACCTAGTACCTAACCTAGGATGGTCCAAAAGGTTAGTTATAATCCTATCAAATAAGGGGTACTTTAGTAATTCCCCTAGGTTACCTAATTAATTAATTTAGAAGCTTAATTAGTAAATTCAAAAGGGCTAAAACCAAAACTACAAAGGAAATTTTCAGATTTTGGTTAAGACAAGAAAGGGATAACCTAGTACCTAACCTAGGAAGATCCAAAGAGTTAGTTAAGGTCCTAACAACTTAGAGATACTTCATTAAGTATACTGGGATACTTAATTAATTAATTTAGAAGCTTAATTAATTAATTTAAAGGGTCAAAACCAAAATCAGAAATAAGTTTCAAGATTTCGGTTGAGACAAGAAAAAGACAACCTAGTATTTAACCTAGGATGGTCCAAAGGATTAGTCATGAATATAAAGACTTAAAGGTACTTTAATAATTATCCTAGGCTACTTAATTAATTAATTTATCAGCTTAATTAATTAATTTAAAGGTTCAAAACCGAAATCACAAAGAAGGTTCAAGATTTCGGTTGAGACAAGAAAAAGACAACCTAGTATTAAACCTAGGATGGTCCAAAGGATTAGTTATGGTTATAATGACTTAAGGGTACTTTACTAATAACCCTATGTTACTTAATTAATTAAATTATTCATTTAGTTAATAAAATTAAAAGGTTCAAACTAAAATTCTTATGCTAACCTAGTATAATGCAAGAAACATCCTAGTACTTAACCTAGGATGGTCCAAAAAGGGTTAATTTTAATTCCAATAACATAGGGGTACTTTAGTTCTTTCCCTAGGTACCTAAATTAATTAAATTAAGGATTTAATTAATTAATATAAGTAAAAATGTTGGCCAAAACCATAGTCAACACCAATTTCTAGATTTGACTAAGTTTTATGTTTTCCTATGTTTAATCAACTTAGGAGGGGCTTTTTTGTAATTCAAGATCAGTTCTTAAACCTAAATATCACGTTCAAACTCATAGGAACAAAAATGACGCAAAACAGTAAGCAAGCGAGGAAAAGAAAAATAGAAAATTCCATTGATTCTCCTATGCGATTTCAAGGTTTCTCCAAGTTTTCGTTCAAGATAGTCTTCGTTGATTAAGTTCTACTTAAGCTATGGGTTTCTCTCCTGGACTTCTTTCTCCAAGATAAATTTCTTTCGAATGATTCAAAGATCTTGTAAACTAAGTTGTTTCCCGTCATTCTTGTCGAGCTCCTTCCCTAGTATCCTTGTTACGATTTAAATGTTGAATAGGTTAGAAATAATGTTATTGGTACGTGGTTCTGGCTGATCTTAATATGTATGGTTTTTCATTAAACAACGATTGAATGAACCTATTAATTGGACTCGTTTGATGCTAAGTGTTATTATGCAAATTAAAAGAATGATACTATGTTAAAGATATGTCCAAAAATGTTATGTATGAAGATGTTACAGTCTGTTGTGCATACTTGCTGTTAATATGACGTTATGAAGATATTAAATTCATCAAATGTCAAGACGATGCGGTCCATTACGACTTAAAAATGTTACTCCAAAGTCATGAACTAAAATTAGCTTAACAAGGCCACTATGAAATCATATCCTGAATGAAATGGCTATCTCGTTCCAATAAAATGGCTAACAATACATTGTCTAAAAGTGATGTATGTAAATGGCTATAATATTATGTTAAATAATTAAAAGATTGGATAATGTATAATATATAAAAACTTAAGCATGTTGCACATGAAAATTGATTTATGCCAACAAATATGGTTATGAAATCTATGCCCAATTGTTTATGCCAATACTAATCGTATGCCAATAAAATGTGTAACAATACGTTGTCTAAAAGTAATGTATGTAAATGGATATAATATTATGTTAAATCATTAAAAGATTGGCTAATATATAATGTCTAAAAACTTAAGCATGTTGCACATGAAAATTGGCTTGTGACAACAAATATGGTTCTGAAATCTATTCCCAATTGTTTAGGACAATACAAATCGTATGCCAATAAAATGGCTAACAATACATTTTCTAAAAGTAATGTACGTAAATGTATATAATATTATGTTAAATACTTACAAGATTGGCTATTGTATAATTTATAAAAACTTAATCATGTTGCACATGAAAATTGGCTTGTGCCAACAAATATGGTTATGAAATCTATGCCCAATTTTTTATGCCAATACTAATTGTAAGCCAATAAAATGGCTAATGATACATTATCTAAAAGTGATAGATGTAAATGGATATAATATTATGTTAAATAATTAAAAGATTGTCTAATGGTTCATACATATTAATATGAACATACGTAAAATTGACAAATGCCAACAAAAATGGTTATGTAGTTTAATATTAAAAGTTTGATGTCAATACTAATCATATGCCAACCTTGTACAGTTAGAATGTCAAATGATAACATCAGAACTTTTAAATTAATTCAATGAACCCATAATCGAGGGCATGTCACACATTGGTACAACTCCCAACGTGCTCTAAAAGAATGATATAGGAACACATGAAACTCATTGAATGAAGTGTTCATCGTCCATTAGCGGTGATATGAAGCTACTACACTAAAGTAAGTAAGTAATGTGAGTTATAACATAATTAAAGGTGTATAAATTAAGTATGTGACCAGAATGGGGTGTTAAAGGAAGTGAGACAAGTCTTACTTACACCTAATCAACTATGTTAAAAGAATATTCACGAATAAAGGTGTTAGAATGTGTGAGACTAGTCACAATAACACCAAAGTATGATATCTAAGGACAATTGACATTTCATCAATGTAAAGTAAGGATGATATGTATGGACAATTCACATTTCATCAATGTAAAGTAAGAATTTTATGTAAGGACAATTCACATTTTATCAATGTAAAGTAAGAATGACAAGTCATCAAAAGAGTTGTAATCTTAATCTAGAAGCAAGCCTCCATAATGCTTGACTCAACAATAAAAAATAAAGAAGAAATGAACATTCACGTAATGAGGTGAGTAATTATGTTAATCTACAATGCTAATAAAAATGGTGACAACATGATAAGAGACAAATGTGAAAGATGAGAGAAATCTCAAATGATCCTAAGTAAATGTTACCAAACGTACTCACCTATGAGAGTGTAAAGTTAATGAAGAGACCATTCTCTATATACACTCTAATGAAAATATTGAGACTGATGTATACTTAATACTAATGGTGAGATGAGAAATCATCTATTGAGCTATAATGTCCTCATACTAGAAGCCATCTTCCATGACTCATGAGTTCAATGAAATTGAACTTTATACTGAGTACCGATAGGCTAGCGATGAGCGGTGGTGCCTTCTTTCGGGAAGGGCGGAGGTTCACGTAACCCTTTTGGGATCAAGTATGCCGTGTCACGTCTAGGGGGTTCTCTCGCGGTGTGACATATACATATTGTCACGTCTAGGGTATACTTTGGTCCATTAAGAACATGGTATTCAGAGCACAAGGTTTACAAAAGTCTTAGGATGTCTCATAAGGCTCATCGAGTAGAGTCGTGTACCTGAGTTTAAAGCGCGCCATATTTACGAATAAGTAGCTATAAGATGTTTAAGAGATTCCACCTCATTAATTACTCTAAAGTCATTCCATAGATTTTATCTCTATAAAAGTCCTCCTCTCCTAACCTCGATTTATGCTTTACAGAATATGCCTCCACGCAGGAATCATGTGACAAAGAATGTTTGTGAAAATGTGAGCCGGGATGTTCCCCAAGTGCCAATAAACCCTTTGGATGTGAAAGTTTCTAATGATGAGTTTCGAGCCGCAATTCATACATTATCCTATGTTATGATGGCTCAAGAAAATAGAATGATTGTGCCTCCCATTATGGGTGTGACTTTGGTTGAGGAGTAGAGTTGGCCGCTTATCAGCTTTAGGTTATTTCTCAAATTTGGTTTGAACAATGGAAGGAAGAGAGCGAGGTATATGCGGGTCATTTTGATTGGAAGATATGTAAGGTTGTTTTTGTTAATATATGTTCTAAAACACATCGGGTCCCAGGAGATGAGACCTACAACTGTAGTCCGCTGTTTGTTTATGGACCCACGGTCCATAGGTGGTTTTCCGTCATTGGGGTCCATGATTTAGGAGTCTCTGATTTCACCTACAACTGACGAGTACGATGCATTGTTGGACATGCGGACCGAAGGTCTGGTGGTTAATGAGGTTCACCAGTTATTTGGAAATGAAGGATGTCGGGTCAACTTCAAATAGTCATATCTTTTCGCACAAAATGAATTAGGTGGTCTATGACTTTTTGAATTAATGATAATTGAATCCTCTATCCAATGCCACCGAGTTTGCTAAAATCCAATCTTAGAGTAAAAGTTTATGCTCGTTCTAATAGAGCCATGTTGCGAAGGGCCACAATCATGACCTAGTAGACGGGTATTGATTCAAATGACAATCTGTCAATCCCCTCGTGAGTGGCACCTCTTCAACCTTGAGTCTTGGTTGTTTTTGTCTTTTCCCCTATGCATCGGGCACTTAAAATACGTCGTTTTATGCCTAAAATAAGTCGTTTAACTTAGTATAAGCCTAATACCCTAGTCAAATATAACCATAACCTTCATTCTCCAAACAATAACCCAACTTAGAGCAAAAAGAAAGAGGAAAAGTCACCAGTTTCTTCAAAGAACAAGTAGAGGTGTTCTTCGAAGTTCAACCCCGAAATTCAAAGGATCTCTTCTTATATTTCATCCCTAGGTATGTATGATTTCATTAGTTTGTTCTTATCACCCATTAGGTCACTAGAATTCCGTTAGTTACTCATAAACTATTCAAACATACGGTTTCTAAATTTTCAAAAATTATTGCCATTTTGGTTCCTTTGATCTATATTACTTATTTCTTGATAATTTAGTATAATTCCTTGCATTGAAATCAAAACTATAGCTTGTGTAAACTTATCCTAGTTCACAAATTATACTTGCTAGATCAGTTGGAAACAAATTAATGCTTCAGATTTTGACTATTTTATTCACAGTACATAAATGTTGCGTTCTAAGTTACCATGTCAGTTTTGAGCTATTGAATATTTAGTATATTATAGCTTAATGAATATTCGATTGGAAGTATACTTAGTACCAAGTTTTACTAGGGTTCAACATACCTTCAATGTCCCAGAACTATGTTCCCGCATATGTTTATAAGTCCCCTCTATTGGGCATCAGTTTTACTGATCAGGCCACATTCATGCCTTTATACCCCTAGCAAGGAATATTAGGTCCCCTGGATGGGGCATATACATCTAACTCCATGTTTCACTCATGTGGTTTATGTCGGTTAATAATAGCTCCCACAATGAGACTTTAATGCATTGACTAGGTTTTCAACATTAACATTAGTATACAATTAAGCAATGTTACCTTTACGATTATTATTTGGTCCTTGCATTGTTTTGTTTTCAGTTATACTTCCATACATTTTTATATCCTTGTTTAGATTATATCATTTCTCAGTTATTCATTGTTCAACTTATATACTTTGTTCAACTTAACATATCTATATCATGCATAATTAGTAAACTACAAGTACTGACACATACTTTGTGCTACATTGTTTCACGATGTAGGTTAAAGCACTTAGCATCCAAATCATGCTTAGATAAATTCTCTATTCGAATTCAGTAGCGTCATTTGTGAGTCCTCATACGTCGAGGTAAATAGACATGCTTTCTTTCTTAGTCTTTATTTCTAGTTTCTGTTTGTTAGAGTTAGCTGGGGGCATGTCCCAATGACTCAACTCAATAATTTTTTTAGGCATAGGGGTAGATTCAACTAAAGTTGTTAAGTGTTGTTTAAATAATACTACACTCTTATTATTATATCATATATATTCAGACTAGTTGGGTCTTCCCCAATTCAAATTTTCATTGTTTTTAGCCATATAGTACATGTCTTACTTATTCATTTTCAGTATGCTTGATATATGTGATGCTTAGGGTTAGCTTGGGGTCACTTGTGATCTTAGGTTTCGTGTTACGTCTAAGGGGTAGCCTCAGGGCGTGACATGTTCTTTCCCCTTGAGATGGGGAGTCAAAGGTACTTGATTTCATTGACCTTCGTCAAGGAAATATGAGGGTAAAGGAGTATGATTTGAAGTTCATACAGTTACACAAATATGCTCAAACTATGGTTGGCGATTCAAGGGCAAGGATGAGTAAGTTTGTGTTGGGTGCTTACCAGTTGAATATCAAAGAATGACTAACCATCATGCTTACTTAGGAGATTGATGTATCCTATTTGATAGTTCATTCACAATAAAATTGAAGAAGAGAAATTTAAGGAGAAAAATAGGGATTCAAAGATGGCAAGAAAGGATAATCGTAATTTCTCACATGAAAGATCCAATGACTAATCATTCCCAAAGTAATGGTTCTAGTGTAAAAAAGGTAACTGAGTTTCAAAGTTGTGGAAAAAGTAATTGAAGTGAGTGTCTAGCCGATACAATTATGTTTTAGTTGTGGAAAAATGTATCATGAGATAAGAGATTTTGTATTTTGATTTCTATGAATGAGAAAGATAGTCATGATGGCTAAACTTTGGGATCGACAAGATTATGAGGGTTCCCATAAACCAATTATTCATAATTCATGACATTTTAGCTAGTAGATATGAATTACTTGATTTTTGGTGTATCATTTGAAATTTAGGACCCTTAATGCAACTAAGGCAAATCATTGATTCATAGTTGAAAGATGATTGTTTCTCAAAGCGCTAAGCTTTGTTTAAGGTAGTCCCTACTTCCATTATTTGGTTCATTTGTAAGAGGAGAAATGTTATTTGAAATGGTTGTTCTATGTCTAAACATACTTTGGTCGTAGGTTCGAATAGAATGATTTTCTTGTTCGCCTAAGTTCTAGATCCATGGTTGAATGAAATACTTACTACTTCGCCACTAATTATTAAACATTTGGAAGAATGTGCTCATTTAAACTGCTTCAAGGTGGTGACTTAAAAAATGCATTCCTTGGGGTGTCTCAAATGTAATACTGATGGATGTAGCAAAGAAAATCTTGGCCTTAGTGCATTGGCATTTTGTATGATGAATAACGAAGGTGATTTGGTATATGCCAAACTACAAAAAATAGGAGAAGTTTCAGCAATTGCAGCTGAAATAAGAGCAGTTAAACAAGGTCTTAATGGTTGCGTTCAAAAGGGTCGTCTAGCATTAACTATAGAAACTGATTCATTGATTACAAAGGAGATCCTGGATTGGGGTTGGGAGGTTCCTTGGATTGTTTCTATTGATGTGAGGAACATAATGTTTTCAATGCACAAAAGGGATGTGGGTGTGGTTCATACCATCAAAGAAGGGAATAAACTAGCTGTTTTATTAAACTAATAATGTTATCTATCTTGTAGGTATAGAAGCCATCATTCAATTGGAAAAGAATCAAATACCTAATTTGACAATTAAAAAAATGTAAAATAGGGGATTTACAACAGATGCACATATTACGAATTGATACGTAGGTCTATGACTGGAACAATTACAAGCGAATAATATCCGGACAATGATAATACACTGCAAAAAGTATGAAATAAAGTCACCATCAAAAGTATTGTGTATTTTAAATTCTAATATGAAATTAATGTTAGAATGGTTACCTCTCTAGATCTTAAATCACACATGATGGTATTAGCTTCGATGGATCTCATCCCGTCTAAGATTGATGATTTACGTAGAATAATGTTCTAATATTGGTATGAATTGAAATGGAAGTCCAACTGTTTCCTTACAAAGAGTGATTTGTGTGTGTTCACATCCATCCACAGCTTGATCCCAGCTAAAATGTTCACTCATCAAGTCGAACAAGTGTTCTTGGGTGCTGAATAATGGCGTCAGTGAGAGCCTTTTGACGTATAAGTGATTACACTCCGAAATTGGGTGCATTGATGATTTTAGCTGGTTTATTAATGTCAATGCTAGTGAAGTCAGACATTAGGCCGACATTCCATTAGAAATATGAGCCTCATCTGGTGTGATTTTTGAGGAATATCGGACAGACCAATTTTGGGAAACATTTTCCAAATTGGTTACTTACTACTTCTTTAATTTTTTTATTTTTTTTGTTATTTCATTACTGTGAGCCACTTTTGGGTATTAAACCATTTATTATCTCTTTGTTTTTATTAATTAATAAGACATATGTTTGGTTGTTTTACAAAAATATAAAGTTGCAGGTCAATAGTCGTACTAAGTTTTAGCTTACCCTCAAAGTCCTAGAATTATGTGCCCGAGTAGGCTTATAAGTCCCCTATGTTGTGCATCAGTTTTAGTGATCACACCACCATCGTGTATCTATACTCCTGGCAAGTCATATTGGATCCTCTAGATGGGGCGTATACATCGGACTCCACGTTTAACTCATATGATTTATGTCGGTTAATAGTATCTCCCATAGTGAGACTCTTTGTGCATTGACCATGTTTTCAGCATTTACATTAGTATACAGTTCAACATGTTACTAATCATGAGGGTAACATGTTGAATTGTATACTAATGTAAATTCTGATAACCTGGTCAATGCATTAAGAGTATCACTGTGGGAACTACTTTTCACCAATATAAACCATGTGAGCTAAACGTGGAGTCCGATCTATACATCCCATCTAGAGGATCCAATATTCCTTGCCAGGGATAAAAAGGCATGATTATGGCGTGATCACTAAATTTGATGCCCAGTATAGGGGACTTATAAATCTATGCGGGAACGTAGTTCTAGAACATTGAGGGTACCATGAATCTTAGTACAAATATTGACCCAAGAGATTGTTTTATGTTAAAACAACCCCACATTTATATCTACTAGCCATTTATTTCGTACGTAAATAAAATTTATAATCATATCATTACTTTTAAATTTTTTTATTAATGCAAACATATGTATTATTATTAAATAAAAAAAAAGATATAATAAATGGTCTAAGTCCCAAAAGTGTCCCACATGATTGAAACAACAAAAAACAATTAAAAGAAAATTAAAGAAGCAGTAAGTAACCAATTTGAAAAACGGTTCCAAAAATTCTGATAATTGGTTTGTCTGACATTCCATAAAATGACATCAGATGAGGCTTCATCTTCTCCGATAGAATGTCACCCTAATGTCTACGTTCACTAGCATCGACTCCAATAGACCAGCTGAATTCATCAATATACCAATTTCGGAGTGTAATCACTTATAAGTCAATAGGCTCGATAATTAAACACCCAAGAGTACTTCTTCAACTTGATGAGTGAACATATTAGCTGGAATCATGCTGCGTGATGGATGTGACCATACAGAAATTACTTTTTTTAAGGAATCAGTTGTGCTTCTATTTAAGTCCATACCAATGTTAGAGCATTATTCTCCGTAAAGCATCGATCTTACACGAGATGAGATCCGTCGTAGCTAATAACACTATGTATGATTTTTGATCTAGAGAGGTAAGCATCCTAATATTAATCTGATATAAAAATTTAACATGCACAATACTTATGATGGTGACTTTATTTCTTTCTTGTTGCAGTGTAGTCTCATTTTTTTTATTATTCTTTGTAACTATTCCTGTCATAGCCTTGCGTATCAAATTTTTATTTGTGCATCTGTGGTAAATCCCCTATTTTCCATCTTTTTTATCCTCAAATTTGGGATTTGATTCTTTTCCAATTGAATGATGGCTTGTGCTTGTTCTGATAATTTATGTATGTGGTAATATCTCTGTGTATCTATGCCTGCAAAATGAATAGCATTATTAATAAAAAAAATTGGCTACTTTATTCCCTTATCTTAATGTGTGAACCACCTCCACATTCCCAGTGTGCATTGAAAACATTATGTTGCTTACATTCTTAGAAACAATCCAAGGAACCTTCCAAACCCCATCCAGGATTTTCTTTGTAATCAATGAATCCGTTTCTATAGTTAATGGTAAACAACCCTTTTGAACACAGTAATTCGAAACTTCTTTAATTGCTCTTACTTAAGCTTCAATTGCTGAAACTTCTCCTATTTGCTATGATTCAACATATACCAAATTACCTTCATCATTCCTAATACAAAATTTCAATGCACTAGGACCAAGATTTTCTTGGCTACTTCAATAAGAGTAAATGAGTATACTTTTCCAAATTCTTAACATTTAGTGGCCAAGTATTATGTATTTCATTCAACCATATATATCTAACTCTAGACAAAAATAAAATCTATCTATTCACACGTAGGATCAAAGCTTGTTTAGACATAGAATTACAATTTCTAATAATATTTTATTCTCTTACAATTGAACCAAATAATGAAAGCATGTACTGCCTTAAATAAAGGTTTTAACTTCGAGTAACAATTAGCTTTCCAACATGAATGAATGACTTGTATTAGATGCATTAGGGGTCCTACAATAGCCAATGAAATACCTAATATCATGTAATTCATAACAACTAGCTAAAATATCATAACTTACCAATCATTGGATTGGGTAACCATCATGATCTTGTCGATCCCAAGTTCATAAGACATATTATGTTTCTAACCACCATTGAACCTGAGGAAGGGTAAGGTTGAGCCAATAGATGATTATCTCCCTCATTTTTAGCAATTTAAGGACAATGCCTTACCTTATGATCCATTTTTCCACAACCAAAACATGCTTTGAATTTTCTAGACACCCAATTCTAGGGCTTTTTCCACCACTTTGAAACTTGTATACCAGTTGCTCATTAAAACTATTACCTAGGGAACGGCTACCTCCACCGGACCTTGAATGTGAAAAATTACGATTATCCTTTGTTTCCCTCTTTGACTCCCTAGTTTTCTCCTCAAGCTTCTATTCTTCTATTGTTTGTCCCTAAACTATCAAACGGGGTACATATATCTCCTTAACAAGCTTGAAATTAGGCTTTCTTTGACCACCAAGTCAGAAGAACCTGACACAAACTTACTCTTGATTGCCCTTGAATCTGCAACCATATTTTGAGCATATTTGGATAATTGTATGAATTTCAAAGCATACTCTTTCACAGTTATATTATCTTGTTGAAGATTAATGAACTCAAGTACCTTTTCCCTCCCTCATCTCAAGGGGAAAGAACATGTCACGCCTTGAGGCTACCCCCTAAACGTAACACGGTTCCTAATATCATGAGTCATCCCAAGTTAACTCTTAGTCTTGCATATATAAAGCATACTGAAAATGATTAAGTAAAATATGTACTATGTGGAAGCTAAAAACACTAGATATTTGTACTGTGGGAATCTAACTAGTATGAATATATATGATATAATAATAAGAGTTTAGTGATGATTCAAACAACACTTAACAACTCGAGTTGAATCTACTACTTTGTATAAAAAGTATCTATTGAATTGAGTTGTTGAGACTTGCCCCACGCTAACCTAACAAAATTGAGAACTAGAAATAAAGACTAAGCTAGAAAGCATGTCTATTGAACTAGATGTATGAGGACAGACAACTGAAGTTGTTGAAGTTTAATCGAGAATCAATATATTTAAGTGTGATATTGATGTTGAGTTCCTAAACCTACTCCATGAAAATGCATCAATTCATCAATGTACTGAGCATGCATGATAGATCTTCTAAGTTGAACAAAGTATATAACCTTGATGATATCATTTATAATTGCACGAAGCCCAGATATATTACCTAGTATATCTAAAGACAAAAAACCATATCATCTCTTCATATTTAATATATAATTATGAAACCATATCATTTATTATCGCACGAAGCCCGGATAGATTACCTAGTATATCTAAAGACAAAAAACCATATCATCTCTTCATATTACATATGTAATTATCTATAACCCTTTTTTTTTGTTTTAGAGACAAAATCAAGGTAGACTCTATTCAAACTTTATTCTTATTTTTTGAAAAAAAACCAAAAGAAAAAGAGTTAAAAGAAATGATTTGGTTGATTAACACAACATCTTATTCCATAAGAAAAAAATTGATTCTCAATTAAAGTAAATATATGTTTTTATTTTGTTTATTTAAAGCACTCAAATATATGACACTATGACTTTTATTATTTATTATTGAAGCAAGCTTGTACTATTCCTTCATAATAAATCATATAAGTGTTGAAGTGTATTTTCTTAATACAGGTATAAAATGTATTTTTCTTATACTCTTTATTATGTTTAAATATTGTAAATCTCTTATCAACACGAGGGTTAATCAGAAATAGTTTTCAATCCATAAGATAGGAATAAGATCTGTGTAGATCCTGTCTTGTCATACTTTACTTGTTGCCCTAAGTGTCTAGTAGTAGTAGACTAGATATGCATGGCCCGTACTGGCACTGAATAATTCATGTGGTGATATGGTTTGCCTAGTAATTTGGTGACAATCCAAATGATAGCAACCTAAGTACCTAAATGGGTGGGGGAGGGGGGGGGGGAATAGCACATGAAAAACATACAGTTGAACTTGCATAAGCTTATATGTGAAATGTTAGGAAAAGAAAATACAGATCTTTACAAAAAATTATGCACAAGTAGTACAAGTAAAATGATAGTGTCTTCTTGTGATTCCCAACAACTATTACTACATAGTTCTTCAAAATTCCTCGAACTTGGTAGCTAGATCAACTACGACTTCTTTCTCTAGAAAGCTTCTACATCAGTCTTTCTTGTACAATTTAACGACACTATGTAAAAACATACAACATAACATTGCAAACCTATTTCCGCCGCCGATTGCTTATCCCTTCACTCATTTAGTTATGTGCATGACTTCATTGAATGTTTATTTGGTGCTTGAAAGAGAACATGTTTTATGTTTTGAATTATAAATATCATCACTCACTTTACTTGATCAGATTCCAATTGAGTAAATAGAAGTAATGATATCACTACTGATTTTATGCAAACCAAAAGAGCCAAATCATATCAAATGAATTAATCTCAGCCTTGTCGTAACCATTTCTCTTTATACTTTTACGCCTTCTACCTCTCTCCATTGTTTACTTGAAAGAGGGAATGACGGAGTCAAAAACATCATACAAGAAAACTTAAAATTATGAGTGAATTCGGCCTCTTTAACTGAACCATATACATCATTTTTGAGAAAACTGAAAATTATTGAGATGTATGCATAACTTTCAGCAAAAGGAGAAGTAACAGAAAAATATTAGCTATTACAAACAATAAAATAGTAGTGACACTGATTTTTTTTAAAAATCTGAACTTATAGAGCAACACATAATTGACAAGTAATTAAAGAAGCCACTATAAGGGCAAGAAATTACACATAGGTAAGAATGTTAAAGACCATGCCTTTCACATATGGAAGCAATCAGTTCCTTCATTTTCTTATTTTAAGTGGAATTTTTTGAATCTATCCAGCCATTTTGTTTTCTCAAAGTAGAGTACCATTCTTGTTATGTATTCTCCATAACAATAACAAATAAGACAATGCATTCTCTAACTGATTCTCTTCCTTTGTCAAAAATGTGTGATATTTTTGAGTACATAAGAGCGTAATATCCTTCAAAACAAAGAAAAATTTGATTAGGTCCTATGTTTCTAAAATTATAGATTCCAGTAAAAGGAACTACATAAAATTATTTGTTTGGATGAACAAATGCTAAGTTCTTCACACCCTCATCATGGTCACGGACATTCATTTTTAAAAAGAAGAGCAGGTGAAACATTTCAAGTACATCTTCCCACTAATCAAATAGACCATAACATGGCTTATCAAAATTATAAAAAGAGAAGCTACCTCTGTTTGAATTAATGCAGCAATGTTTAGTCTTCCGAAATTGTCTCTTAGTTTTACAAGAAGTCTCTTTATAATTTCGTAGTTCATGTTTCTAGTAAATTATAATGCATGTATTTAGTTATTTGTGCAAGACATTTTATTTTCTATTTTGAGTAGTATAAATAGTGATCTAGTTGATGATTGTAATCATCTAAAGTGGCCTTAAGTAGCATATAAAAAACATGAGCATTCTCTAAAGAAACTATTTTCCTTCCATATTTCCTTCAAATTGGTATCAAGAGAAGGTTTTTTTTCTTAATCTGGGGTTAGTTGAAGAAAAAAATATGGCATCCAAAACAAATGAAGGTGTTGGAACTGATTTTTAATACTGGAAGATAAGAATGAGAAACATTTAAAAGCTGAAGGTTTGTGGACTATTGTTGCAAACAACTTTTAAGAGCAAGACAATGATGGTGATCTTACATCAGAAGAGATGAAATATCTTGAAGCTAAGTATTGTCAAGATGCAAAAGCCTTGTGAAAAATCCAAATGGGAGTCCCAAGAGCATATTTTGTAAAATTTTCTACTTATGAAACCCCAAAGGAAGCTTGAGATTCTCTGAAAACTCAGGTGTGTGGAGACGAAAAGGTACGCACTTTAAATCTTAAAACTCTTAAAAGAGAGTTTAAAAATTTAAAGATGAAAGAATCAGAAAAAATTGATGAATATTGCACAAAACTCATGAATATTGTTAATGAAATGAGAAATCATAGTGATACAATTTATGACCAACAAGTTGTGGAAAAAATTATAATTAGTGTCACAGAAAAGTATGAGTACACTGTTGCTATCACTGAGGAGACGAAATATTTTTCTAAGCTTTCCATCAAAGAGCTAGTTGGATCATTTCATGCACACGAGAAGCGAATATTTTTTCGTGAAGATCAACCCAAAGAGAGGGCTTTCCAGTCTAAAAAATGAGAATTCTCAAAATTTCTCAAAAAATCATGAAAAGAAGAATCACAATCCAAAAACGAAGCAGGATCATGATGGTTCTTCCAAGAAGGTTGAAGAAAAAGGTGAGAAAAACTCTATTCTTTTTTGTAAACTTTGCAAAAAGAGTAATCACAATGAAGAAAAATATTGGCACAAAGGCATGCCCTAATGTAACTTTTGTTAAAAGTTTGGCCACATTGAAAAGGATTGTTGGTACAAGAACGGGAGGAAGAAATTTTTTGTTAAAAACAGGAGGAAGAAAGGGAAGAAAACCTTTCCTTTGCTTATAAATCTGATGCTTCAACAAAAAGCAACGAATGGTATGTTGATAGTTGCTATAGTAATCAAATGACTAGAGATGAAAAGACTTTTCCCTCAATTAATAATAGCATCAATAATAAACTGAGAATGGTGAATGAAGCCTTAGTTGATGCGAAAGGTAAACGTACTATTTCGATTAACATGAAAGGGTAGTAAGCAAATTCATTATGCTCTTTATGTTCCTGACTTGGAACAAAATATTCTTAGTGTTAGTCAACCCATGGAAAACGGTTATTCTCTTGTGTTTAGGGATAATTATTGCAGTTTTTGTGATAAAATTGAGTAAAATCAAGTCATTGTTGAAGTAAATATGATAAAAAGAAACTTCCATTTGCAATTTCATTACAATGCATTAAAAAACAAAATTGTAGATGATTCATGGATTTGGCACAAAAGGACATGGTGAAAGGCCTTCCTGAAATACATACTGAGGTGGATCCATGTGAAAGTTGTATGATGGGAAAGCAACATAGGAAGTCTTTTCCAAAAGGGGTGTCTTGGAGAGCAAGTGTACTTTGGAACTAATTCCTACTTACATTTGCGTACCAATGAAGACTCCATCTTTTGGAAGTCATAGATATTTTCTAATCTTTATTTATGATTTCTCAAGAATGACTTGGTTTTATTTCTTGAGTTTATTTCTTGAAAGAAAAGTCAGAAGCATTTTCTACATTCATGAAATTTAAAGCCCTTGTTGAGAAGAAAAAAAGTTGCAGCATCAAAAACAATTCGCAGTGATAGAGGAGGTCAATACACAAGTAGAGATTTTGAAGAATATTGCAAAAATGAAGGCATTCACAAGCAACTTACAACATGGTATACTCCTCAACAAAATGGTGTATCTTAAAGAAGAATTAGAACAATTGTTGAAATGGCCAGAACTATGATGAATGAGAAAGGACTGCCAAAAATTTTTTGGGCAGAAGTAGTGCATACAGTTGTTCACATCCTTAACGGGTGTCCAATAAAGGCACTAAAGGACAAGACACTAGTAGAAACTTGCAGTGGAATTAAAATTGTTGTAAGTCATTTTATAATTTTCGGGTTTATTTGTTATGCTCATGTACCTCCGTGAAAAGAACAAAATCGAATAAAAAAAATTCAAAAATGTATCTTTCTTGGAGATAGAGATGTGACAAAAGTATATAGGCTTCACGATGTCAAAACTAACAAACTTATTGTTAGTAGAGATGCCATTTTTTATTTGTAAAAACGGAATTGGGAGGATAAAAAGATAGAGAATACTTCTATTATATCTTCAAATAAAGAAGAGGGTGAGAAAGATGAAGATGTCTCTCAAGGGGAAGAAAATCCCAGATTCAGATGATGAAGAACTACCTCCAAGAGGAACAAAAATGTTGGGTGAAATTTATCAATGATGTAACTTTACCGGTGTTGAGACAGAAAATTATGATGAAGCAATAAAGCATGATGTTTTGAAGAAAGCCATGGAAGAAGAAATTTGGATGATTCAAAAAAATAATACTTCGGAGCTTGTGGCTATACCCAAAGAAAGAAAAATGGTAAGTCTAAAACGGATTTTCAAAATAAAACTCAATCAGGAAGGAGATATTCCAAAGTACAAAGCATGGTTGGGGTCTAGAGGCTTCACGCAAAAGCCATATATTGATTTTTATGAAACTTTCTCTGCAGTTGCTCGTCTCGACAAAACTAGAAGTGTATTGTTGTTGCTGCACAAAAGAAATGGAAGATATTTCAACTTGATGTTAAATCTGTAAATCTGTATGGAAAACTTGATGAAGAGATTTATGTTGAGCAACCTCAAGGATTTTTTGTTCAAAGAGGAGTAGAGAAGGTGTAGAGGCTAAAAAAGCTCGTTACGGACTGAAGCAAGCTTCAAGAGCATGGTACAATGAAATTTATACATACTTTGTGAAAATTAATTTTCAAAGCAGTAAAAGTGAAGTCACTTTGTATGTGAAAAAGAACATGGCAACATGATCATTGTTTGTCTCTATGTGGATGATCTACTCTTTACAGGAAATGATGTAAAGATGATGCAAAATTTCAAGCAAGATATAATGCAAGATTATGAAATGAGTGATCTTGGGTCGCTAAATTATTTGTTGGGCATCGAAGTTTCTCAAGTGAAAGAAGAAATTTTCATTTCTCAAAAGAAGTATACTAAAAGTATTCTTCAAAAATTCAACATGATGAATTGCAGGTCTTGTTTTATCGAAAAAAGGAAAAATATTATTTTTTAGTTTTTGAGGACTTTTAGAGAGTCGCCACTTAATTTTTGAATAAAAATTAAGAAGACTATGTTTTCAAAAGACATAACACAAGAATCAATTGAAAAAAATTAAAAGGGTTCAGGGATTCCTATTTATATTTTAGGAAGGTGTTAAGAACATAAAAAATACACCTACTTGCGGTTTTCCGGCAACTAACTATTTGGCTAAAATGTCAACTTTTAATTTTCGAAATAACATCTATTGAAACTGTTTGAAAAATGAATTCTTAGCACTTTATCTAAGTGAACGTCTAATTAAAAAATTTATTATGTTAAACATATTCGAACTTGGTGCAATTTTATGTTGTTAAAAACATTAAGGTGTTTTACAGGGATTTGGAGTTTTGAACTTTAAAACAACCAACAAATAAAACAAGTAAATAAACAAGAGAGAGGGAAAGAGAATTGGGTCCAAATTCGGGTTTCCTGTACGCCTTGACCAGAATTATAGACCCACCTGTTTTGGGTTTTCAACCCATTTGACTTTTTGGGCCTTCAACATACTTCATTTTTAGGTCTTAGGCCCATTTTACTTGTCCTAATATTCTAGAAAAAATAATAAGTGATACAACAAGGGATTCAGCCCAAAGATAACCAAATGCAAAATACGAATTAAAGGGGCCCGCTAATCCAACTTCTTCGATCATCTTCAATTCTTTAAACTTCGGACCTGTACGCCAATTTTTGGGTTGACTCGATAGAAGGATTGAGCCCTTGGCTGAAATTAAGGTGGGAGAGATGTCCAAGGCAGTCCACAATGGACTCTAGGGGGAATTTGACATGCGATTAAGAAAGAGAAATTAATACCCCATCCGATTCGACAAAATACAAGACAAAATAATAACAAATATTAATAACAACAACAATAAAAAAAAACAACCAAAATTAAATAAATATAACATATAATGTAAATGAAATAATCCACATGGAGACATATTGCATGAAAGCAGATAATTGTTCATATACATATACTAAAAGAAATCACATGCTAAAAAATTATATAATAATGACAATAAATAAAAAAGAACACACCAACTCAACATAACAAGATGCAGACCCTTTGAATATCGATTTCAAGCCAAGGAGGGCTAAGCATATTAAATCTCAGGAAAAGAGCAATCATTAACCAAACCGTAACCACATTACTAAAAAAAACTACCACATAATTATTGAATGAGAAATCTCTTGTCACAATCCAAATGTAACCTTAACCATGTGAAACTAAGGTCAACTAGTTTCTCATCCTAAAGGAAAGAACATTATTAACGGTAGGTTAAATTATTTTGATGAAGATTATTGTTGTATTCAAACAATCAACACATGACAGACACTTTTACTCAAGTTAACATGCTTGCGAATACGCACAATAGAAAGTAAACACAGCTTTTATGGCGGCTAACATGGTTTATCAATAACATCAAAAGAATAAAGACTAACAAATCATTGTTGAAACCCAATTTTTACTATCCACAATATAAATCAATCATCGAGCTTCTTAATTCCATAACGATTTAGAATAATTAGTTCTATAAAATTCAAAATATTTTTCAAGTTTATTTTAATTAGTTGTCACTTGTTATAATTTTTATATAATGTATATATATATATATATTACATATTATGTATATAATTAGTATAGTTTATGATTATTCAAAAATTATCTAAAAAAGATTATAAATTTAGTAAAATAATAACTTATATTTTAGGTTAATTAGTTTCTAACTAAAATAATTATTGCATTTTGCGAAGATTAAGAAGCTCATTAATTAATTTATATTAATTCCTATTATTTAGTTATTAATGAAATTCCTAAACCCATTTGTGATAAGAACAAATTTGGGCCTTTCTTCAGCTTCATTTGACATTCCTCAAGCCCAATAACATTTCTTTTCATCCAATTAAAATGACCCAATTCCTAGCATTACTATGAAACAATAACTAACAATACATCAACCCATACCCATGAATACCATACAAAAGACACAATAACAGACCCCGGTTTGATCATCTTCCTCGTGTAAACCCAGAAACAAACAACAAACAAGACCTCAAGCCCAGTTCAGCAGCCTAGAAACTCGACCCGACACGCTCCACGCCAAGATGAATTCGTGAAAAGCAAAGGAAGGCCTTCAATTCTTGTCGCCTTGCTTCAACATTCTCTTTCCCTTTGCAATCGCAACAGCAAAAACAGGCCATACGAATCGTCTTGCTCGTGTGAGATAGCGCCACGTCAGGATGCAAAGACGGGAGATCGATCAAGATCGTCCATCCCCCTTTCCTCATCCGGAATAGGGTTGAAAGCTTCGGAAAAAGGGTTTCGTCCCAAAACAATAAAAAGTTTTGGGATTTCAAAATTCAAAAAGGGCATCTTGACATTCAATTCTAGATAGGGTTCCCCCCCCCCCCTTCCCAAAAAAAACAAAAAAAAAACCTAGTACCCATTTCAATATATAGTTCTTATGGTTCACTGTTAAAGTAGTGATTTTTTGGGAGAAAATTTCTTGTGAAAGCACTAAAAAAATCAATAAGATTTTTTGATAGAAACAGTGAGCTACTAAAGTTGGATGAAGTATAGAGAAAAATCTTGAGAGTTTAGCTGTTATGCAGAAGAAATATTGAAATCCGAAGTTCTTGGAGATATTCCTTTAGTCTTGGCTTCGCTTCACTCAATTTCATTCATCCAAGTTTCCTCGGAGTCTCTCATTCAGCTTGGAAATTCCTACTCTTTCAAGCTCGTTTTGCTCGCCGTTCACTGCCCGTGAGAAGAAAATTTTTCTCCTGTTATAATAATTCTCATAGCCTTCTGTTCTGTTTCAAGAAGTTACATTACTTGTGTAGTAAAAGCTTTTTTATGTGGCTTTTTGTTTCTAGTCATTTCTAATGTTTTGATGTTCCCATACGATATACTCATCCCTTTGTGATTTCTTGATTTATGTCGCAACCAAAGTTTGTGGATTTGCATCCAGTGTTGATATTCCTGATTATTTTTTGAATTTCTATATGTTATTTCTCTGTTTTGGACTACTGCTTAATGACATGGGGGGTCTGATCTTTTCCATTTATAAGTATGGTAGCATTTTGTGAAGTTTGATAACTGTTTTACTTTCGTATCCATGTAGCATGAACTCTAAAATCCACTTATATGGTCAGCATGCATGATATATTTCTATGTTTGTTCTAATCCCTTAATTTTATCCACTTCTTGAATTATTTTTCTTATTTGTTTTGTTGCCTGATAAGATTCACCCGTAGCAAGATTGTCTCCCTGATATTCGAACTTCAATCGAAAATGGCTACACTTTCGAGTCGAGTCAGTTTAAATATGAGTTCTATTAGTCTTGGTTTTATCAGGGTTAAGTCTTTTATATCGTTCGAATCATGATTTCTACTAAGTATTATCATTTCATGTGTGTAGTGGGAGCCGTGCCGACTTAATTGTCTCATTGTGGTTTCTGTTTCAAAAACAAATATACAGAGAACCAACTCTTCTGTTTACATTCCATATTATGTGTATTTGTGCTTCTGTCAATACGTTAGTTTGGGGACAATCTTGTTTCTTGTATATTATTATATTTCACTCCCCCTTAGATGATTTGGAAACACCCCCGTAGCTCCTCAATCTTTTATTTAAAAGATAGGATTTTAACATAATAAAATCTCCTCCATTGGGGTATGATTATTTGATAAAGTGTAGCATGTTTCCTCTGCATATTTTTAATTCATTTGTTGAGTAACAGTGATGTATTCCTATGTATATGATGGGTTCAAGTACACATACATGCAATGTGTGCCACTACTTACTGTAATACTTGTTATTAGACTTGTATTTTTTGTATTTCTTAGTTCATTTTTGTTTCCTTTGGTGTCATATATTCCCTCTAACTCGAATCTCTGAAGTAGTTCGCATCTTTTATTGTCGTTTTATTCAAGAAAATTTATTAGTTTAGCAATTCATGTACTAATTCATTTTGATCTTATTGCATGTGAAACTCTCCCCGAGTCCTCATGGACTTTAATACATCTCCTCGCACTTTCTCTTCGAGCCACAAAGGCTCAAAATATCTTTATAGAGTCGTCCAAACACCCTCAAACCTAATGAACAGGTTTAAAGCAGCAAATAGGTTGGTGGAAAGTTAAATTACAAGTCTCGAAAACCTTCAAAAGTGGCTAATATACTACTGTATACACCGATATAGAGTATGAATATACGTTACATAGGTTAAAAAACATTATACAGGTGCTGGAAAATTGATCTGGGGCAGCATATATTATGTATACATCCCAATATACACTAAAACGGATTGTATACAAGTCGTATTAATCAATATATATCAAAATATATACCAGATTTTTAACAGAGAAATGGGCCAAAATCCCCATGCAAAGTTGTTGGAGGATTTTTGGATGAATTTGGTCTAAAGGTCTGTTTTTTTGTTGAATTTGGGCAAAGAGCCCAAGTTCAAATTCCTCTTTTTGTTTTTTAAATAAAAAATATTTATTTTTATACTTTATATTTTGCTTTTTTTCACTATTAGACTTGTCAAACACATGAGTTTCCCTTTTAAAGGATTCCTTCTAAGTTCATTCCCCTTAAAATAATCACTTAAAACAGAATAGTAATATTCAGCAATACATAAATAAAAGATTGAATTTACTTTATATAGTCAACATATAAAAAATTATTTTAAAAGGTCATTTAGTGAAATAGCCGATCAACTGTGAGTTAGCGTCCATTCCGAGGGCCTAACACCTTCTCAGAATGTATATTTGAACTTCGAACCCTTTTCAAATGATTTTTATATGTTTAAATCTTTTGAAAATAATTATAAGTTTTCTTGATTTTTACTAAAAAATCAAGTGGTGACACTGTCAATTCAGAAAATTAATTTCTCTTAAATTATAATATTAATTGATTTTTCGAAACTTAGTCATTTTTTTACTATTATATTTTATTAAGTAAAACAGAAATGGCGACTCCGCTGGGGATTAATTAAGTTTTAACCAAAAGGATTTGACTATTTGACTAATTGTAATTATTGAATTGCTTTTTTGTGAGTAATGTCCTTTAATTATAAAATTAGCATTGCATTTCATGGCATATTCTGATATATATTGTATAGTATATTAAAGGAAGGTTTGTGGAGCCGCAACCAAATTTTTTTATACTCAACCTTTTTCCGGAATTAGCGGTAATTTATTGGTTCGTCATGCGTCCAATAATTGTCGCGAGTTCCAACCCAAATTGTCTGTTTGGTCCCCCGCCGTTTCAAAGTCACTATTAGTCAAATAGGATATAGCTATACAAATTTAGGAGAATTTGAACTAAGATGACCAAACACCTAAGGCGTGTTGGACCCATTAAAAGACCACACTGAGTCCAAAACGGCTCACAGCCTAAACGGACGCTCATACTCATGTGTTTAAATTTGAAGGATGTATACGTTTTTTGAAAAAACATTATCTCATAGGGTAAGGATTAGATTATAGTTTGCTTAGGTTGAAGAAAGAGCTTCACAAGCTACTAGCCTATCCTAAGATGTTGGCACCCAAAGATGACAAGAAATCAAGAAAGAAGCAAGACCTTTCGTGGAGGCATAGTTTATGGTCGTACCCCTGCGTGGGACTGATTATTTTGTATTCCTTTTTCCCTATTATGTATCCCCATTTATTTTGTTTATAAATTTTTTATAAATTTGAGTTCTGGGGCAATGAAATATTTCGAATAACGTATATATCCCTCGAATCTCTATGCCTACTCTTCGGACAAAAGGATAACATATTTGTGTATAATGCGCAATATTTATTTATCTGTTATAACTACTTATGAATATGTTGTTTTATTGGGAGATATTCTACCTCACTCTTCTTCCAATACTTTTTAGAACCCCTAAACACTAATATCAAATCACCGTCAAAAGCGTGTCCAAATACTCTTCGAGTCTGTAGTTTTTCAAAGAAAATCAAACTTTATTTTTCTTTAATACGACTCTCATATCATAAAAAGATTAATTATTTCAAATCAAAAGAAATTTAAGTGGGTCGAACTACGTAGGAGCTAAATTCTATTTTGTAAGATACGTAGGCAACCTTTCAAGGTCCGGTCCTTATTTTGAGAAATTTTATCTTTTTCAACTCTTACCAGGTAATTAAAGTTATATCTCAAAAACAAGAAGTACGACAATGAAAGATACAATAAAATTTTTCCCGACTCAAGTCGACATTTCTAATTCATTAATCCTAAAATCAATAGACAATCTTTTGTCTATCAAGTCATCTTTCTATATACGTGGGCTAATTTATCTTCAAATGAAGCAACTCTTATGCATGTTACAATAATCTGTATGATATTTTGTATTAACTATTATTGACACAGACTAACACATTTTCCTTTGATTTGTTTTTCTTTGTCGGGTACTCAAAAAATGATTTGTGTTGAAAAAATGACTGAACATCCATACTTCACCAGGTCCAAAGATCCCAAAGATTCATTCTCTGACCAATGTTTATCAAAAGACAAAGAGAAAATGGTTGAAAATGCTGAGAATACATACTTGAATCAAGCTAGTGTGAATGACCTTATCATTGCTAAACATAACAAGTTGAATGCATAATTTCCAAGAGATTGATGAAATTAGGGTTGAAATGGACAAGACTCGAGATTTGAAAATTTTGGCTATCATTGCTAAAACTCCTACTCTAGACAACGAGAGGCCTCAACTCCATTTTCCTTATTTAGATCCAACGTCTGAACATTTCCCAAACAATTCAACTACCTCTACAATTCCAAACCTTCCATCATTGACTCACCCACCCCTAACCCACAGCATGCTAGTTCCTCACATCAAAAGTCACCTACTTCTCAAAATCCAGATACCAACATTCTTCAGAATTTTCATCTCAATCATCAAATTCCTATTCAAATTGTCCAAAACCCACCTACCACTCAACCCAAACCTCTAAAACCCACATTTCATCTTCCAATTTCACCTGAATCGTCAACTCATCTTACCACACATTTTGAACCAGAACATTTTGAGAAGAAGGAAAATTATTGGATGGTTTGGAAAGGAAAAACATAGCAAAGCATCACAGGGGAAGTCATGAATGCAACGAAGGACTTTTGACACACTCCAGACATTATAGGGTTCAATTATGAAGATTTGTGTCGTCATCCACATTTGGAGTTTCTCGAAGGTTTTAGAGTACCAAAGTTTGATGCATTTAGCGGAGTTGAGAATCTTTTGACTCATTTGAGGGCTTATTATGATAAACTTATTGGATTTGGGAAAGATGAGGCTTTACGGATGCAACTCGTTAGTCAAAGTCTGAAAGAAGAAGCTTTGGAGTGGTTTATTTCTAAGGAAATCAAACAATGGCCAAGTTGGAACGCTTTGGTTAAAGACTTTCTTGAAAGGTATGGCTATAATATAGAACTCATTCGCGATCAATACTATTTCGGTAGAATCAAACAAAATTCTATTTAAAGCTATCGCGAGTATGCCTACCATTGGAGAAGAGAGGCTGCAAGGGTTAGTTATCCCATGACCGAGAATGAAATTATTGAAATCTTCGTGCAAATTCAAGAGCCTGAGTATTACAACAAGATGTTACTCATTTTACGAGGGAAGTTTAGTGAGATAGTCAGAATTGGTGAAGCTATTGAATATGGTCTTAAGACCAAAAAAATCATCTGAATGACTCTCCGAGATGAATCCCCAAGACACTGAAGGAGGAAAAGGGAAGATGTTTCTTCTGTATCATTTGAATGAAGCCACAAATCAAAGAGACATGCTGGTCTTAATGTTCGAAAGTCTTTACCTTCCAAAACCTACCGTTTTGATCCACAAAATCCTTACCCCATCCAACCAAGTTACCAATCTCTACCATCAAATCATCCAAATTACCAAGATCCATTTCTAAATTCCCAAATGCTCAATCAAATTACCAAGCCCCATTTCCAAATTACCCAAATCCTTAATTAAGTTACCAGGCTGCATTTCAAAATTACCCAAAGACCCATCATATCTACCGAGCTCCACAATACTCAAATCTCCAAACACCAGCACCTACTCACTATAATCCTCTAAGTTACCGCCAAGTATCTCAATCTGCACGAAATGATCATAACCTTTCTTGTCATAAATTTTTGAAGAGGTTGAAAGCAGCTGGTCTTATAAAAAAGTTGACCCAAAAAATATCAGTATGAATCCCAGGCTATATATGCCCAATCTTCATTGTTCCTACCATTCAAAAGGTTCTAGACATACCACTAAGGATTGCATCAATTTGAAGCATAAAATTCAAGACTTGATTGATCAAATAATTTTTCACTCTTCAAACTTTTACTTCCAAGGCCAATGGTAATTCACCGTCGAATCATGGATGATTCACTGTTAATATGAGTGACACAAAGTCTCAAGCACCTCTTTGTCGAAATGCCCCAAATCATCATCAAATGCCTCTGCCTCAACAAGGTCATTATAATCCTCCTCGTACGAGGTTCCAGAAGAAATCTACTTGGAGTTTTTAGTAGCTCCTCGAAAGTCAGGCGAAGTTATTTGAGGAATTGAATGTTGCATGTATTATTCATCTAGTTGGGCCCAAGCCCATTGATACCAGCTCTCAATTTTACCGAGCCAATCGGAAGTGTGCATATCATTCCAATAGTGTTGGGCATGATATCGAAGACTGTATCAATTTAAAGCGCAAGATCCAAGACATGATCTACCGAAATGTGGTCATGACCGCTATACCAACGTCAACAGTAATCTTTTGTTGAACTATAGAGGCGCCACTATCAATATGATAGAGACGGAGGATGAGTCCCGCATGTTAAAGATGATAATTCTAACTAGTCCTGGCAATCTTGAGAAAGTTGCATGTTCTCCGAGCACAATTGAGACGCTCGGTTTTACAAGCATGACACTCGGTCAAACTTTTGCTTCTGTGTCAAAAGAGGGTAAGAACAAGAGGGAGATTAATCATGTTCCACCAAAGTCTTTGCCTCATTTACCCCAGTCCATTATAGTAAAAGAATATGCCAATGATGATGGTCTTAAAGAAGGAATTGGGGGTCTTTTTTAAGAATGTGGTGATGCACCCAAGAAGATAATCGAGGCACCAGACATAGGAGACGCCGAGACAATGAAGAAAGTTCTTAACTTGATTTCCACTCCCCTCTTTATCTCTCGCTCAACTTGATAGACAAAAATGAATTTTATGTTGTTTTAAAAATTGGTGGTGGTTAGAATAAGGATCGAAACCACCTTTTGTGTTGTTTTACCTAAATATGTTTTGATATCCCTTGTAATGCTTTGAAAAAAGGCAAAATGACTCATGGTCATGACCAAAGTTCGTTTCCTTACCTTCATTTAAAGTCTCTCCTATTGCGAAAATTTTATTTACTTGTTTTTATTCTGCTATCTCACTATCTTTGTATCTGTTTCAGTGAAACAAAAACATATATTTTTATTAAAAAAACCTGTCTATATCACGTCATGTCACAAGCTGAATGAACATGATGAAGTAGATGAAGATGAGTTTGATGAGTATGACAAGGAGATCATAATATTCAAACACATAACCGACGATTTAAACCGACTTGAGACTCAAGGTAAGTTAAATCTAGTTGAGAAAAAAACAGTAAATCTGGTAAAGGATGATCGTGTCAAAGAAGTCAGAATCAGGCCCATCAGAAAGGAGCTTAGAAAAGAGAACTCAACAGATTACTTAGAAAATACATTGAGTACATTGTTTGATCACATATCGTGGTGAAACATAGACGTTCATCTCAACTTGTCAATCGAATCAGATGCTATCAAAAGCTGTTATATTTGAAGATTTAGAGTGTCTTTTATTTCTATCCTTGTCACTGCATCGTTTGTTTGTAATCATCTTATGTTCTATAGTTAGAAAAATTATTTCTTGTTATGAACTATGTTTGACATGAATTATCAAGAATGAGATACGTGGGCGGCATATATCGTCTTCAATCACTCCATTATATATATTTTCATCATTATTCATTTGTATTTGAACTACATTTGACCTGAATTCTCAAGAAAGAGATATGTAGGCGGCCTATGTCGGCCTCGATCGGTTTCGTTGTAATTTTCTTACTGTTGTTAACCTTTGAGGGGGAACTGCGTTTGAATTGATTGCTTCCTCAACAGGATAGTTAGGCACCACAACGGCTCGGTCATATCTCCCTTAATATTTATTATTTTCCATTACAATAGAAACTGGACAAAATTTTTGAGGGGAACTCAAAAATTCTAAAGAAAAACTCCCCAACTAGTCAAGACTGAAGTTACGTTGAGAAACGTAAAAGGGACAAATTTCTCGAAAGGATCCAAAAAATTTCATGATTTTTCTCACCAACAGGTCAAAATACGCAAAGAATGTTAACTGGGATAGAATTTTTTGAGGATGACCTCAAAAATTTTCATCTTGGTTGCATTAGAGGTTTAAGATAGTTGTGAATACCTCCAGCATGATCATGATTTCATAATTAACTTAAAGTGATCAACAAACGTTGTTTTGAATGATCAGAAGTAAACTTTAACAATCTTTGACATTTAAAGATTCATATCTCAAAACTTCAACAATTTTCAAAATCTCTCTGACAAGTGGTCTGATAGATCTTGATATATCAACCTCAAAGGCGTTCATTAAGAATGAAATGACAAGATACTTGGGAGTGACATTTTTCAGTTACATATTTTTTGAAACCCTTTTTCTTCAAAAATTTACCTTTTTATTTCAAATATTTTGCATAAATGTTTTGTATTCTCCATCGAGAAGCAAGAGAGGGGAGAGATCAACTAAAGATAGCAAGTCAAAGAGCAAGCGTTTGACAAAGTCAGCACAGATCAGTTTGTTTTAAAAACTATGTTTTTTTGTGGATGCAGGAAAGTCATTAATGTTTTTCAGAAGGAAAAGAAGAGTTCAGAATACGAGCAACAACACCTCCTTCAAATTTCCGGCAAAGCATTAGCTTAATGGAATGCAAATGTTCAAATATGAACAAGTCAAAACATGAATCTCACCATGTAGAAGCATCTACCATGACGTTCAAGTAAATTCTCTTTAGCATCATGGACATTTTAAGAAGATTCACAATTCGCGTCGATATCAGACGTGGTAATGTGAGACCCTCCAAGAGGGACATTTCTACAATATTATCAAATAAGATAATACCACCATCCAGAAGGACATCACCATCATTTTATCGATAGAGATCATCATCCAGCCAATGGATCAACATCATCCTATCAATGGATCATCGATTGAACATCATCATCATATGAATGGAGCATCATCAATTCTACCAATGGATCATCAATGGAACATCATCATCCTATCAATGGAGCATCAACAATATCCTACCAATGGAACATCATCACCCTATCAATGAAGCGTCAATATCATCCCGCTGATGGATTATTAATCATTACCCTATCAATGGAGTATCAACGTCATCAACCTTTCATGTAGCAGCATTATCCTACCAATATATCATCATCTTTCTATCACTGAAGCATCATTTTCACATCATATCAAGTCATCATCTACTGCATCAAGACCGACAGAGTCTGATGCAGAATATCTGTCGAGTACGGTAAAGCATATCACTTCCCTATTTAAATTACAGTTTGTGCTAACAAGTTGATTTCACATTTTGGTCTAAATCATCCAAGAGGATGAATTCCCAGATCAAACCACAGGTGCAAAAGACATCAAAGAAAAGATTCAAGATGACCTGAAATTTCTTTAAAAGCAAATATTATCGTGAGATCCACGTTGTTACATTTGGAACATTATCCAGTCATCCACCTTGTACAGTTTGATAGGTATAGAGCCATCCACCACGTTACAGTTGGATAATTATCGAGTCACCAACCTAGTGACAGTTGGAACATTATCGAGCCATCCACATCATTAAAGTTGGATAATTATTGAGAAATCCACCTTGTTACAGTTGTAACATTATCGAGACATCCACCTCGTTACAGCTGGATAATCATCGAGCCATCCACCTAGTTATATTTAAAATATTATTGAGCTGGATAGCTCGTTGTAAAGATCACCATAATTTTCCTTGCAGAAAACAAGCAATGACATTCTGAATCTTCAGTAAATTATGAGTTGTAACGGACATACTATGTTCGAAAGTGACATGTACTGAACATATTTATGTGTAAATTTTCATAGCAAGAGTAAGCAAAAAGAATCGTAATGTATACTACCACTTTTCCAGTTGCATTTTCTACTAAAAAGTTGTTTCAGTCTCTGTCGAGAGCATCCAAGAGGATGAATTCTCAAGTCAAACTACAGGTGAGGACGACATCAATAAGGACGCAACAAAACGTGGAATTTTTTGTTAGCAGCGAACGGGGACGTAGTCCAAGAAGGAGTGTCAAACTCTTAGGACGCGAGCAGAGGAGCGACTTCCACCATAATAAAACAACACCCCTATCCGAAGGCATGTGGTTTTTTCTTTGGGTATGTCAGTTTCAATTTAACATCCGGAAAATTCTTGATGTTCACCGGAAGAATCTTTTCAATATGAGTTATAGTTCACCAAGATATTTGAGAATTATGTCCGTGTAAGTTCTTACTTATGGATGTGAAGAGCTCCACATTCATGGCTATGAGGTTGCAAACCTTCTTTTCATACTCAATTCCTTGTCATTTGTCCAGAACCAAACGATTATCAAGCATAATAGATTTTCTTTTAAACTGATCGATTCGAACTACAAGCCGCCTGATTCCTATTGTTTAAGGATATGTAGGAGGACTAAATATTGGAAACTCGGTTGTACTCTAACATTCTGTCATAAATCTTATTATCGGATATCCTGATCCCTTCATAATTCGGTATCAAGATGGCTTTAGAAATCTTTCAAAATAGTGTGTCAAATCAAGCATATCGAACTACAAGTGGTCTGAATTCTCATATAGCTTTAGATATGTAGGAGATCCACTTTTGGGCTCCGGACATAATTCTTAAAGCCCGTACAAAGTCGTTTTCCCTAATGACAAAGATGTGGCCGGTCAAAATTGGATTAGTCAATTTCATTTTCCTCGAATTTCTTGCATCAATCCAAGAAAAATGAGGGTAAGTTGTTGACACCCAATTTTGACCATCCACAATATAAATCAATCATCGAGCTTCTTGATTCCCAAAGGATTTAGAATAATTAGTTTTATAAAATTCAAAATATTTTTCAAGTTTATTTAATTAGTTTTCACTTTTTATAATTGTTGTATAATATATATATTTTATAAATATTATGTATATAATTAATATATTTTATTATTATTCAAAATCATCTAAAAAATTTTAATTTTAGTAAAATATTTAGACCAATAGTGTGGTTTAAATAATAACTTAAATTGTAGGTTAATTAGTTTCAAATTAAAACAATTATTATTTTGTTAAGATTAAGAAGCTCATTAATTAATTTATATTAATTTCAATTATTTAGTTATTAATGAAATCCCTAAACCCATTTGTGATAAAACCAAATTTGGGCCTTTCTTCAGCTTCATTTGACATTCCTCAAGCCAAATAACATTTCTTTTCAGCCAATTCAAATGACCTGATTCCCAGCCAATTCCATGAATTACTATGCAATAATAACTAACAATACATCATCACATACCCATGAATATCATACCAAAGACACAAAAGCAGATTCCTGTTTGTTCTTCTTCATCGCGTAAACCCAGAAACCAACAATGAACAAGACGTCCATCCTCATTCCGCAGCCCAGAAACTCGGCCCAACACGCTCCATGCTAAGATGAATTTGGGAAAAGAAAAGGACGGCCTACAATTCTTTTCTACTTCCTTTAACATTCACTTTCCCTCTACTATCGCAATAGCAAAAACAGGGCACACGAATTGTCCTGCTCGTGTGAGATAGCACTGAGTCAGGCTGCAAGGACAGAAGATCGATCAAGATCGTCCATCCCCCTTTCCTAATCTAGAATAAGGTTGAAAGCTTTGAAAAAAGGGATTCGTCCCAAAACAGTAAAAGTTTTGGGATTTCAAAATTCGAAAAGGGCATTTTCTCATTCAATTATAGATGGGTTTTTCCCCCAAAAAAACGAAAAAAAAACCTAGTACCCATTTCTATATATAGTCCTTATGGTTCAGTGTTGAAGTAGTGGTTTTTTGGGAGGAAATTTCTTGTGAAAAGCACTAAAAAGTCAATAACAATTTTTGATAGAAACAGTGAGCTACTAAAGTTCAATGAAGTATAGAGAAAAATCTTGAGAGTTTACCTTAGTGTTAAAAAGAAGAAATCATTGAAATCCGAAGTGCTTGGAGATATTCCTTTATTCTTGGATTTGGTTCATTCATCCAAGTCTCCTCGGAGTATCTCATTCAGCGTGGAAACTCCCGCTCTTTGATGCTCGTTTTGGTCGCCGTTCGCTGCCCGTAAGAAGGTTAATTTTTTCCCGTTATAATGATTTTCATCGCCTTGTGTTTTGTTTCATGAAGTTACATTACTTGTCTCGTAAAAGCCTTGTTATGTGGCTGTTTTTTGCTAGTCATTTCTGACCTTTTGATGCTCCCATAAGATATACTTGTGCCTTTGTGATTTCTAGATTTGTGTCGCGCCAAAGGTTGTGGATTTGCATCTAGTGTTGATATTAAAGATTATTGTTCGAATTTCTGTCTGTTATTTCTCTGTTTTTGACTATTGCTTAATGACATGGAGGGTCTGATCTTTTCCATTTTAAAGTGTGGTAGCATTGTGCGAAGTTTGATGACTGTTTAACTTTCGTATCCATGTAGGCATGAACTCTCAAATCGACTTATATGGTTAGCATGCAAATATATTTGTATGTTTGTTCTAATCCTTTAATTTTATCCAATTCTTGAATTATTTTTCTTAATTGTTTTGTTGCCTGATAAGATTCACTCGTAGCAAGCTTGTCTCCTCGATATTTGAACTTCAATCCAAAATGCCTACACTTTCAAGTCGAGTAAGTTTTATTATGAGTTCTCTTAGTCTTGGTTTTATCGGGGTTTATTCTTTAAGATCGTTCGAAATATGATTTGTACTAAGTATTATCGTTTCATGTGTGTAGTCGGAGCTACGCCGACTTGATTTGTGTCATTTGTGATTTCTAATTCAAAAAAATGTACAGAGAACCAACTCTTCTCTTTGCATTCCATATTTTGTGAATTTGTGCTCATGTCAATATGTTAGTTTTCAGAGAATCTTGTTTCTTGTTTATTGTTATATTTCACTCCCTCATAGATTATTTGGCAACACCCCCGTAGCTCCTCGATCTTTTTTTTAAAAAACAGGATTTTAACATCGTAAAATCTCGTCAATTGAGGTATGCTTATTTGATCAAGTGTAGCATGTTTCTTCTGCATATTTTGGATTCATTTGTAGAGTAACAGTGATGTATTCCTATGTATATGATGGGTTCATAACGCATACATGCAATGTGTGCCAATGCTTACTGTCATGCTTGTTATTAGACTTATTTTTTTTATTTCTTAGTTCATTTGGTTTTCCTTTGGAGTCATATATTCCCCCTAACTTGAATCTCTTAAGTAGTTCGCATCTTCATTGCCGTTTTATTCAAGAAACATTTTATTAGTTTAGCGCATCATGTACTAATCCATTTTTGTCTTATTGCATGTGAAACTCTTCTCAAGTCCTCGTGGACTTTAATCCATCTCCTCGCACATTTTCTTCGACCCATAAAAGCTCAAAATATCTTTCTCGAGTCGTCCAGACCCCCTCAAAACTGATGAACAGGTTGAAAGCAGCAAATAGGTTGCTGGAAAGTTAAATTGTAGGTCTCCAAAAGCTTAAAAAGGGGCTAATATACTGTTGTATACATCGATATAGAGTATGAATATATGATACACAGGTTAAAAAAATTATACTGGTGCTGGAAAATTTAACGGGGGCAGCATACATTTCGTATACATCCCAATATACACGAAAATGGATTGTATACAAGTCGTATACATCAGTATGCATCAAAATGTATACCAAATTTTGAAGAGAGAAATGGGCCAAAATCCCTACCCAAAGTTGGTAAAGGATTTTTGGGTTAATTGGGCCTAAGGGTCCAGTTTTTGCTGAATTTGGGCAAAGAGCCCATGTCCAAATTCTTCCCTTATCCTCTCATCTTTATTTATTTTGCTTTTGTATTAACTTATGTTTCATTCATTAAAATTTTGGTCCCCAAAGTTAATTATATCTCTTTTTTGTATTTAAATAAAAGATATTTATTTTTATACTCTATATTTAGCTTTATTTTCACTATTAGACTTGTCAAACATTTGAGTTTTCCCTTTTAGAGGTTTCCTTCTAAGTTCATACCCTTTAAAATAATCAATTAAAATAGAATAACAATATTGGTCAATAAATAAATAAAAGATTGATTTTACTTTATTTAGTCAATATCAAAAAAAAATTATTTTAAAAAGTCATTTAGTCAAATCATCTGTCAACCGCGAGTTAACGGACATTCCGATGGCCTAACACCTTCCCGGAATGTATATTTGAACTTCGAACCCTTTTCAATCGATTTTTATCCTTTTAATTCTTTTGAAAATAATAATAAATTTTCTTGATTTTAATTAAAAAAATCAAGTGGCGACTCTAGCAATTAAGAAAATTAATTTCTCCTAAATTATAGGATTAATTGATTTTTTCGTAACTTAGTTATTTTTTTTCTATTTTATATTTTTAAGTAAAACAATCATCTGGTTTAGTTATAGAAAGTTTCTGGGTTTACTCGACAACGGGACTTAGGAAAGACACACTCATACGTATTTGAGATGAAGGCAAGACATATTAACCCGAAAGGGAACTTAAATTAAAAAAACATTCCCGACTACTAACAACATGGAACGAGTAGAATGAATGCATCAAGATGATCCAACACTTAAAACAACACGCATATAAGTATACCCAACAGATTTACTCATAGCTGTAACAACATAAATGAGTAAAGAGACAAGTGACACATTAACGAAGACACAATACAATGATGTTAGACTACTAAAGGGATGGCCCATATATGAGAAATGCGAAAAACATATGCCAAATTTAAAAACAATAACAAACTTAAAATTAAACCTTCACCAGGAAGCGGATAGTCCCGAAATTAAAGGACCCATATACTTCAATCATGGCTTTGCTAAAATAAAATAAATCGAGGCAGATCATAAACGGGGAAAGACATAAGAGTTCATGACAAACTGTGAGAGATTTGCACATATGCATAAAGAAAAGTGTTAGCAAAATGTCAAGATTTTTAACGAAAAGATTAATGTTCACTTTGTTGACCATAGAGGCACTATATAAATACAATATTCAAATACAGCAAAATATGAGAGTATATATGAACCATTTCAACTTTTATCGATCCTCAACAAAAGATTTCAAATGCATTTGCAATGCTTATGAAAACACGCCAAGATAACCAAATCAATCCATATCTGAAATCACTAACCAAGATCACATTAATCAAAAGCCAAGGGGAGAGATTTCTGGCCTCTTTGTTTTAAACTCTGTATAAATTTGTGATCTTGAATACTAATGTTTGAGTTGTTCCTAAAAAAAATATTTTATTTCTGTTAAGTTTTGCGCAACACTATTTGTATCTCCAAAACCTTCTCCCTGAAAAAAAATCCCCCATTCACTGAACCAAAAGAGAATATATATATATAGGGTGAGATTAGGCTTAGTCTTTTGACCTTTACCACTATGTTCAAATCATGAGTTACATCGTTTTGACCCTAAATCATCATATTTTAGTTAGTTTAAGCTTAGAAATATAATTAAAACATATCTAAGTAAAGTCATTAAATCAAATCTTAGAAGTATAGAACCAAGAGAAGAGAAGAAGCTCAAGAACCCTAGTTTAAGAACACCACAAGTTTGAGCAGTTCCAGCCCCGAAACATAAGTATTTTCTATGGATTTCATCACCAGGTATGTCGGATTTCACTAGTGGGTTCCTTTCACCCATTGGGTCCCTAGTTTTCTGTCAGAATCTTGATTTTCTTGTCATGATTAAACCTTGGGTTTCTAGAACTTTGATAAAACTCTATGAATTTATTAGTTTTATGTTTCAAATCAGATTATCTTTTAATTATTCAAATATTTGCATGAATTTTAGAACCTTAGCGTTGTATTTCTTTAGTTCATGAATTACACATGCTAGGTCAGATATTTCAGACACTTCAAATATACATGCCTCATTTATAAATGCATAATTACCAGATTAATTGTTGCATTCTCAGTTTGCATGTTCAGTTTCAAGCTATCCAGTATTTACAGAAACTCATACATAAAAAGTAAATTTACAGAATTCATTGGGAGTAGAATAATACCGAGTTGGACTAGGGTTTAGCGTACCCAATAGTCCCTGAACTACTAGCCAAGTAGGTTGTAAGTCCCCTCTTTGGGCAATCAGTTTAGTGATCATGTCAGCATGCCTTTATACCTTTGGCGGGGTATATTGGGTAGTCTCGATGGGGCGTATACATCGGACTCCACATTTAGATCATGTGGTTTTAGCATCAGTTATTAGTAGCTCCCACTGTTCAGTAAAACTCTCTAGCATTAACCATTTATTAATAAACTTAGTATCCAGTTTCAGCATGTTATAAATTGGTCATTGCATAAGTTAGCTCAGAATTCAGTTTATCATGTGAGATTATTTTATTTTCTTTTATGCTTGTTCAATTATGTTTTATTTCAGCATTACTCTACCCAACATGATTAGTACAGTCACGATCAGAATCTATACCCCAGACGAAACCGGTATCGTTGACCTCTCGCAGGTCACAGACAAGCCTACATACGTCATTCTTACTTTATCTAGGTTAATTTTAGCGGAAAATTTGAATGTTTTTGTTTCCTAACATGCTTACTTAACATTCGATTACATATATAATTATTCACTATCAACCATCTAACGTTAAGATCATCAAATGAAAGAAGCAGTTTATTATAACGATAAAGATGTACTTGCCAAAATGGAACCCATATAATATCTGAAAGAAAACAGGAAAGAAACGCTAGTGGAACATACCCCACTAGCTCAATCCTACAACTAAACTAGAGTGTAAATGGGCAAGCATCCTCGAAAGCATGAGGGCCTATCAAGTCCGAATGAATACTCGATGTCCGGATAGCTACAGTGTTGATCTTGTAGCTCTAGAGTCCACCTGTGTCTGCACCTAAAAGTTAGAGTTGTATAGGGTTAGTACAGACTTTTACTAAGTATGGGTATATGGAAGCACACACTAAGGACATGCATGAGTAAGAATAACTCTTTCCTAGCAACATGATTATAGCAGGTCAAGTCAGTGGACTTGCCAAATTAAGATTAGGAAAGTGAGTGAACATTCCAAATATTGATTAGTAAAGTTATGCCATGAGAGTAACATGCACCATCATACTTAATATTTTGCACATCGCACACAACATCATACACAAAGAACTTATCATAATTCATATAACACATAACGTTGTTCATATCATTTAATCATATGCCATGAGACCTTGGAATCATGGACTTGACATTAAGAATTCCCAAAAATGAGGGCTCAACATATGGGACCTCAACTAGGGAGTCTTCATTAGCAAACCCAGAGTTTGCTTCATTCATTAATATGTACTTCATTTCATTTCGTTCATAGGCTTGTGTGAACACCACCTATACCTAGTATGTAGTTTGAGATTTTCATTAGGTTTGTTGTGAAATGACCAAGAATGACCTAACGTTATTGCTTAAGTCTAACTCAGCTCTTGATCATCCTGCCCTAAAACCCATAGGTACCATTCAATTCATTATGTGCCTCATTTGAGGCTGGCCTCATTCGTTCATTCAATGGGAACTTTAACTTTAACCGACATTGATCATGTGAGCATCATGAAATCCAGTGTCATGACACCCCATATAGAAAAAAGGTGGAATCACCGGCCAAAGTGACCCAAAACATGATAGCGTACATGGGAATTGAACACCGCCAGATCCCTATATTGGCAATATAGGTTCAAAGACTAGGAGATATAAGGAAACTCATATTCCGCATGCTTGAAAGTCTCATCTCATGAGATTTACGTGAACGTCCGCCCTTCTCAAAAGAAGGAATCACCGCTAATAGCTAGTCTATCGGTGCTCGGTATAAAGTTCCATTACATTCAACTCATACGTAATGGAAGTTGGCTTCTAGTATGAGGACATCATTGCTCAATAAATGATTTCTCATCTCATCATTAGTATTAAGTGTGAATCTTAATACTTTCATTAGAGTGTTCATAGAGACTGTTCTCTTCATTAACTTTACACTCTCATAGGTGAGTACGTTTTGGTAACATTTACTTAGGCTCATTTGAGATTGCTCTGATCTTTTACATTAGGCTCATATCATGTTGTCACCACATTCATTAACATTAGCACATTTGTTTTTCATAATTATTCAGCCCTTTTTACTTGAATGTTCAATTCATCATAAGCCAATGTACTTGACGATTTGTGTATTTCACACTCTTAGTTAACCATTCTGATTTTCATCATTTCATAACATAATATTCATTTCATCATATGCCAATGCAATTGGAAATTTAGTGTGTTTTACACTCTTAACCCTTCTAGGGTTACATCATTTCATTACATACATCTTAGGTTCACTTTTTTTAAAACGTATATTAGACTTATGAATCTATACATACATGTCATGAGGCTGCATTCATAGTACGCTTAAGTGATTCATATCTTCCTAAGATTATGTGGTACAAGACTTATGCATCTTGTATGTATGTCAATATCTCAGCTTTGATCTAAGTAGGCCGCATTATTCTTGAACATTTAATTCACATATGTCTTATGTATTAATACGAAATTTGGGCAAGGGAACCCGGTTTTCAAATCCCTTGAACAACACTTACATTTTTTTATTCATTTTGGTTTGATCCAAACGGCTTGGGGACCCATGTTCGAGCCCCAATGCCTTCATTTTATTTTCCCCTTAATTTCTCTCTTCATTTATCGATTAATGGAGCTAAGATGATGTGGGATCGAACCCCCACAAACCTCATTTACTTTTTCTTTTCATTGCCTTTAAATTTTTCTCCTCTGGCCGAGGAGTTGTGCGTTCAAACCCCCACAGACCCTCTTTAATTTCATTTAATTTTTCTCCTTAAATCTTCCTAGGAGGTCATGGGTTCGATTCCCACGCCTCACATCTCTTTTCTTTCATTTCCTTTCACTCTCCTTTACTGCCTAGAGGTCGTGGGTTCGATTCCCATGCCTAACATTTCTTTTCTTTCATTTTCTTTACTCTCCTTCACTATCTAGAGGTCGTGTGTTCGATTTCCACGCCTCACATTTTTTTTCTTTTACTCTTCCTTAAATGTGATTAAGAGGTGGTGGGTTCGAATCCCACTCCTCTCATTTGTTATTTTTTCCTTTTAAGTTACATTTCCAGCCAATACCATGGTTCGAATCCCCTTCACCATATTTCCTTTTACTTATTATTTTCATGGTTTTTAACATGGTGAGGTCACGGGTTCAATCCTCCATGACCTCACTTATTTTAATTCATTTTTTTCAAAAACTGTTAACCCTCTTTGCTGACCGAAATTCATCAATAGAAGCTGGAAATTTTCTTTTAATTTTTGAGCATCCTTTCATCAAGTTACACCTTAGTTCTTAGGGGAATTTTGTAGTGCATGTAGAATGTTTATGTGAGTCTTCATGTATTTGTTAATCCGAGACATTATCCCTCGAATCAGCCACATTTCAACTCATCTGAACATCACATTAACATTAACATGTATACATGAAATATAAAGAACTATCATGCCATTTCAAGTCCTAAACCATTAACAATAGCAACAGCAACACACACATACAAACGTAGTTACATTTTCGGAAACATCAACATAAGTCACATAATTCGAAACATACATATAAACACATAATCATCACGAAAAAACGTTTCATCCCTCTTTTCCTACCAGCAAACATAACCAACCTATGACTCAATGGGAGCTAGTGACATGGACATGCAACAGGGAACAATCCTTATTTTCAGAATAAATATTCGGAAACTAAAGGGGTCACTTGGGAAACGGACCAAGAGAGAAGAGAAACCGTACCTTTTTGATGTTCTTTTGACTTGCTGCCCAAAAATTTCACCCAAGAACGCATCTAAGCCTCCTCAATATCAACTCCACTCGAATGACCACCTCCCTTAGCCTATTGTGCGATTAACGTTTGTTTTCTTGTGATTTCGTGTGAGTTCTTCAAGTGTGAAGAACATGGTTTATTTATATGATTTTGTATTTTATTTTGGCAGATAAAATACGTGAGAAAGAATAAGAAAGATTGAGTGTGAGAGTGGAGAGATAAATGTGAGAGAGTGGGAGTTGTCGGAGGCTTAGGAGTCTAGTTATAGGACTTAGTCAATATGGTTTTGTTTATTTAATAAAAATCTGATTTTTATTTTATGTTAAATCAGATAATGAATAATAAGAATTAATTATTTATATCAATTCAATATATTAAATAAAATCACTTTACAACATTGGTTCATCCGAGGTTCGAACATGGGTGGAGCAAGACTTCACTTTAAGAGCCCAATTTCGGCCCTCACTCCCCAAAATACCCCTCCACCTTATTAATTAAATAATTAATTATATATTTAGGGTAAATACGATACTAACTTTAGCCTGGAAAAAGACCATTTTACCCCTAGACCCTCCAAACCTAAGATTTTCCCTTTTTAAATCCGCTAAAGACTCCGTCAAGTAAATCTTCGTATTCGAGATCCCTACATGGTTGGACCCAACCATTCCAAGATCAAGTAACTCCCAAAGTAAGTTTTCTTTAGCAAGGGTTCCGAGTTCTGGTTCTACGCGCATCAATCCGTGTGAACCCTGGTCTAATCATAGTCCTTCTTGTCACATTAAGCATTTCTTATCTTATCCATTTATAGGGTTGTTACATTATAACCACCTTAAGAATATTCTTCCCCGAATGACACAACTCTTTAATAACAATAAATAAGTCATTTGTAGAACGTACGCATGCATAGGTAATCAAATACTCTGCATTGGTGAATATCTGATGCACATATTAACATGATGGTGCACATCCTCGAAACCTACTAGTAGTTTCACATTAATAGACTACGGAACTCTTTCCTAAACTAGTCTCATCAAAGCATACAACATAAGTTAACATATAAATCATACAAATCAGCAACCAACATGATGAATCAAACATATTAACCTCATACTAGTGAATACACACCATACACAATCAAATACCTGAAGGACTAATTAAGGCTACTCAACCGAGACTTTATCACAGGTGACTTCCCCTGCACTCCTAGACTTGAGTGAGAAATCGTTGCCTCCTTGGAGCCTCTTCACTTGGACCATTATACTGAACTCTCTCCTTCCCTTGTTCTTAACTTTTCCTAAGCTAACAATTCTTCACCATGTGACCTTGGTTTGCCACAACTGTAACAAGCGTTAGTTCCCATCATACACTCTCCTCCATGTAGTTTTCCACACTTCTTGCAAGGTGGTCTCTCTTGAGGTTTATCTACTTTATTGCTTCTCTTAACTTTGGACTTCGTTATTTTTGCCGATTGATCTTCCAATATGCTAGTTTCAATAACTTCGTTGGATGAACTTGACTCCCCTTGGTGGGAGAGTTCCTTCTTAAAACTAGGCTTATCCTTGATTTCAGTACTATTGTTCCTTGAAAAATTCTTCTCAACTTGCCTTGACCTGTTCCCTGCCCTAGTCTTCTTCCTCTTCCTGCTTTCCTCCACTTGCTGCACATGGACCATACGCTTGGAAAAATCTATGCTATCATATGCAGCATAGCTGCCCTACACTCCTACTCGACATCCTCAACAATCCCTGTCAAGAATCTACTCATCTCGTTTCAGTTGTTAGACACAAGAGAAGTGGCCTACCTGGATAATTTCACAAACTTCAGAGGATACTCCCTGGGGATTCTCTGAAGTCTTGGACCATGTGAAAATAGGAGGATTCATCCTTGTAATCTCTTGTTGCCTGTCAGCCATGCTACGTACTGGTGGGTTCTCCCTTTAAACCTTCTGTTGGTTCACCTGGGCTGTCATGTCCTAAGCTTTCATGGTGATGGCATGTGCCATTTGGGCTAGAGATGCCCTCACCTCACCATCAGTCAACCCAGCAGAGTTAAGTGGCATGACTACTCCTTCATCTGGAGCCTGGGGTGGAACTTGATTGTCCCCAGCAGCGTCTACTCCTCTCATCTGCCCAATAGCTCTGCTAGTGTTCATTCTTTGTAAACAACAAGGATTTGATGTTAGACACACTCATAACATCAATAAGTCAAAACATTAGGAACGACGCGATAAGATTAGAAGAAGGGAAATTTTCCTACCCATCATGCAGTCTCTATTCTAGGATAGTGGTGCATTTCACTACAATGACTTAGAAACTACTCAATGTGGTTGATGAACGTAGTATTTCTGTAATTTTCCCTAGGGATCTGATACAAACTTTTTCACGACCAGAATCTCGACCCCAAATGAGACCGGCATCTTTGACCTGTTAGAGGTCACAGACAATCCTACATACGTCATTCTTTCTTCATCTATGTTAATTTTAGCGGAAAATTTGAAACTTTTTGTTTCCTAACATGCTTACTAAACATTCTATTACAGATATAATTGTTCACCATCAACCATCTTACATTAATATCATCAAATGAAAGAAGCAGTTTATCATAACTATAAAGTTGTACTTGCCAAAATGGCACCCATACAATGTCTGAACAAAAACGGGAAAGAAACGCTAGTGGAACATACTCCACTAGCTCAATACTACAACTAACCTAGAATGTAAATGGGCAAGCATCCTCGAAAGCATAAAAGGCCTACAAAGTCCAGATGAATACTCGACGTTCGGAATGCTGCAGCGTTGATCCTTTAGCTTTAGCGTCCACCTTTGCCTGCACCTAAAAATTTAGATTTGTATAGGATAAGTACACACTTGTACTAAGTATGTGTTTATGTAAGCACACACCAAGGACATGCATGAGTAAGAATAGCTCTTTCCTAGCAACATGATTAAAACAGGTCAAGTCAGTGGACTAGATAAATTGTGATGAGGAAAGTGAGTGAACTTTAAAAATTTGGATTAGTAAAGTTATGCCATGAGAGTAACATGCACCATCATACTTAACATTTTGCACATAGCACACAACCGCGTACACATAACACATATTATAATTCATATAACACATAACGTTGTTCTTATAATTTATTCATATTCCGTGAGACCTTGGAATCATGGACTTGACATTAAGACTTCCCAAAAGTGAGGGCTCAACGTATTGACCTGAACTAGGGAGTCTTCCTTAGAAAACACAAAGTCTGCTTCATGCATTCATACGTACTTCATTTCATTTCGATCATAGGCTAGTGTGAACACAAGCTATACCTAGGATGTAGTTTAAGACTTAGATCGAATTCGCTATGCAACGACCAAGAATAAATAAATGTCATTGCTTGATTCTAACTCACCTCTTGATCATTCTTCCCTAACACCTTTGGTACCATTCATTTCATTATATGCATCATTTTAGGCTAGCCTAATTCATTCATTCATTGGGACTTTAACACTAACCGACATAGATCATGTGAGCATCATGAAATCAAGTGTCATGAAACCCAACACTGAAAAGAGGTGGAATCACCGGGCAAAGTGACCAAAAAGATGCTAGCCTACATGGGAATTGAACCCCGCCAGATCCCTATATTTGCAGTATAGGTTTGATGACTAGGAGATATAGAAGACCCATACCCGGCATGCTATACAATCTCATCTCATGAGAGTTACGTGAACCTCCGCCCTTCCCAAAAGAAGACATCACCGCTCATATCTAGTTTATCCATGCTTAGTATAAAGTTCCATTACATTCAACTCATACAGCATGGAAGTTGACTTCTAGTATGAGAACATCATAGCTCACTAGATGATTTCTCATCTCATCATTAGTATTAAGTGTGTTAACATCAATACTTTCATTTGAGTGTACATAGAGACCGGTCTCTTCATTTACTTTACACTCTCATAGGTGAGTACATTTTGATAACATTTACTTGGCTCATTTGAGAGTGCTCCCATCTATTACATTAGCCTCATATCATGTTGTGACCACATTCATTAACATTAGCAAATTTTTTTTCATAATTACTCACCCCTTTTTACGTGAATGTTCAATTCATTATATGCCTATGTACTTGACCATTTCTGTGTTTCAAAATCTTACGTAACCCTTCTAAGGTTTCCTCATTTCATACATGATATTCGTTTCAACATATGCCAAGTCAATTTGCCATTTAGTGTGTTTTATACTCTTACTTAACCCTTCTAGGGTTACATCATTTCATTATATACATCTTATGTTCACCTGTTAATTTTTTTAAAATTTATGTTAGACTTATGGATCTATACATACAAGCCATTACGCTTCATTCATAGTTTATTTAAGTGATAAATATATTCCTAAGATTATGTGATACAAGACTTATGCATCTTTTTTGTATGCCAAGATCTCAATTTCGATCTAAGTAGGCAAGATTATTCTTGAACATTTAATTCAAGTATGACTTATGTATCAATATGGAATTTGGGAAAGGGAACCTAGTTTTGAAATCCCTTGAACAACAATTACATGTTTTTGTTCATTCTGGTTTTATAGATACGGCTTGGGGACCCAAGTTCGAGCCCCAATGCCTTCATTTTATTTTCCCCTTAATTTCTCTCTTCATTTTTCGGTTAATGGAACTAAGAGGATGTGGTATAGAACCCCACAACCTCATTTACTTTTTATTTTCATAGCCTTTAAATTTTTCTCCTTTGGCCGAGGGGTTGTGGGTTCAAACCCCCACAGCCCCACTTTAATTTCTTTTAATTTTTCTCCTTAAATCTACCTAGGAGGTTGTGGGTTCGGTTCCCACGCCTCACATCTATTTCGTTCATTACCTTTGACACTCCTTCATTGCCTAGAGGTCGTGGGTTCGATTCCCACGCCTCACATTTCTTTTCTTTCATTTTCTTTACTCTCCTTCAGTGCCTAGAGGTCGTGGGTTCGATTCCCACGCCTCACATTTTATTTTATTTTCTTTTACTCTTCCTTAAATCTTTTTTAGAGGTGGTGGGTTCAAATCCTAATCCTCTAATTTCTTATTTTTTAATTTTAAGTTACATTTTCCATCCAATACGATGGTTTGAATCCCCTTCACCACATTTATTTTTACATCTTTATTTTCATGGTTTTTAACATCATGAGGTCACGCATTCAATCCTCAATGACCTCACTTCTTTTGATTCATTTTTTTCATTATTTTTGAACCCTCTTTGCTGACGCATACGTGCGCTACATATTATCGCGATGTAGGTTCAGATTCTCAGCATCTAGATCACGCATAGATCGATTTCTGATCTCCAGTTCAGCAGATTCAATGGTGAGTCCTCATTCTCCGAGGACAACAGTCATGAGTTTCATTTCAGTCTTTAGTCATTTAGTTTCAGTTTTTGCTAGATTTAGCTGGGGCTTGTCCCAGTATTTCATGTCCAGTTTGAGTTAGTAACTTTATTGTATTAAAATCATCATTTTCATATTATATCACATTTAGTATATGGGTATTCCTTATCTTTTTATTATAAATTATGATTTAGTGTTCGCAATAATTTATTATCTTTAGTATGTTCATGATCATTCCAACAAGGTTAGCTTAGGAGACTTGTGGTCCTAGGTTCCGTGTCTGCATCTTGGGGGTAGCTTGGGGTGTGACAAAATTGATAATAGAAGTGTTTGAAATTTATAATATTATTATGATTGTTGAGAGTTCTTTAGAAATTTGTGTTAGGAGAACCTATTTTTCTATTGTGTTTGGTTAATATGTATTTCAATTCCCGGGCTAATCATCTAGCATTGATTTCTTTATTTTTTTTGATACTTTTTCTAAAAGGAAAAAAATTACCTGAATAATTATCATATATGCATTTTAGTTTAAATCATCTAAACTGAACATATGAATTTTCTTGATTATAGTGAACTGGTCTTTGGTAATTTAATTTCAAGAGAGTCATTACTACAAATTACGACGAAGAGGGTCAAAAAGATTTTCAATAAAGAAGAGCTTGCTGAATGTTGGTGTTTTCAATGTAAAGATGAAGGATAGATTATGATTTGTGAGTATGAGAAAGTCCTTTTGCTAAGAAGATCAATTTTATATTTGGTGTATTTGATGAAATAAACAAGTAACATGGTTATCATAAAAAATTTCTAAAATGACAACAACGTTTCTAATTTATTTCATCAATTTAAACAAAAATAAAATTATCTTTTTATCAAAAGTACTTGCCCATAGTAAAAAATCATGAGCTCTTCTCCATCTTTACATTCAAAGCACTAATCTTCTACAAGTTCTTCTTTGTTGAAAATCTTATTGCCCCTCTTCGTTACACTTTGCACTAAATGAGTCTCTTGAAATTGAATTTCTTGAGACTCACGTAACTATAATCAAGAAAATTCTCATGGTTAGTTAAGAAGATCAAAACTAAAATGTCGATATGAAAATTGTTGGTTTAATTTTTTCCATTTTAGAAAAATAGTAGAAAAATATATTCATGATACAGACAAAGAAAATCAAAGCTTGATGGTTAGCCCGAAGAATAAAATACCTACTAACAAAGAATAATCGAAACACATGTTTTTCTTAACACAAAATTCAAAAAAATAGCAAGAATTATAACAAATATTTTCAAACACTTTTAACACCCATTGACCTTAAACATGAATGTCAATTTGATTAATCTATATATGCCATACAAATAAAAACTAGAAAATAAATCAGCATCATTAGTCAAGCCTAGATGGAAATCTCTCCCTTCTATAATAAAAAGTTGAGAATTTTTGTTTAGTGATAACATGAACCATAGAAGAGAGAATTGGTGGTAATGAAGAAAAGAGTGAATTAGGGGTCGTGTAATGAAAAAAAGAGAGGATTGTTTAGTGTGTGCGAACAATTCACAAGTAATGGTTGTTGTATCCAAGAAAAGATTCTTCCAATCCAAAATGTATAACTTTGTTCAGGTTGACTTCTCTATTAAAAAAAACCTTAATAGAAAAATCTTTATATTTTCTTTACACTCAATACTCTCTTTTTTCATTACCCCCAATTCTTTTCCTTTTTATTCATTACCCCCAATTCTCTTTCCTATGGTTGATGTTATTGCTTGATAAAAAATATTAATTTTTCTGTTGAAGAATGTAGGGATTTGCGTCTATGTTGGACAGTTTTGCTGATATTTTTCATGTTTTATTTTTTATGATATCTTTCAGTTAATCCAAACGACATTCATAATTTTTTTAGGTCAATGGATGCTAGAAGTGATTGAAAATCTATAATTTCGTTATGATTGTTGGGAGTTCTTTAGAATTTTGCATTAAGAGAACCTATTTTTCTATTGTATCTTGTTAATATGTATTTCAATCTTTGAGCTAATCATTTAGCTTTGTTTTTCTTTGTTTGTTAATGTATATATTGTTATGCTATTTTTGTAAAAGAAAAAAATTACACTAATATCTGCATTTTAATTTTGATCATCTGAATTGAACATAAGATTTTTTCTTGATTATAGTGAACTCGCCTTTGGTAATTCAATTTCAAGAAACTCAATACTACAAATTGCAATGAAAAGAATCAAAAAGATTTTCAACAAAGAAAAACTTGCTCAAGATTTGTGTTTTCAATGTAGAGATAGAGGAGAGTTCATGATTTATGACTATGAGCAAGTCCTTTTGCTATGAAAATCAATTTTACAGTTGGTATATTTGATGAAATAAACTAGTAACATAGTTATCATAAAAATGTTTCGAAAATAGCAACCATGTTTCTAGTTTATTTAATCAATTAAAACAAAAACAAAATTAGTTTTTTTAGCAAAATGACTTGCCCATTGTCACAAATAATGAGCTCTCTCCTCCATCTTTGCATTCAAAGCACCAATATTCTACAAGTTCTTTTTTGTTGAAAATATTACTGCCCCTCTCCGTTGTACTTGTAGTAGATGAGTCTCTTGAAATTGAATTACTTAAGACTCAAATCACTATAATCAAGAAAATTCTCATGGTTAGTTAAGATGATAAAAATTAAAATGCAGATATGACAATTGTCGGTTTAAATTTTTCTCTTTTAGAAAAGATAGTAGAAAAATATATTCATTATACAGACAAAGAAAATTAAAGCGTGATGATTTACCCAAAGAATAAAATATTCATTAAGAAAGCACAACAGAAAAACATAATTTCTTTACACAATATTGTGACGAAATAGCAAGAATCATGACAAATTACAGATTTTTAAACAGTTCTAGCACGCATTGACTTAAAACGTAAATGTCATTTTGATTAATCGGAATATGTCATACAAATAAAAAAAATCAACATCATTAGTCTAACCTCAAAAAAAATCGGTACCTTGTATAATAGCAAGTTTAATTTTTTTTTACTGATAACATGAACCAAAGAAGAGAGATTTGGTGGTAGAGAAGAAAAGAGAGAATTGGGGGACGTGCATTGAAAAAAGAGAGGATTGTTGAGTGTGTGTCAGCAATTCATAAGCGACTGATTGTTGTATCCAAGAAAAGATTCCTCCAATCCCAAAAGTATATCTTTGTTCAATTGGACTCTTCTATTAAAAAACCTTAATAGAAAAATCTTTCTATTTTCTTTACACTCAATTTTCTCTTATTTCGTTACCCCTAATTCTCTTCTCTTTTTTCTTCCATTACCCCCACTTCTCTTCTCTATGGTTGATGTTATTGCTAGATAAAAATTCAGCTTTCTATTGAAGAATGTAGGGATTTACGTCTATGTTGGACTAGTAATGCTGATGTTTTTTTTATTTTATTTTTTAGATATATTTCGGTTGATCCAAAAGATATTCATAATTTTTTAGATCAATGGGTTATAGATGTGTTTGAAATCTATAATTTGGTTATGATTGTTGGGAGTTGTCTCGAATTTTGTGTTAAGAAAACCTGCTTTTCTATTGTGTTTGTTTAATAAGTAATTTAATCTCTGGGCTATTAATCTAGCTTTGGTTTTGTTTGTTTGTTAATCGATATATTTTTTCGGCTATTTTTTCTAAAAGGAAAAAGATTATACTAATAATTATCATATATGCATTTTTGTTTTGATTATCTGAACTCAACATATGAATTTTCTTGATTATAGTGAACTGGTCTTTTAGTAATTCAATTTCAAGAAAGTAATTACTACAAATTGCGATGAAGAGGGTCTAAAAGATTTTCAACAAAGAAGAGCTTGATGAATATTGGTGTTTTAAATGTAATGATGAAGGAGAGCTCATGATTTTTGAATATGAGCAAGTCCTTTTGCTAAGAAAATCAATATTATATTTGTTATGTTTTATGAAATAAACTAGTAACATGGTTATCGTAAAAAATTTTCTCAAATAACAACCATGTTTCTAGTTAATTTCATCAATCATAACGAAAATAAAATTATTTTTTTAGCAAAAGGACTTGCCCATAGTCAAAAATCATGAGTTCTCCTCCATCTTCACATTCAAAGCACCAATATTCTACAAGTTCTTCTTTGTTGAAAATGTTATTGCCGTTCCTCGTTGCACTTTGTAGATGATGAGTCTCATGAAATTGAATAACTTGAGACTCACATCACTATAATCAAGAAAATTCTCATGGTTAGTTAAGATGATCAAAAATAAAATGCCGATATGAAAATTGTTGATTTATTTTTTTCCCTTTTAAAAAAATAGTAGAAAAATATATTCATGAAACAGACAAAGAAAATCAAAGCTTGTTGATTATTCCAAAAGAATAAAAGCACAACACAAAAACATGTTTTCTTAACACAAAATTGTGAAGAATTATCAGGAAAACAAATTATAGATTTTCACACACTTCTAGCACCCACTGACTTAAAACATGATTGTCATTTTGAATAATTGAAATATGTTATACAAACCAAACAAGAAAAAAAATAGCATCATTAGTCCAACTTGGGCGGAAATCGCTACCTTCTATAATAAAAAGTCGAAAATTTTTGTTTAGTGATAACATGAACCATCGAAGAGAGAATTGGGGGTCGGGTTATGAAAAAAGATAGGATTGTTGAGTGTGTGTCAGCAATTCATAAGTAACTGATTGTGGTATCTAAGAAAAGATTTCTCCAACCAAAAAGTATAAGTTTATTCCGTTGCACTCATCTATTAAAAAATCCTTAATAGAAAAATCTTTCTATTTTCTTTACACTCTACACTCTCTTTTTTCGTTACCCCAAATTCTGTTCTTTTTTTCATTACCTTCACTTCTCTTTTCTTATGGTTGATGTTATAACTAGAAAAAAAAATTAGTTTTCTATTGAAGAATGTAGTTATTTGCGTCTATGTTGGATAAGTAATACTGATGTTTTTCTTGTTTTATTTTTATGATATCTTTCATTTGATCCAAACGACATTCATAAATTTTTAGGTCAATGGGTGTTAGAAGTGTTTGAAAATCTATGATTTTGTTATGATTGTTGGGAGTTCTTTAGATTTTTGTGTTAAGAGAACCTGTTTTTCTATTGTGTTTTGTTAATATGTATTTTGAGCTACGGGCTAACCATATAGCTTTGATTTTATTTGTTTGTTAATGTACATATTTTTTCTACTGTCTTTTCTAATAAGAAAAAAATAACACTAATAATTATGGTCATTTTAGTTTTGATCATCTAAATTAAACATTAGAATTTTCTTTATTATATTTTTTTTGCTATCTTTTCTAATAAGAAAAAAAACACTAATAATTATGATATCTTTATTTTAGTTTTGATCATCAAGCTTTGATTCTTTTTGTTTAATGATGTATATATTTTTTCTGATATTTTTCCTATAGGTGAAAAACTTACACTAACAATTGTCATATATGCAATGTAGTTATAATAATCTGAACTAAACATGAGAAGTTTCTCGATCATACTGAAGTTGGTTTGAGGTATTTCAACTTTAAGAAACTTATTTGCTAAAAAATTGCGACGAAGAGGAGCAAAAAGATTTTCAACAAAGAAGAACTTGCTGAAGATTTGTGCTTTGAATGACGAGATAGATAAGATCTCATGATTTGTGAATATCAATATTATTTTTGGTATAATTGATGAAATAAACTAGAAATATGGTCATAAATTCTCTCTAGGAAACGTAAGCCTACACTGTTAAACTCTACTTTTAGACGCTCCAATGGCCGCCTCGGCCAGCAGCCAACCTCCCTCTGAGGTAGGTTGACCGGTAACACCATCCGCACTACCATATATGTAATCCCTAAGATTTAAAAACAAACGTTAAGCCATTACCACTCAAACCTATAACCTACATGGAGAACCACAAGTCATTTGGGAATTAGAAGAAGTAAACCAGCTGATCGTAAACGGAAATCTGGAATATGCGGTGATTGGAAAGTTTTCATATAAGTTGCCTCACACACAAGATCTCAGAAAATTGATCCCTAAACAATGTGAAGTAAAGGGAAAATGCAATATTGGGTTGCTTAGAAATATACATTTTTTCATAAGGGAGACATTATTGGAGGATTACGTACACACATTATCTAACCCATCTTTTACATCACACAGAATAACTGGTCTTTTCCAATGAGAACACTGAAATGGGATCCAGTGTTCAATCCCGAGGAGGACACAACAATAACAATTGCATGGATATCTTTTCCATCGCTTCCACCAAATCATTTTGGGGAAGAAGTAGTTTTTTTCGCTTTCACTAGCAGTAGGAAAACCACTACAGGTAGACTTGTCAACAAAGAATAAGACGAGGCCAAGTTGTGTAAGATTTAAGGTGGATGTAAATCTACTCAAAGAATTCTGAAAACGGATTAAAATTTGAATGAGGAGAACAGTGAGGAAGTAATGGAAGAATGGATCAAAATTAAGTACAATTATGTGCCAAAGTATTGTCAGACATGGATGATTCAGGGACACAATGAGGAACAATGTTTTGTTGCGAATCCAGAATATTATCCAAAAAGAAAAGAAGACATGTCAAAAGGAAGGAAAACGATACAACAGAGAAGAATCCTATTGGTACGAGAACAGCCGCGGAAGACTCAACAAAAGTGGGAATCATGCAACAATCCAATAGAGAAGAAGGTTTTATAGAGCAAAGATACAAAAATGGCGAGCATACAGACCGAAAGAGTTGTAAATGGTTTGGGACAGGGTTGGAATAATTACTGAAAATAAATACAACCTGTTGAAACAAGATAACCAAGAGAAAAGGAAGACAAGGAGAAACGTGATTTGAATTTAGTGGATACAAATGTAGGCACTCCTGGTGTTAAAAGGAGTGTAAACAAGGAAAATAGATCCAAGTTTAAGGATAGCACAATGGATAATGAGCAGGCTGAAAGGTACAATGATGCTGGAAAGAAAAATATAGCAAAACCTAGTGATATTGTGGACAGTTCTCAAGGAAGGAAAAGGGGCGGAGATGTTAATGGTTTGGCAGAGAGGATGAACAGAACTTTAGTTGAGAGAGTTAGATCTGTGCTTTCAGAGGCTAAACTTCCAAATTCTTTTTGGGCTGAAGCACTTAACATTGTTACTTATGTTATCAATTGGTCTCCTGTTGTTGCTTTTGGATGGTGATGTTCCAAACACAGTTTGGTTTGATAAGGATGTTTCATATGATCACTTGAAAGTGTTTGGGTGTAAAGCTTGTGTGCATGTTCCAAAAGATGAGAGGTCGAAATTTGATGTTAAAACTAAGCAATGCATGTTCATTGGTTATGGTCAAGATGAGTTTGGATATCGCTTTTATGATCCAATTGATAAGAAACTCATTAGAAGTCGTGATGTTGTGTTCTTTGAAGATCAAACTATTGAAGATATTGACAAGACTGAGAAACTAGATTCTCATACTAATGAGAGTTTTGTTGATGTTGATCCAATTCCTATTATTAATACATCTTTTGCACGTGAGGGAACCCATGGTAATTATCCAGATAATGATCAGAGTGTAGAACATATAAATGTTCCTACTTATGATGTTGTGGTTGATAATCAACCGACTCATTGTAAGATAACCACTTTGAATGATCCAGAAACCTCTAGTAGAAGATCTACTAGAGAAAGCGAAGATCAACACGTCATTCTCCTAATGAGTATATACTCTTGACTGACATAGGAGAACCTGAAGGTTATGATAAAGTCATGCTAGATACTCATAGAGATATGTGGGTAGAAGCCATGGAAGATGAGATGAAGTCACTTCACGATAATGGCACATATGAGCTAGTGGAGTTACCAAAAAAGTAAGAAAGCTTTAACAAATAAATGGATATTTAGATTAAAGCAAGATCAACATACATTTGCACCTAGATACAAGGCTAGGTTAGTCGTCAAAGGTTTAGGTAAAAGAAAGGGGATTGACATTGATGAAATTTTCTCTCCTGTTGTCAAAATGTCCTCTATTTGTATGGTTCTAGCCTTAGCTGCAAGTCTAGATTTAGAGGTTGAGCCAATGGATGTCAAGACTTTCCTCTCTTCAGGGTGATTTAGAAGAGGAGATCTACATGGACCATTTGAAGGTTTTGTAGTAAATGGGAAAGAAAACCATGTTTGCAAATTGAGAAAGAGTTTGTATGGCTTGAAACAAGCTCCAAGCCAGTGGTACTTAAAGTTTGAATCTGTCATTGAAAATCAGGGATACAAGAAAACTTCTTCAGATCATTGTGTATTCTTTCAGAAGTTCTCTGATGATGTTTTTATTATCTTACTACTTTGTGTGAATGATATGATGATTGTTGGCAAAAATAAATCTAGAATTGCTGTCCTTAAGAAATAGTTAAGCAATTCGTTTGCGATGAAGGACTTGGGGCCAGCAAAGAAGATCTTAGGCATAAAAATCTATCGAGATAGACACAAGAAGAAGTTATCTCTATCCCAAAAAGGAGTATATTGAGAAAGTACTCAAGAGGTTCAACATGACAGAGACAGAAGTGGTTAGTACACCTCTTACTAAACACTTTAAGTTGAGTACGACACAAATTACATCGACTAATGAAGAGAAGAATTAGATGTCAAGTATTCCATATTCTCCCGCGGTTGGTAGTTTGATGTATGCTATGATTTGCACTAGATCAAATATTGCACATGTTGTTGGTACCGTTAGCAGATTTCTTTCCAATCCTGGAAAACATTGGGGTGCAGTGAAATGGATATTACGATATTTGAAGGGTACGTCGGATATGGAGTTGTGCTTTGGTAGTGGCAAGTCTGAACTAGTATGCTACACGGACTTTGATTTGGAAGGAAATCTTGACAATTCAAAATCCACTTCTGGCTATTTGATCAATTTTGAAGGGGGAGCTATTTCTTGACAATCAAGACTTCAGAAGTGCATAGCTCTATCTACCACAGAAGCCGAATATGTTGCCATTACTGAAGGTGCTAAGGAATTGCTTTGGATGAAGGAGTTTATCAAAGATCTTTATTTTGAACAATCAAGATTTGTCTTATTTTGTGATAATCAAAGTGCTATTTATCTCACCAAGCACTCTACCTTTCATTCTAAGTCCAAGGATATTAGTAGAAAATATCATTGAATCAGAATGGCCCTAGAAGAGAAATTATTTGAGGTTGAGAAGATACACACTGATGACAATCCTTCAGATATGCTTACGAAAGTGGTGATCGTAGATAAGCATGAGATTTGTATAAGTGCGACAGGCATGAAGCCTGCCATGAGATGAACCACTTGAAGTCCATTCGGCACCTTGGCTGGAGGGAGAGTTTGTTGGGCTATTGCCAATGTTCCAGCCAAAGGACCATGTCCTAATCCTACTTGAAAAAGGATTGGAATTATTCTCTTTATTTGGTTTCCAATTCTATTAGGAAAAGGATTGGATTTGTAATCCTATTTGTAGTGAGTTTTGGCTTTGTAAGGAAAAGCACAACTTTATAACTAGAGGATGGTCATGAGAGAATAATTAATTGCTCATTGATATTGTCTTTGAAATACATTAGAACATAAAATAGGTTTTTTTAGAGAGCTTTCAACAAGAGAAAAGAAAGAAGGAAAATGGTTTTTTTGCTGCAGTCTTTTTCTCCTAGCAGCAACGTTCAGATCCTGTTTCCTGAATAATTAACCGTTGGATCGGGCTGATATTTGGAATGAGTGTCCTTCACGTCTTGGTGGTTGATTTAACCTATGGAGATCGAATTCAATGGTCAGAAAGATCCTATTTTAGGTCCCGAACAGAAGCTAGGTTTGGGTGGTGTTTCTTTCTTTTTATCTTTTGTTGGTGTAGCTATTGTTTGTTCTCTTTGGCACTTGTTGTGTAGCTATTAGAATATATTTGTAACCCTCTTATTGGTATAGTCAAGTGATATACCGTGGTTTCACGGTATTTGTAATACTTTTTTCTTAAGTTTTAGTGTGTCTAAAAGCCTTTTTGTACTAATTTTTATGTAAGTTTCTCTTTATTTGCAGGAAATCTGTCTAAAAGATGAATGTGGAGGTTTTTGAGCAAGAAATACAGAAAAGTACCACCTACGGAGCTTGTGACGGTTCGTCGTGCTCGTGACAGTCCGTAGGTGGCATCGTAGTGCAGCTGCTGAAGGAAGATGGGGAATTCTGACCAAGTATGGGGATACAGAGTGTGTGACGGACCGTCGTAGCCATGACGGTCCATCCTGCTTGTTCGTCATGACTATCAGAGAAGTAGTCCCAGTACCCAAATTCCAAGAGTTCAAGTGTTTTGGAATGAAGACACTCGACGGACCGTTGTGCCTGTGACGATCCGTCATACCTTCTGTCGAGGGTAATGAAAAGAGCAACAGAAGAAATTGCACAAGTATGGGACGACGGAATCCATGATGGTCCGTCGTGACCACGACGATCCATCGCGAGGTCCGTCTACCCAGCCGCATTTTGACCGATTTCCAGCAAATAGAGTCCTTATTTAATTAACTTTTTATTTTTTATAAATAGTTCGAAAAACCTCCTTTTTGGGGTAAGACTCTTTATTTTTAGACTCTTTGTGAGACTCTTGGTTATTAGACACTTTTATGTTATATTATTTGTGAGGAGATTATTTTGATTATTACACTTTCGATTGTTACACTTTTCTCTAGAGTTGATTGTTGGTGATTTTGTCGATTAATCAAGTAAATTTTTTGATTTTATTCTTTCTCATTGAAGTAAGTGCATGAATTCTTATATCATATATATATGAATATTGTAATTATGACTATGGGTAACTAAATTCCATAACTAGGGTTGTGGGAACCACAGGCGAATAATGAGGTAAAACCTAACTAAAATAACAATTCTAGAATAGTGTATTGCATGTATTGATAATTCTTTTGCTTAGAAGTCCGTTTAACGGATGGTTAACGTTAAAACTCGCCTTAATGCTACTAGCCGGACCAAGGAGGTAGATAATAGGATAAGAATTATCAACATAGATTTAGTGTATTCTATCTAATAGACTAGTATTGATTGGTACAAGGTAATAACTTAGTCAAATATCGAATACGATGCTTAATATGAGGTAAAGGTAAGGGTTAGTATAGCAACACACGTAGCCGAACCAAGGTGCGGAGTGAAATTTTCTAGATGCCGTACTAAGGATCTAGAAATACATAAATTATCACTTTGCATGCAAGATACTAGGAAAGAATTGTTATAGTTAGAATTATCAAGTTATGAACCTGTGGGGAACACGTAAACCCTAGTTACTTTTATTAATTGATTAAACTCCAAAATTTGAAGCTGTTAGTTGTCTCCTCTAATTTAGCTAGTTATTTTCATTCATTTAGAAGTAAAAAAAAACCCTTTTTATTGTTTTTGCTTTCCAAGGAAATAATTGACTAGATAGCAGTAATAATAGATTGAAATTAAGTCTGAACTATTTTCCTCGTGGGAACGATCCCAACCTCATTAGTTGGGTTCTTTACATGATACGACCGCTTTACTTCTTATTTGAGAAGTAAGGTTGAGCGTATCAAATTGTGTCGCCACTGCTGGGGAACGTAGCTTTTAGATTAACTTAAACTTATTACTATAGTTTAGTTGAGACTTTCTTGATTTTACTTTGTTTTATTGTTTTTGATTCTTGTAGAACCATCTTCCTTGTATGCCAAATACACGGAGAGGAAGAGAACCCTTGTTTCCATACGATCATGAATTAGAGCGTACACTAAGCAACATGAATCGATACTTGGGAATTAATGATGATGATCCAAACCAGAACATCGCAGCCTCAGTTGATGTTCATGGTCAGTTGTTACCCGATGCTCCTGGTGAAAACAAACAGAGGGGACACAATCCAGCTCCACGGCCCCAAGAATACTACAGAGGCTATGACAATATAGAAGACTCCGATGGGCCACTAGTCTTGCCACCTCTACCACCAGGCCACACCTTTGTTGTAACAAGTAGCCTGATACAAATGCTAACTGCCAGAGGTTTGTTTTCAGGGCTAGCTTCTGAGGATCCACATGCCCATATAGATAAGATAAGGGCAGTGTGTAAAAGCTGTGTAGGGAGGCCTGACTTATACTTGGATGTAATAGGGCTAAGAGTGTTTCCTCTCTTACTGACGGGAGAGGCTGCTATTTCGTTCACTGAGCTCCCTTACAACTCAATTTTCACTTGGAACCAACTAGGGTACGTTTTCTTAGCACGCTACTACCCGGTCTCCAAGAAGCTAAACCACAAAGACAGAGTGAACAACTTTGTGGCACTACCAGGAGAGTCAGTTAGTACTTCTTGGGATAGATTCACCTTGTTTTTGAGAAGCGTACCCAATCACCGCATAGATGATGAGTCACTGATGGAATACTTCTATTGGGGACAGGATGATAATAATAAAGCGGTGTTGGATACTATAGTGGGTGGTTCTTATGGGGAGTGTCCTTATGCTGAGATTGCTGAAAAGATAGAGAAAATCTCCAGGAACAATAAAGCTTGGAGTACTAGGAAGTCAGATACTGGGAGAAAACCTTCGTAGTGCAATCCACTCACAACCCAGCCACAGATGAGATCCTCTAAGAGATGGCACGGATGACAACTGAGCTTGGGTTGGTATTAAAATATATCACTGGGGGTGCAGAAAAGATATATGCAATTAACTACTTGTCTAAACCACCACCACCTAATGATGAATGCTATTATGTGGAGGATTCTTATGCAGTAAATGAGAAGACGGGGGGTTTTTGACCGAGTTCCCAAGGCTCAAATCAGGATAATTGGCGCCAAGGTCATGGGAACCAAGGTCGGATATATGGTAACTATAACTGTGAGGGTCATTATGTCCGAGATGGAAACTACAACCGCGACAACAACTTCAACAGGGGTAACTACGGTAACAGAAATTATAGGAATGGGCCCTATCTCCCTCCTCAAAATCGTGAAGTTACTCCTAGGGATGGTGGAGATAGTATGGCGCGAGTTAAGGATATGTTGCACAAAATGATGAGGAGGCTCGATGCTAGTGATGAGCACATTAAAGAGTTAAGGATTGATTTAGCGGGTATTGGGCAAAAAGTTGATACACATGCAATATCGATTAAGAAGATCAAGTTGCAAATGGCCCAATTATCTGCGACTGTGAACACACGGCAACCGGGCACTCTTCCAAGCAACACTGTCCAAAATCTGAAAAATGATGCACACTGTATGGCAATCACTACTCGGGGTAGTAAGCAAACCATTGACCCACCTTTTCCGTCTAATGAGAAAATGACCAGGTGGTAGAGGGTAGTGGTGAAGCAGAAGATAGCACTGGAAAAGAAACAGATGTCCCTATAAAGGTAAATTCCCATTCCTAGACTACCACCCCCCCTTTCCTCAGAGATTAGTGAAAAAGAGAGAGGATGGTAAATATCGGGGTTTTTATAACAATGTTGAAGACTCTTTTTATCAATGTCCCTTTGGTAAAAGCTCTAGAACAAATGCCCGGTTATGCCAAGTTTACGAAAGATCTGGTTACAAAGAAAAGATCGGTCACTTTCGAGGATGATGATAGAATCCAGCATTGTAGTGTTATTGCTAGAATATCTCTCGTACAAAATAAAGAAGATCCGGGTGCATTCACTATTCCTTGTACAGTCGGGTCATTACATTTCGCAAAAGCATTATGTGATCTGGGGGCAAGCATAAATCTCATGCCCCTCTCAATTTACAAGAAGTTTGGTTTGGGTGACCCAAAGCCCACTACAATACGGCTACTAATGGCTAATCGAACAGTGAAAAGGCCTATAGGGATACTCCACGATGTGCTAGTAAAAGTGGAGTCGTTCATATTTCCGGCAGATTTTTTTATTCTTGATTGTGAAATCGATTTTGAAGTGCCTATTATTCTTGGGAGGCCATTCCTTGCTACGGGTAAAGCCTTAGTTGATATGGAAAAGGGGCATATGAAATTTCGATTGAACAATGAAGAAGCGACCTTCAACATTTGTAGGTCCAAGAGGCATAGTGGTGAGCTCCAATCGGTCTCTGCTGTATCCTACAAAGAAAAGATGAAGAAGCATAATGACCTAAAAAGTTAAAAACGAGAGTTTATGGTTGGGGATTTTGTGTTTTTAGACAGTTCTAGGTTGTGTAGGCCTCCCGGCAAGTTCAAGTCCAAACGGACTGGCCTTACTTGATTACCTAAGTATTCCCTCATGGAGCAGTTGAGTTAGAAACAAAGGAGGGAGTACAGTTTAAGATGAATGGAGAATGAATAAAACTATATTTTGGGCATACTGCATCGGTGAATGAAGTGATAGAGGCATACCATCTTGATGAAGGCTAAGTAATCAAGTGTCCTCAGTCGTGCCGCGATGTTAAATCAGGCGCTTGTTGGGAGGCAACCCAATACTTATAGTATTTTTTCCTTAATAGTAATGGTAGCATTTTTTACTAATGTGTTTTAAATTTGCAGGCACATCACCAGGAAATTCTGCAGAAAATCACTCTACAGCAGTCACTGGCGGATATATCGACGGACCGTCAGGCATGTGACGGTCCGTCGCATGAATCTGTCGTGCCAGGCACATCTTTCTGTTATCCTCAAAACTAGGGAACACGTGATGGAACCAATGAAGAACCGTCTCAGCTACGAATGACCATCGTCGGGGACTCGTCACGTCATTAATGAAGCGTACCAGACCCGAACCGGCTGGGTTTTTTAAAACTTCGTAACATTTCAAAACCCCACCCCCTTCATTTCACCACATTCCTTCCATCTTCTTCCCATTTCCCTCCCTTTTAAACTTCCAAGTTCATAACTCCCTCTCTTACAACCGATCATTTTCCCAAATTTCTAAAATTCTCTATCTACTAGTCGGAGTCTGTCGCTGTGGTTCTTTACTTGATCACCAAGTACCTTCCTCGCTTGTTTTTCCCAAATTCTGAGGTATGTGTCTCTGATTTCTACCCATTTACTTTGCATTATTGTTTATCAATTAGTACTAGCCTATTTCTTATTGATGGGTTCATTCTTTAATACATATTCTGTCTGACCTAGGTTGAAAATCTTCAAAATTGCCTTGTTAAAACTCTAGAAATAGGTGCTTTAGCATAGCTAGTTTACTAGGTATTTGGGTTAGACAATTGTAGGTTAAAACACTAACAATTCCATGTGGGTCATAGGGATGAATGGGGCATTCCCAATTCTATCACCGAATGACAGAACGAGACCCCGATGACGGATCGTCGTACCCACGACGGACCATCATTGGGTCCGTTCCAACAACCCTAACACCCCACTGTCCAATTTTCTCCAAGTGTCCACCAACGAACACATGCAACGGACCGTCGTTCCCACGACGGTCCGTCCTGCACAATCGTTCTGGTTGTCAGAGACCCTGTTCCTAAGGGTCTCTCACTTTTTCTAAGTGTCCTCCAACGGACACATGCGACGGACCGTCATTCCCACGACGGTCCATCCTGCACAACCGTTCTGGTTGTCAGAGACCCTGTTCCTAAGGGGCTCTCACTTTTTCTAAGTGTCCTCCAACGGACACATGCGACGGACCGTCATTCCCACGACGGTCCATCCTGCACAACCGTTCTGGTTGTCAGAGACCCTGTTCCTAAGGGGCTCTCACTTTTTCTAAGTGTCCTCCAACGGACACATGCGACGGACCGTCATTCCCACGACGGTCCATCCTGCACAACCGTTCTGGTTGTCAGAGACCCTGTTCCTAAGGGGCTCTCACTTTTTCTAAGTGTCCTCCAACGGACACATGCGACGGACCGTCATTCCCACGACGGTCCATCCTGCACAACCGTTCTGGTTGTCAGAGACCCTGTTCCTAAGGGGCTCTCACTTTTTCTAAGTGTCCTCCAACGGACACATGCGACGGACCGTCATTCCCACGACGGTCCATCCTGCACAACCGTTCTGGTTGTCAGAGACCCTGTTCCTAAGGGGCTCTCACTTTTTCTAAGTGTCCTCCAACGGACACATGCGACGGACCGTCATTCCCACGACGGTCCATCCTGCACAACCGTTCTGGTTGTCAGAGACCCTGTTCCTAAGGGGCTCTCACTTTTTCTAAGTGTCCTCCAACGGACACATGCGACGGACCGTCATTCCCACGACGGTCCATCCTGCACAACCGTTCTGGTTGTCAGAGACCCTGTTCCTAAGGGGCTCTCACTTTTTCTAAGTGTCCTCCAACGGACACATGCGACGGACCGTCATTCCCACGACGGTCCATCCTGCACAACCGTTCTGGTTGTCAGAGACCCTGTTCCTAAGGGGCTCTCACTTTTTCTAAGTGTCCTCCAACGGACACATGCGACGGACCGTCATTCCCACGACGGTCCATCCTGCACAACCGTTCTGGTTGTCAGAGACCCTGTTCCTAAGGGGCTCTCACTTTTTCTAAGTGTCCTCCAACGGACACATGCGACGGACCGTCATTCCCACGACGGTCCATCCTGCACAACCGTTCTGGTTGTCAGAGACCCTGTTCCTAAGGGGCTCTCACTTTTTCTAAGTGTCCTCCAACGGACACATGCGACGGACCGTCATTCCCACGACGGTCCATCCTGCACAACCGTTCTGGTTGTCAGAGACCCTGTTCCTAAGGGGCTCTCACTTTTTCTAAGTGTCCTCCAACGGACACATGCGACGGACCGTCATTCCCACGACGGTCCATCCTGCACAACCGTTCTGGTTGTCAGAGACCCTGTTCCTAAGGGGCTCTCACTTTTTCTAAGTGTCCTCCAACGGACACATGCGACGGACCGTCATTCCCACGACGGTCCATCCTGCACAACCGTTCTGGTTGTCAGAGACCCTGTTCCTAAGGGGCTCTCACTTTTTCTAAGTGTCCTCCAACGGACACATGCGACGGACCGTCATTCCCACGACGGTCCATCCTGCACAACCGTTCTGGTTGTCAGAGACCCTGTTCCTAAGGGGCTCTCACTTTTTCTAAGTGTCCTCCAACGGACACATGCGACGGACCGTCATTCCCACGACGGTCCATCCTGCACAACCGTTCTGGTTGTCAGAGACCCTGTTCCTAAGGGGCTCTCACTTTTTCTAAGTGTCCTCCAACGGACACATGCGACGGACCGTCATTCCCACGACGGTCCATCCTGCACAACCGTTCTGGTTGTCAGAGACCCTGTTCCTAAGGGGCTCTCACTTTTTCTAAGTGTCCTCCAACGGACACATGCGACGGACCGTCATTCCCACGACGGTCCATCCTGCACAACCGTTCTGGTTGTCAGAGACCCTGTTCCTAAGGGGCTCTCACTTTTTCTAAGTGTCCTCCAACGGACACATGCGACGGACCGTCATTCCCACGACGGTCCATCCTGCACAACCGTTCTGGTTGTCAGAGACCCTGTTCCTAAGGGGCTCTCACTTTTTCTAAGTGTCCTCCAACGGACACATGCGACGGACCGTCATTCCCACGACGGTCCATCCTGCACAACCGTTCTGGTTGTCAGAGACCCTGTTCCTAAGGGTCTCTCACTTTTTCTAAGTGTCCTCCAACGGACACATGCGACCGTCACTCCCACGATGGTCTGTCCTGCACTTACCGTTATGACGGTCAGAGACCCTAATTCTAAGGATCTCTCACTTTTTCTAAGTGTCCTCCAACGGACATCTACAACAGACCGTCATACCCACGACGGTCCGTCCTGCTTAACGTTATGACGGTCAGAGACCCCTCTCCTAAGGGTCTCCATACTTTTTCCTAAGTGTCCCACGACGGACATCGACGACGGACAGTCATAATCATAACGGTCCGTCCTGTATATACCGTCATACTTGTCAGAGACTTTCCTGCATGGTTCTCAACATAAACATAGTTTAAGTAAGACATGACGGACCCCATGACGGTCCGTCGTACTCACGATGATCCGTCACCTGGTCCGTCGTGTTTCGCTGTTACTATAGAAATGTCATTACATCTTAACTCTTTTATTTATTTTGTGTCCTTTTGCTTGTCTTTTTTTCTCCTTCTAGTAATAATAATGATTCTTTAAAGGTACTATCTATTATGGAACCAAAACAAGATCGAGTCTACGCACGCGGGCGATCAAAGTTTGTCGCCCCGTCTGCCCGCCTGGTCATTGGCTCTGATGATGAGCGTGACCCCGAGTACGTGCCCCCTGGCACTTCCACCCCATCCCGAGTTGTACGTGCTGCAAGAGCCACACACAATAAGGTGGCATCCGGCATAGTCACTGCCTCCCAGTCTGATGAGGAGCGTACACTGACCGGCACACCTTCTGGGTTAGCTACTAATTAAGAAGGTCGTCGGGATCCTTAGGAGTTTCATGGTTGGAGGAAGCCTCCGGATTGGCTGAGGTCCCTACACCCGCCACCGCTGCACAATTTGCCTCGTCTGATGAGGCTAACAGTTTGGAATCCACACCCGGTTCACCAACTCGTGCTCTCACCACGGTTACCGACAAGCCCAACCGGTGGTGTGTCGACGGGAGTATCAATTCTGTTCCGACGCAAAGTTCCTGAATGACAAAGGAGTCATGACACGGACACTTACAGTGGAGCGGCGGGTCCTTATGGGAAGTCTCCCGACTATGCCAGAGATCAACAATCTCATCACCAGACATCGACTAGGGTGGACAGCGCGTTCGTTGGGACGTTATTGTGAAGAGTTGGTTAGAGAGTTCTACGCCTCTTACGTGGCTACTCTCAGATCACAAATTGATAAGCGGGTGCTCCCGCCAAACAGGCCCCACTGGAGCATGTCCGAGTACGTGGCATTCAGGTTGATATCTCCTTGCCTTCCATCCGCCAGTATCTATACGGCGAGAATGTTGATGCCAACCGGAACCCTCTCACCGCCGAGTTTGACTACTGGTGGATGGCCCTGCACTTGTCCATTGATGGAGAGGGTGCTGATTGGGTGACCGTGCCGAAGGGAGCCATCAAGAAGGCTAACCTGACCTTCACGGCGAAGTTTTTGTGGTTGATTGTCCGCCACTGCCTTTCCCCCACAGCTGCTGATAATATAGTCACACGGGATCGAGCAGTACTGATGGCGGCGATGATAGCCGGGTTTGAAGTGGACTTTGTGTGGCTTATAGAGGCAGTCATGCACGAGAGGGCTTTTAAGGTAACAACTACTTACCCTTTCCCGTGCATGATATTTTCTCTATGTAGGTCCGCAGGTGTGCCTTTATGGCACGTTGATCAGCTCAAGACCCCGCTAGGCACTGTTGATATCGGCCTCATCAAGGATGAGGCCAATGAGTTGGCTCCACGCAGAGGGCCCAGTCCAGAGTTGCCTCCACTTGGTGACTATCTGGCTGATACGATAGAACAGGCCCGCACGGCTACGCAGGCGGCTTCCACTGACACTACCTTGATCGAGTCTATCCCGGTTAGTAGCACTGCCCGAGCTCCTCTCGCTCAGCCCCTTTCCCCGCTTTGTTCCCGCTTGCTAGGGTCTAGAAATTAGAGGCGCAGATGTCTACACTTCTATATCACATCCAGCCTTGGATGCAGAAGTCTGTTGAAGAGGCAGAAGAGTGCTTGGAGCGGAGAATTGTCCAGCACACAGAGCGGAAGATCACTAAGGTTCATTAGCGCTTGGACGCTTTTGACTTGCGGGTGTTAGCCCGACCTGCCCCTCAGGTGGATGTGTCGACCCTTCAGACTTCGGTCGACAGTGTTCGCACAGACATCGACATGATTTTAGAGGCTAGGGTGCCTGAGTCTGAGGCCCCTTCTGCAGAGCCTGCTGAAGACACAGTGATGGCGGCCTTATTCGCCACTTCTGAGATTCCACCACCTCCCCCTCGAGAGCATGCCAAGAGGCGTAGGGGTCGAAAGGAGTATGAGGCTCGATCACGAAAGAAGGAGCGCGTGAGATGGAGGCTGCGAGGAGAGCCTCGCTTGCTGATGAGGAGGCGCATCAGATGAGGGCAGTAGAGTTAGCTGCTGGGGCATCTAGCTCCAGAAATGTGGAGATAGCGGGAGGCACTGCTGATAGTGTTGTCGATGCTGTCGAAACTACTGAGGGTGTCCATATTACATAGGTAGTGGGTTCTGGGGAATCGGACCCACCAGCTTGCTGATCGTGGGTGCTTTGCGCCCCAGGTTTGTTTCACCTACCACTCTTGTATTTCAATTTTTTTTTATGCATTGGGGACAATTGCATGTCTTTTTGTTGGGGGTGGGGTAAATGGAAAGTGAGTGCTAGGGTGAAGTCTGAGTAGCCCAATTCACTATCCTCTTTTGGGATTTTCTTGCCTGTGTTCTTTTTCCATAAGAGACTGATTATTTTTTCTGTTGAACTGGCATGTCTATATCTTGTGTACATAGTTTAATTCTGAAGCATGATGGCTAAAATGATATCCTGATAATATGGAAAATGATGCATGACTAGGCGTAGTAATTGATAAATGTGTGGCTCTAAGCATAACATAGAGGTACACCACTGCATGACCCTAAGTATAAAATTCAAACTAGGTGTCTGATAATCTTGTAGAGTAATGAGATGTCAAGTGAGTGTGAGGAAGATTTGAATAGTCCACTATTTGTACTTAGCTAGAACTTGCCTGGTTAGTCCTGCTAAAAGTAAGTTGTAATAGACAATTAAGAAAGGATCATAGGCCCTTGTTCAATATAGTCCATTTTTAGCCTAAATAAAAGAAAACCAAATGAAATTTATCCTTCTTTGATCCAAATGATTTGAGCTTAAATTAGACCTTTCTTTTTCACCTCAACTGATCTTTTCTGTGAATAATGTGTTGGCCCTGGTCCCTCCTTGGACATGTGCACCTCAGCTTATGCCAAAAGCATAAGTTGAGGGTGGCTAATGTAGTAAACAATTTTTTTTGCCTTGACCCAACTTTGGGTATTGTATACTTTGACTCATGGCAAAACCATGAGTTGAGGGTGGCTATTATGAGGAATGCTCTGGAAAGTGGGGTTGAAAGAACAAAGAGAGAGAAAGAACAAAACTAAAGTGACTCAAGAATCAGTTGAAAGAAAATTGAAAATAACAATAATAATAATAATAATAGTAATAATAATTAAAAAATACAAGAGATACAAGCAAGAAAAGAAGAGAGTCACTTACACAAATAAAGAAAGAATGAAAAAAATCAAGGTGAAAGAATATGAGAAATTGGGCGAGATAAAATGATAAAAGGTGGTATGTTTATCCGATATGTCAAGGAGGGCAAAAAGTCACTAAAGTATACCTAAATATACCCTACCTGACCCTGAACCTATGTTACGAGCTAAGAAAGTCCTATCGTGATCCTAAGAATTGTATAGCGAACTTAAAGCAGTGAAAATAAGGGCAAGCTTATGGCAATATCTATGAATGAGTGTGAATTTGTTCTGAGAGTGAGTGTTTAAAAGTAATCCTTATACACAAACTGAAATTATTGTGTGAAAAATAAGTATTTTGTTTTGAAGTGAGGACACTAGTTGCAATACCGGAAATATTAGCACATCGGTGAGAAATTGAAGAGGATAGGTGTTAGTGCATGGTGAGTCCGTGTCATGGTCTGATTCCACATAATTCAAGCCTAATAGTGATAGCACGCATAAACATGATGAGACTGATCGGGATTGATAGCCAAATGATTGCGAAAGATAAAACATGGATACTATTGTACAAAGATTTTGTATTGAGTCATAGTGTGTCGCTTGAGGACAAACAACGAATTTAAGTTGAGGGTATTGATATACTGTGGTTTCACAGTATTTTTAATACTTTTCCTTAAGTTTAGTGTGTCCAAAAGCCTTTTTGTACTAATTTTTATGTAAGTTTCTCTTTATTTGCAGGAAATCTGTCTCAAAAATGAATGCGGAGGTTGTTGAGCAAGAAATACAGAAAAGTACCACCTACGGAGCTTGTGACAGTTCGTCGTGCTCGTGACGGTCCGTATGTGGCATCATAGTGCAGCTGCATAAGGAAGATAGGGAATTCTGACCAAGTGTGGGGTTACGGAGTGGGTGACGGACCGTCGTAGCCATGACGGTCCGTCATGCTGGTTTGTCATGAAGATCAGAGATGTAGTCCCGGTACCCAAATTCCAAGAGTTCAAGTGTTTTGGAACGGAGACCCTCGACAAACCGTTGTGCCTGTGACGATTTGTCATACCTGCTGTCGAGGGTAATAAAGAGAGCAGCAGAAGAAATTGCACAAGTATGGAATGACGGAATCCATGAAGGTCCGTCGTGACCACGACGATCCGTCGCGAGGTCCGTCGACCCAGACGCATTTTGACAGATTTCTAGCAAACATAGTCCTTATTTAATTAGGTTTTTATTTTTTATAAATAGTTCGAAAAACCTCGTTTTTGAGATTAGACTCTTGATTATTTAGACTCTTTGTGAGACTCTTGGTTATTAGACACTTTATGTTATATTCTTTGTGAGGAGATTATTTTGATTATTACACTTTGGATTGTTACACTTTTCTCTAGAGTTGATTGTTGGTGATTTTGTCGATTAATCAAGTAAATTTATGGATTTTATTCTTTCTCATTGAAGTAAGTCCATGAATTCTTATATCATATATATGAATATTGTGATTATGACTATGGGTAACTAAACTCCATAACTAGGGTTGTGGGAACCATAGGCAAATAATGAGGTAAAACCTAACAAAAATAACAATTCTAGAATAGTGTCTTGCATGTATTGATAATTCTTTCTCTTAGAAGTCTTTTTAACGGATGGCTAACGTTAGAACTCGCCTTAATGCTACTTGCCGGACCAAGGAGGTAGATAATAGGAAAAGAATTATCAACAAGATTTAGTGTATACTATCTAATAGGCTAGTATTGATTGGTACGAGGTAATAACTTAGTCATATTCGTTGCTTAATATGAGGTAAAGGTAAGGGTTAGTATAGCAACACAAGTAGCCGGACCAAAGTGCGGAGTGAAATTTTCTACATGCCGGACCAAGGATTTAGAAATACAATAACTTATCACTTTGCATGCAAGATCTAGGAAAGAATTGTTATAGTTAGAATTATAAAGTTATGAACCTGTGGGGAACACGTAAACCCTAGTTACGTTGATTAATTGATTAAACTCCAACATTTGAAGTTGTTAGTTGTCTCATTTAATTTAGCTAGTTATTTTCATTAATTTAGAAGTAAAATCTCCCCTTTTTTATTGTTTTTTCATTCCAAGGAAATAATTGACTAAATAGTAGTAATAATAGATTGAAGTTAAGTATGAACTATTTTCCTCGTGGGAACGATCCCAACCTCATTAGTTGGGTTCTTTACTTGATACGACCGCTTTACTTCTTATTTGAGAAGTAAGTTTGAGAGTATCATGAAGTAATTTGGATCTTGTCGATCCCGTGTTGGTTACCTTCGGTTTGAAGGGTTTTTCCACGTTAAACTTAGTGTTCTTTATTGTTAGATTTTTGGTTTCATCTTTTCGTCACAACAACTGGATTTTATTTGCCCTGATTTCTTACCATAAATAGGTTTTACTTTTAGGAAAGGTTTTGGATTGACTAATCCTTTTTCTGGTAGGAAAACATTTAGGACTCTATAAATTCAAACATGTTCCTTCTAACTTAATGAGCATTCACAATGTAGTCTTACAGGCTTTGAGAGTTTTGACTAGGGGGAGAATTTGTGGGTCACAAGCTTGATACGTTATCACTTGTATGAACCTCCCATGTATTCCGAGTGAATTTGTTGATGTTGTTTCTCTCTATATTTTTTACTCTAATATTTATAGTGGATTGCTCATCTCCTTTGTGGACGTATGTCGATTGACCGAACCGCGTTAAATCTCTATGTATTTTGGTATATTTCTCTTTGTCTTCTTACTCGTGGTATTTTGAGGTTTGGTTTGCTAGCTTCCGCATTTACACCTACTTATTTCCTGTCCTAACAAGTGGTATAAGAGCCAGATTAAATGACGGAGTCAGGTTTAGTGGTTCTACAATAAATGATTGAACCAGGTTAGAAAGAGGTGTTCATGTTGAAGGGTGTAATTCTAGCTGCAACCTTTTTTGACAGTAATGAAGAATTTTGTTGGAGAAATTGTTTCAGAGAGGTTCTCTGTGTTGAGACATAAATATTGCAAAGGAGATTATGTAGAGGAGAAGCAAGTTGTTGAAGATTATGTCAAGAAGGTGGACAAATTTATTTTGTTAGAAATTCAGGTCAAAGGGGAGATTTGTTGGATTTTATTTGCTCCGATTTCTTACCATAAATAGGTTTTCCTTTTAAGAAAAGGTTTTTGGATTGACTAATCCTTTTTCTGGTAGGAAGAAGATTAGGACTCTATAAATAGAAGCATGCTCCCTTTTAACTTAATCAGCATTCACAATGTAATCTTAAGGGCTTTGAGAGTTTTGGTTAGAGGGAGAATTTATGGGCCACAAGCTTGATACGTTATCACTTGTGTGAACCTCCCATGTATTCCGAGTGTATTGGTTGAGGTTGTTTCCCTATGTATTTTATACTCTCATATTTATAGTAGGTAGCTCATCTCCTTTGTGGGCGTTGGTCAATTGACCGAACCACGTTAATCTTTGTGTCTTTTGGTATATTTTGTCGTTGTCTTCTTACTCGTGATCCTTCGAGGTTTGTTTTTCTAGCTTCCGCATAACAACTACTTATTTTTGGTCCTAACAAGAAACAGAATAGGTCTTATGCACTTCAGGCTCGACAAGATCATGAGAGTTCCCCGGATCCAATGATTGGTAAGTTATGATATTTTAGCTAGTAGTTATGCATTACTTGATAGTAGGTGTTTCATTGGTAATTGTAGGACCCCTAATGGAGCTAAGACAAGTTATTGGTTCATAGTTGAAAGACTATTGTTTCTCAAATGTAAAACCTTTATTTAAGGTATTTCATGTTTACCTTATTTGGTTCATTTGTAAGAGAATAAATGCTATCAGCTACGTCTAAACACACTTTGATCCTAGGTGTGAATTGAATGATTTTCTTGTTGGCTTAAAGTTAGATATCCATGGTTGAATAGTATGCCTAATAATTGGCCACTAATTGTTAAACATGTGGAAAAATATGCTCATTTCAGCATATCCAAAAGATAGGAATAAGATCTACATAGATTTTACCCTTTATACTTGTTAACATGAGTATGTAGTAGTAATAGACTAGTAGCTACGAGCATTAAGTCTATTAAATTTTATCTTCTAAGTTTTATTGTGCAAACTATTACTTTAATTGTTTATTGTGGTAAAGTCCACGTAGCTATATAAGAAGGGTTTGTTTCGATTTTAGAAATTTTTGTTACAAGTAAATTAAAATTTATATTATATAAGTGATTGTGTAAATAATTTTTAATATACTACTAAAGTTTAACATGAAATAGTAATAGCATACTATTTTTTGGTATTTAACATGTTACACTTCATTAAATCAATATTTGGTAAATAAATACAATCTAAAACCTCATATGAGTTTGAGTAATTTTCTTTGTTATAAATTAAGTTCCATACTCCGAGATAGTAGTAAAGAAATCCTAAATAATACGTGTCATTGACTTTTATGCGACCTGATTGTGTGTTTCTTTTACATAGTTTAGGTGTGTAGAACTTAAATTCATTTATATTTTTCAATAATTATCCTAAAAGTTTCTCAATTGTTCACATATTATTTTACAACGCAAGTGCATAAACCTTAAATTTGATTGTCTAACGTTGCTTGTTCAATCAAGAAGTATACCAAAAATATCCTTATAATTAAAAATGTTTGACATCACTATCCAAAGACAAAAAACTATATTAAGAAAGCGTCAAATACCAAAGTTCCATTATTTATGAAAACTGACAATCAAAAGAGTGATGACTATGATACTAAAGTTGTTTCATTGGGACCTTATCACAACGGAAAGTCAGAACTCAATTTTATTGAAGATTTCCACCCAAAGGCTCTAGAAATGTTCATTCATGGAAGTAACAAAAAACAAGATTTTTTCCTTGAAGAAACTCTATGAGAGTTAAAAGAATTCATCTGTATAACAACTACGAATTTTCACGAATGATGCTCCTTGACGCTTGTTTCATACTAAATGATATCGAGATATCAACAAGGTTCACACCAAATTCTGCCTCTAAACAGAGCAACAGTATCAAACAACTTGAAATTGCGGTTTATTTGTCACTAGACGTGACCTTTATTTGTTCGAAAATTAAGTATCAATGGATAGCCACGTAGCCTCAAGTATGGAAATTTGGAAAATTTAAAACCAAGTTCTTTTTTTTTTGTTGGAAATATGTCTGTTATTAGTAGTGGATATTAATTTCTATACATATATATTAAATCTTGACCTTTTGTTTTCGCATTCTCAAGATCTTGGTTAAGTTGAGATGTGAAGATGATCAAGGTGGTGGATACCACTCATTTGAAGAGAGGCTAAAAAGCTATTGTTCTCAAATGTTTTTTGATAACCAAGAGCACATCAAAATGGAAATAAACACGATAATTAAGAAAGACCCCCTCACCTTCTTGAAGTTTTTCGTAGAGTACTTGTCAATGGTAGTGAAGATGAATCTAATGCCACACAATCGTGTAGTTATGATTTCATCTTTGATTATTTTCGCAATTATTGGAGTAAAAATCATGTACCACACAAATGAGGATTGCTCACAAACGTTTTTCGTTCCCTCATGAATTTGAAACCAAAGGGGATTCATTTTATGCCTAGTGAATTGATTCATTAAAAGGTGTGAGGTTTACATCTAACTATTACTATGGAAAACTAAAATTCCCATGCTGGTATATTTCGACATTCACTAAAGTATTTTACATGAACATGATAGCATATGAATTATGTCCAAATTGTCCAATTGAGAGAGCTGTTGTGTCATGCATAAATTTCACCAAATGATGTGAAAGAGTTGAGAGAATAGAAGATAGCAGTCAACACATTGGGAAGTGATGAAGAAGTTGTACAAGTTTACAAAGGATTAAAAACTTATGGGGCAGATGATCCATTACTTTTAAAGAATGTTAAGAGGAATATTCAAGAACATTATAATAGCAAAGGGAAGATTTGGATTGCTGAATTAATTGATACATTTTTAATCGTCCGTGGTTATTAATTGCTTTGCTTGTTATTGTTTTTCTTACTTTCTTGACTATTGTTCAAACTTATAATGGTAGTCGATTTTATAATTCTTTTCATGAATGATAGAATAACAATCGGCATATTCAATGTAATTTCATAAGTGGAGTCTATTGTTTCTGATTCTTTTCCACCTTCCAAATTGACGTTTTGTTTTTTTTATTTCACTCGATTTTCATTATTTGTGTTTGGTCATTATTAAAATTGAATTATTGTTGAGAAGTCCAATATTATAGGTAAATTACTACAAATGTAACTTCATACTTAGAGCTCGAACCATATATTTCTTCAGCATGCACAAGAGTGCCATATATTTGTTGTCATCTTTTTGCTTAGATACACAACCAACTTTTCCCCTATTGGATCAAAGGAAAAATTGTTTCCTCTAATTTTTACTTGGCAGTTTTGTTGGCCCTTTGGATCAAATATCGCACACTTCTTGACCTCAAATGTAAGTGTAAAACCATTCTGGAAAAGTTGCCCTACATTCAACAAACTTTTATCAAGTTGAGGAACGAAAGTCACATCTGAGATTAACATTGTACCTAAGAAGCTTTGAATAGCTATGATGTGTTTCTCTTTTGCAGGAAGATAGTCTCCATTACCGATTCAGAGTAATAATCGCTACACCATGGAACTATTAACAATTGGTACCCTTTAATTTCAAAAATGGTAGCTTCTTTTCCACTTCTTTTTTTCCTTAGCTTCTTTCAGCTTAAAGCAACTACAGTGAGGATTAGAATCACTTTGGACCTCTAGGGGAATGAGCGTTTTAGAGTAGGGAAGGATCTAAAATTCCTCCAATGTGTTGCGAATCATATGACAATGACATAAGTAAATTATATTAATTAGAATGACATTGATCAGTCGGAAGTTGTTAAGTGTAGTGCATTGAACAGGAAGAACAGAAACAGATTAAGGGCTGAAAATATTATTCTTTCTTTCACAAGACATGTCTTTTAATTTTATCATTTTTTTTAAGACATACCCTTGTTAGAGTTCACAGTAAAGCTGCAGTCAAACATTCAAAAGTTGAATCAAGCATAATTTGGGTAAGTAATGATGAGATATGTAAGCCTATGAAATAAGTTCAATGAAAGAGGAAAGAAGTCTCTCTTAAAAGTCAAAAAAGGGGATGTTATTGCCTTAGTTTCACTTACTTGAATAATCTACTAACATGACAGATAATTAATTAATCAATTTTAAAAGGAGGAATGGACCATGACAGATAATTGGGCAAAGGAGGTGACCATCATAACGCCCAACAAATTTAAGTTGTTGACATACCACTATTCTTGAGCAGAGAGTAAAACTCTCTAATACTTGGTAGAAAAATGTTCTTTGACTAATAGAAACAATTGCATATCAAAAAAGTATTTAATGCGAAGAAATACACACAAAAAGAGAGATCTCACAGCATCACACATCAGGATCTAAAACAACATTAAACAACGAACTTGCAGCTTTTACACAAGACTACAAGTTTAAAGTAAAAATTGCATATTACAGGATGGTGAATTCTTGTGTTATATATGTACACCCCAATCGTATCTAACGCAATTGCTGATATAGAAAAGGTAAAAAAATATAAGTTGACACCACAACTATCAGTTTTGCCTTCTTATACACTAAAAAGGTAGCTACTGGTCCTTTAACATAAATATTGCCATGGAAAACCACATAATGCATATCGGACAATGAAAAAATTGTATGAAAGAAAAGCTTTGGTCTATCCTTGCACCGGATGTCATAAAGGAGTATTCCTTGCTTACCAATTAAGGACATTCACATTAGTCCTTTTTTTTCATCCAATCCTTCACCAGCGGCACGTTCATAATCTTGGTCTACAAACATTAGCTGGTGAAGGAATTTTCTTGGTATTAGAGACCACATCAAATATTATTGTCTTAAAATTATATTGCTACATCTAAGTACATTGCACGATAGATTCTTCATCATAGACATAGTTCACCCACTATAGCTATTGTTGGGCATTATGAGTCCATACTTAGCATTAACAAATTGCACTTGAGATTTGTGAGGACAATGCTCACTGATCACCTAATTAAGACCCCATTTGATACTATTGTCTTAGAATTGTATTGCTACATCTAAGTATATTGAACAATAGCTGCTTCATCATAGACAACCTTTCCACATCATTACTTGTACCTCCCGATTCCTCACCAGCATTATAGCTGCCACACCTTAGTATTAACCACATTGCACTTGAGATTTGTGAGGACAATGCTCATTGATCGCCTAAGACAATAGCCATTCAGGTAACTTAACTGGGAACGATCATTAGCTATTGTAGAAATTTTCCTGGTGTAATCTAAAAAGGAGAAAGACTACTCCAAATAAGATAACTTGGACGTATCATCAAACAGCTTGAGTATATACTCGGGACAGTTTAATTTCGCACGTCAATTTTGTCACCATAAATTTTCAATACGACGATTTGGTTATATATATGCACTTATTAGATAATAACAAAGACAAATTCATCAAAGATATAATACTTATCCAGATTGGATTTTTAGTTATCTTATAAATTCATACACAACGATCAAGAGATGTGATTCATTTTCATTATTAGTTGAAGCAGACAGAAGGCTTCTAGTAATTCCGAGAAAATATTGAGTTTTACCTTCAGTTTGTCAGCTCTTGTGATTACTTTAGGCTGACATAATTACACCCCTGCTTTACGTTTAAACATTTCAACTTCTTAGTGCCTTGATTATTGGAATGCCCACCGTATATTATATATTATATTTGTGAATATTTCTATATGCAAAATGCACTTCTAGGGAACAGAATATCATGTAAAATGAAACTTAAGAAACTAACAATTGTTAATTTAGCAGTAGACAGTACCATTCACTGAGAAACTAAAAATATTGTTTTTTTTAGTACCAAAATCTCAAAATGAGGAAGATATATTCAGCTATTGGACAACATAAGCACATTCAAGACTGTGAGGAAAGAAGCAAATATAAGTCACATTATATTTCAATCAATATTAATTAAAAGTCAATATTAATTTAAAAGTTAGGGGAAAGAACCGAATTCTTAATTGTAGGTAGTTAAGAAGACTCGTCTTTTGTAGTTTTTGACGTTATGAATAGTTCGAGTTTCAACCGTGTGCTTGAAGATTCAAATATAACAATTATTGCTTTCATTTCCTCCACAAGTAAAAGTGTTGCTCCCAATTGCACACGCAAGTGTACGTGGTCAGACAAGTAATATAGTGACTCTTAAAAGAATCGAATTATTGAGCTCAAAGGACTTTTCAATTAACTATTAATCTAATTATTTATTTAAGAGTCCCAAAAGTGTTTGATTTTAATTTGAAAAGTGAAGAATGCATGAATTAAATAACAAGATTACATACAATGGTTGAAATATTCCAAGGACATGACATGCATAGGGTTTCATGTATCGCATCTCATGCATGAAGTAACTACGGTTATAAAATTACTGATTTACAAAGTTGAATTTATGACCATGGTCTTCCGACCTCTAATCGTCTACTCCAATTAATTGTCTCTAACTACATCGTTGAGTGGGGATAGACAGTCCTAATTGACGAGAATTTATATTTCATCCTGCTTCCTAACCAATTAAGTGTTTGTCCGAACGTCACTCCTAAAAACGAATAAATTCAGTTTAATGGAAGATCAAGCTCTCGGTATCCTTTGGTCTATCTACCATAGTGTCTCTCAAGTTTAAGAGTAAACAAGAGATTTATCTCTACGATGATCACTCAAGAAATACTAAAACATGAACACAACATTAATTTATGTGATAACCAATCATTAATTCAAAGCAATCGATGTTCGAAAATTACGCGTAGCTAAAATACCATAGTAAGGGCCTTTAGCTACTAATCATCATATCATATCATCATAATGTTTGAAGCTCCTAACCTCAAAGTTGAATTACCATTTTGTCCTTCACTTAAATATTTTTTTTAGTTTACAAAATGTAAAAATATATTTTAATAACTAATTAAATAATCAATGTTACGTATTCAATTTAAATTATTGCAATTAAGATTAAATGGAAGATAAATAGTCATTCTAATGAATGAAATAGGTTACATTAATTTGCTAGGTGGAAGTTCACACATTTCAAATGAAATGTATTAAAAGAAACTATTCTACATTACAATCCCCAAAAATTTGTTCTTCATCCCTAATTTGTATGTTTTCTCTTTCAGGTTTTCTTTTACCGACAATATTGTATAGTTGAATTTGGTTTAGACAATGTAAGACTCTCGTCTTCCTCTCCTTTTTTACATAAAGTTCTCATGGTATGATCTTTAGTATTTTGTATTCCGTCTAATGTTTTAATTTTTTATTTATCATATAAATCATGCTCAATTATTTAATTGTTGTCTAAGGATTTGATCTTTCATATGAAAATAAACTATTAAAATTTTGTTGTCACCATTTAAGAGGTAGATTTTTTATTTCAGGGATAAATATATGATGTTTTTGCAGGCAGTTGAATTACTTTGTTGCTTCTTTTTTTCATTACAAGTATTGGATATGACTTCTTTATTTGCTAAATAGATATTCAGTGTTTACCTTCATTACTGTTAGGAACTTCAATTTATCATTTTAATAATTGAAAAAAAAATTATAATGTCTTTGTGGATTTTAAGAAGTTTATATTTGCTTCGTAAGAGTAACATACGCTTAAAATTAGAAAGAATGTTAGGCAAAAGATAGATGACCGTTTCACTTCTATATTAAATTAAAATGTTTAACTATTTAATAAGTTCGATATTAAACAGTAACTCATCACATTAGTCATGAATCAACCACCATAATATCTATGAAATATCTTTGTATTGATTTCATGTTGGAGTAAATTATGATTTTTTTTGTTTTTATATTCCAATTGGAAATATGAATGGTTGATTTTGTCTTCCAAAAAGAGAAATATCGGATCTATATTATATATAGTTTTTTATATATATAAATATTTGTATTAGTTTTCCACTAACTCACCTTTATGAAAATATATAAAAAAATTAGGATTTATATTACCGTATATAGTTTTTTTTATATATAAATATTTGTATTAATGTCCCACTAACTCTCCTTTATGTAAATATAATAACTTTCACTAATTATTTTCATTATGATTTTTACTACTACCTCTCATTCATGATCTCATATGAATTAATTTCATATACATGAGCCATGACAACTCTTGTGTTCTTCGATCCTATCTATAGATAGTGGCATTTGACACAAGATTGTACACACTCAAAATAGTTGGAAAAAATGTATAACTCTCTATGATCTCTTTTGTTTATCTCTTTTTATTTGTCTTGTTTAATGTTTACGTTTCTTTATTGTTTCAATTTTATAACATTATATATATATATATATATAGATAGATAGATAGACAGACAGACAGAAAGACAGACAGACAGATAGATAGATAGATAGATAGATATAGATGTGTCTGTGTCATTTAAATTTTATCATTTGTCATAGAAGAATTGTTTTAAGTATTTTGGGATAAACGTGTGATGCACGTTCCCAGAGACTAGTATTATATTATAAATGTAAAGATTCAAAGCTCAATGTTGAATTACCATTTTACCCTTATATTAAAATAATTAAAATAAATATTATAAAATGTAATTAAATATTTAATAAATAACTCATTTAGATTGGTGCATGAATCAAATTCACACTAACAATTAATTACTTTATTACTGTAAAAATCAGGAGTATTTGAAGAGTTTTTCTATTAAACAAATTTGATATGGACTGAAATCATATTCTACTATGTTTCTTAATTACTGATGAAATTCATATTATGAAAAATAAATCAGTTCATTTGACACGCTTATTTGGCTCTCATATAGAGTGTTCTACTTTAGCATAAATATATTTTTGAAATTATTATTTATGAGTAGTGAGGAATGACTAAATGAGAAATCAAATATGATTTTGTCCTGTGTGTGTGTTTGTGTGAATCCATATCCTAAAATAAAAAGGCCCACCTAATTAGAGATAAAGAATGTGTGTGTGGGTGTGTGAATCCATATCCTAAAATAAAATGGCCCACCTAATTGGAGATAAAGAATGGATCATACTCTATATAGTATATATGTAATTTTGAGTTGTATTTTCATTTAAACTTTTCGTTTATATGTATAATTTATTGATTTTATTATTCTACCATTTCTGTGTTGGAATATTCATTCCTCAAATTGATCATATATCTAGAATAAGTCATTTTGAAAAGTATATATTGCTCAATTTATATTAATTATTCAAAGAGAAATTTTATGAAAAAAGAAGTATTATTCTTTTATCTTCATAAATCATATGTACTTTACTTCTCTAAGGTTGAAAAGAAGATGTATATGTGTAAAATAATTGACATATTAATTATGGTGATGGTTGCAAGTGTGTTTCGTAATATATCAAGTGTTTATATCATAAATTTGCATATGTACAACACTCACAAAATCTTTTAGAATTTATAATTTTATGCATCAAACGTCTATCAACTGTGATAATAAGATATTTACTGTTGATGTAAAAATTTTACTATGGCTGGAAAATTGTCAGCTCCCATCAATAGATTATTGACTGGAGTTGGACCCATAAAATGTAAAGTAGTAATTATTGTCCAAACTAGAATGTCTACTTTTACCTTAGAGATATTGTTTTGTTTATGATAATGTGATAATCTTCTGCCTAACTACTGAATGTTAATTATTTTGTTATACACATAATTTTTTATTTAAAAGTTCAATGTGAAAAGTCAATCTCCACTATTTATGTAAAAACACTTTGAGAATTAAATTTTTAATATGCTTTTTAAGAATCAATTACTAAGATTGATATTATCATAGGAAGAAAATTGTACCATTCAACATGACAAGAAAAGAGAATGAGAAGGATAAAAAAAATAACTAGGTATATCATCCATTTAATGTTCTTCATCATATTATATTTGTTATTTTAGTGAATAAAAGATAAATGGTATAATTACTATTGTTAATTTCAGCATCTTTTTTATCACTCAACTTTTTAGTATATAAAAATTTAATAATAATAAGGGTTTAATGTGCAAGGCACGTTCTCATAAACTAGTTTTTAATAAGGGAAAATGGTAAAATATGCCCCTAAACTATTTGAAAAGGTTTAGATATACCCTCCGTTTAAAATTTGGTCCATTTATACCCTCGCCGTCCAACTTTTGGTCTACATATGCCCTTTTGGGCGTTAGTTGGCCAACTCGGAATATCCAACTCATTTTACTTTTATTTAAATTTCAAATGGATTTTACACGTCATTTTTATGTTTATCACTTGACATTTATATTCAAGGGAAAAGGGTCAAATATGCCCCTAAACTATTCGAAAGGTCTAGATATACCCCCGTTTAAAGTTTGGTCCATTTATACCCTCGCGTCCAACTTTTGGTCTACATATGCCCTTATGGGTGTTAGTTGGTCAACTCGAAATATCCAACTCATTTTACTTTTCTTTAAATGTCAAATGGAATTTCACATCATTTATATATATTATCACTTGACATTATATTAAAAGAGAAGGGTCACTTATGCCCTAACTATCCGATCAAATTTTAAAACACATATACAACCGTCTTTTAAATGGTTCAATTATGCCCCTAATCCGACTCATATATGTGTGAATTATTTTGTTATTTACATCATCATCGCCTGCTGCAACTTGCAGTTGTGTCTGTAACGTTGTTGCGGTGAATTCCTCTGCTCTAGCCCTTGCCTGCCAGGTTTGCGCCTCTAGCTCTGCGTTGCGCCAAAACACTTTTCAAACCTCGACTTTCTTTTCCTTTAGTTGTCGTGCCATTGATTCCTCGGCGGTTCCAATCAGAGCACGATAGTGTTCGCCATTTAAATGGTTCAATTATGACCTAATCCGACTTATATATGGTATTTAAAAAAAGGGGTCGGGTTGTATATATTATTTAAAAGACGGGTCGTATATGTGTTTTAAAATTAGGTCGGATAGTTAGGGGCATAAAAGACCCCTTTCTCTTTTAATATAAATTTCAAGTAATAATATATAAAAATGATGTGAAAAATCCATTTAGCATTTAAAGAAAAGTAAAATGAGTTGGATATTTCGAATTGACCAACTAACACCCATAAGGGCATATGTAGACCAAAAGTTTCGACGCGAGGGTATAAATTGACCAAACTTCAAACGGGGGTATATCTAGACCTTTCGAATAGTTTAGGGGCATATTTGACCCTTTTCCCTTGAATATAAATGTCAAGTGATAATACATAAAAATGACGTGAAAAATCCATTTGGCATTTAAATAAAAGTAAAATGAGTTGGATATCACGAGTTGGCCAACTAACGCCCAAAAGGGCATATGTAGACCCAAAATTAGACGGCGAGGATATAAATGGACCAAACTTTAAAAGGAGGGTATATCTAAACCTTTTCAAATAGTTTAGGGGCATATTTGACCCTTCTCCCTTTTAATAAAGAAAAGGTGGTATGACCTGGGAGACCCCTGTACTTGGTTATGTTTGTCAGTTGAACCCTTCTACTCATCACGTTGCCAAATGAACTCTTAAACTCGATGAAACTCTATTTTCTACACCCCTCTGACCATTGATCGAATTTATGTGGCATTAAAATAGTTGAGTTGAATGAATGTGAGATCACACACGTTTTAAAGCTAAGTGAAGGCGATTTTTTATTTATTAATTATTAAAATTAAAAGACAAAACAATAATGATAAATGTTTTTAAAAAATAAAAAATAATCTCAAACCCTTTCTTCTTCAGCCCCATACCCCCACCCCTGCCCCTATCCCATCACCATAATCATCAAATACAAAATTAAACAAAGTTTTTGCAAGAAAACATATCTTTCACCAATTTATAAATTAAGATCTACTAATTGAATTTACTCATAAATAAATTTGACCCAACTTGAAGTTTCTTCATTTTTCTCAATCAAATCAAAAATAAATGAAATCTAAAGAAGGTATCTACAAGAGCTAATTACAATTTATTATATTTTATGATTGAGAAAAGAAATATTGAATAAACATAAAAATGATGTTTTTTTTGTGGGTGAAGTGTAGAGGGTGGGTAAGAATGAAGAAGATGAAGTAGGAAGGTGGAGAAAGAGAGAGAAAATTGCATTTTTTTAATATTATTTATTTTTAAAATGTAATTTATGACGTGTCATTGGAAAAATAATTATAATAATGACGTGTCATTAAAAATGACATGATATTTAAGGGGTAAAATGAGTGTATTACACGCACACATATCAGATGAGAAAGGGATTTAAAATATTGTGTTTGAATGAGTTTAATGGTTCATTTGGAAAAATGATGAGTGGAAGGGTTCAACTGATAAACGGAACGAAGTACAGGGGTCTCCCAGGTCATTCTGCCTAAAAAAAAAGACCATTCACAAGTGAGAAGAAAAATTATGTCCTCCTTAATGCAAAATTTCTCACTTGAAATAAATTTATGGCAACTAAACACTGTCAAGTAACATTTTTATGAAATAATTTCCTTCTGAAAAATGACTTTCGTACAAAATTCACTACGCATATAATAAAGTGAAACTTAATCACCCATAACGGGGTTGGAAATTTTTTCATTGTTTAGGTCTGTTTCTATACCTTATTCCTATTAAAATTTGAAGCCAGAGAATTGAGAAAGAGATAGTAAAAAACAGTGTGTTACCTTAGATAAATTTTCAGCTAACAATTGAACCAACCTTTATCGTTTCACCTTCATGAATCTCATAATGCTTAACAACTTTATGGGTTATGTTAGGTAGATGATGGGTATTTGTGTGAATAATATAATGAATTGAGCAGTGGAGGAGCTAAAAATTTCGCCAAGGGTGTTCAAACTTTAAAAGAGTCGATAATTTTTTTTAGCGAAGTTGGTGCACAATTCTTTTTCTTTATTGATGAGTGAAAAATTAAACATATCACTTAGTGACTAAATCATACAGAAACTTAAAATTATAAAACTATCAATGATATAAATCAAACTAATGGACAAAAGCCACAAAAACAATTTTTGCTTGAATTTACTCCCTCTAGTTCAAATTAAATGAATAGTTGAGACTTTTTTTGTGAATCAAATAACAGAATCTTTCAAAATTTGAGAAAATTATCGAAATTGGTTTCCATATATACCTTTTGTTTTAGTAATATTCTTAACTATTTTACATTTTCTAGAAAGATAATTTAGAAATAATGAAAAGTATAATAGTGGATAGTGCATTTAATACAGATTGAAAATATATAGAAAACAATAAAATCTTAATTATTAGGTTAATCATTTTAAGGCTAGAAACATAAAGAAGATACGAGGCAACTATTTCTGTTTTTTTTTTTAAAAAAATTAAAAAGAGATTGTATTAACAAAAAGCAATAAGTGAGGATCTATTTTTTTATATTTAAAAAGAGAGTGTGTTTAAGAAAATGTTGAACCACAAACCTCTTGCACACAAATGAACATGCTTACCATCAGACCACTAGATTATGTCATATATCAGGGTGTTCAATTAATTATATATCTTAATATTACACAGTATTTTACCTATATACACGATATAATTTTTCGACAAAGGGTGTTCTGCTGACCACCCTTCCATACCCTTAGCTCCGCCCCTGAAATCAAGTGTTCTTCACATTTTACCTCTATTGAACCAATTAACTTACCTTTGAGACCCATTATTTCTTCCTCTTAGAGTAATAATAAGTTGTGAAAAGAAAGCGGTGAATAAATATTTAGAACTCTTAGCCTTTATATATATTTTACTTAGTTATAAAAGCTTGTTAGTATAAAGCATTAGCAACCACATATTTACGTTACACGTTACTAGTGGGTATCAAAGTTTAGTGTCAATTCACTTTGAGTATAATTAGGTCCAAGTTATAAACTGACGTTTACTATTAACTTTTATATTTTTATATCAATTACGAAATGCTACGAAAATATCAATTGGGACTTTAAAGTAATGCGATTTAATTCAAAAATTTCACCCAAATGAATATGTCTAGCATATATTTCACAATAATAGGACTATTATAAATGACGCTAAGGCCTATCCGTTATTTTATCGCCAGATTTACATATGCAAATTTCATAATTTAAGGATTACAAAATAATTGACATTAATATAATTGGTAACATCAAAACACGAAGACAGTTGAATTAATACAACTCTTGTAAAATCGTCTATGTAAAACAAGTGAATAATTTAACAAATAAAATGATATAAATCCTTACATATTTGTGCCTAGGTGATTTTGTTCACTAAATAACTTTGTTGACTAAACGAGCACGTTAGATCGAAACCCGTAGAGGAAACAATTTTTTTAAGTTCAGTTTTTTCTCTTGAAAAAAACTTTTATGAGACTATTAGAAACAAATAAAAGCCCTAGCCAAGCACAATTCTAATAAAGTATAACACTGCTAGAAAATTTACAACTTAAAAATATTCTTATTTCTTCACTGTATAATTGAAGTCCTACTCGTATTATCTCGAAGTCCTATTTCTATTATTCCTACTTCTATTATCTCGAAGTCCTATTCCTATTATCTCTACATAAATAAAAAATAATCCTTCTCAATCAAGTGCTAGTTTTAGAGACAATTCTTTCCGTTTTATAGATGAGTTTGATTTGCACTCACTTAAACGGATCCTGAAGAAAGAATATTCATTGATAAATATAGTCCTATAATACGAGATGAAGTGAGAAAACACTATATTCAACAAGGGCCTTGTCAACCGGATATTAATGATAATGAATATCCTCAAAGTAGATTCGGGAAGAAATGCGTCGATTTTATATACTATTATTCCTGATAAAAAGTAGATTGTGATTTTTTTAACTTATAAATAATAAATTCACTATTAAAATTATGGGGCCTCAAACTTTTGGAGTCCTAAGCGGGCTTTACTAACGTCACCCTTGTACCACTCCTAACCTTACCCTTGAGTCAATCTTAGTAGTTGTAACAACCCCAAACACGAATAGGATAAATACTTAAGGCGATTTATTTATTTTTTAAAATCTGAAATTTTAAGGGCATAATGGTCCTTCCACTAAGCTAATTAAATCAGGTTTTTATTTAAATTAATAAGGAGTCCTCGTTTGACTAATTCCAAAACTTAAACTCCTATTATTTTACTACTCTCTCTCTCTCTCGCGATCTCTCTCTCACGTTCATAATTTTCTCCCTCACGTTGGTTCTTCAAAAAACAACAAAGAACGGCATTAATATCAAGAGTTCTTCACACTTGAGGAACTCACATGAAATTTTAACAAAAGCAAAGCAACTAAAAACGTTAAGGCGAAGAGAAGTTGTTCGTTGAGTGGTGTGGACGTTGAGGTAACTTGGACTGATTTTAGAGAGAGTTTTGGGCAGCAAATTCATCGTTTAAACATCAATAAAGGTATGGGTTTATTTCCTCTTGGTTTCTTTCCCAAGAGAGCCCTTGAGATTCAATACATTCATTCCAAAACTAGGATTGTTCCCCCTTTGCATGTCCGCATCACAAGCTCCCATTGAACTTAGGTTGGGTATGTTTGATGGTACAAAGTAGGGATGAAATGTGTTTTCGTGATGTTTATGTTTACGTATTCATGTTCAAAATTTTGTGAATAAAGATTATGTTGTTCGAAATCATGTGAAAAAGTAATGTGCGTGTGTATGTGTGGCAGTGGAGTTGGTCAATGTTTGGAGGTGTGCAAAGGCATGTTAAGTTTTGTATTTTATATGCTAAAATTATGCACAATGTGATATTCATATTGTGTGTGAAGTTACAAATTTTGAGTGAAAATTCTGGACTAATGTAACTACTAAACTAAACCTAACAATGCACTAAATTCTTGGTGAAATGACCTAAGAAACTAACATAAAAAGGTTGATAAAGGGAAGCTAAAAATTATGAATAAAAATTCCATCTTAGTGTACTTTAATTTCTTTTTAAAAAAAGGAGGTTCAAATCTGGAAATTTAGTACATTTAAAAGAGGTGAGGACACTAGGGTTAGAACCTGTGACCTCACCCTTTAGCTGCTGGAATTCGCGAACAAGGAAAAATAAAAGGGGGATGGAGGGATCGAAATTGGGTCTGTTGTGTAGTAAGAAGAGAACAAGAATTAAAATAAATAAATGGGAGGCGTGGGAATCGAACCCCTACCTCCAGGCAGTGAGTAAAAGAAGAAATAAATAAAGAAAGGAAAATGTGAGGCATGGGAATCGAACCCAAGACCTCAAGGATGGAAAGGAGGGGGCGAATTAAATAAGAAAAATGAGGTGAGGTTGTGGGGGCTCGATCAAACAACCTCACTGCCAAGCGCCTAGCCTAGTGAGTATTAATAAAAAAAAAAATAGAAAGTTGTGGGGGGTTGAACCCACCACCTCACAGCCTCTAGCAAAATTATAAACAAAAATAAGGAGGTTGTGGGGGTTCGAACCCACAACCTCCCAATGCCCTAGCGAAAATTAAAGAATAAAAGTAAAGAGGTTTAAAGAGGTTGTGGGGGTTCCAACCCACAACCCTTCGGCCAATTTAAGAGGAAACCAAGTAGAAAATTTAAGGTACAAGGTTAATGTTGGAGTTTGATCTAAGAGTTCCAATGTTATGGAAATTAAAAATAAAATCAATGAAAAATGTAAATGTTATCCAAGTGATTAAAATTTGGGTTTCCTTGCCCATACTTCCGTATTTATACATAAGTCATACGTGAACAAAATATCCAAGAATAACGCCACCTACTTATATCGAAATCAAGATCTTGCCATATATAAAAGATACATAAGTCTTGTACTACATAATCTTAGGAATGTATGAATTACTTAACAAACTATGAATGAAGCCCCATGGCTTGTGTGTATAGACTCGTAAGTCTAGAATACTTTCAAAAGTAAGTGAACCAAAGATGTATGTAATGAAAGGATGAACCCTAGAAGGGTTAAGTATGAGTGTGAGATACACTAAATGGCCAAGTGCATTGGCATAAGATGAGATGAACAATGAAATGAGGAGATGAACAATGAAATGATGAAACCCTAGAAGGGTTAAGTAAGGGTGTGAAACACACTTAATGGCCATGTGCATTGGCATAAGATGATATGAACAATGAAATGAGGAGATGAACAATGAAATGATGAAACCCTAGAAGGGTTAAGTAAGGGTGTGAAACACACTAAATGGCCAAGTGAATTGGCATATGATGAAATGAACATTCACGTAATAAGAGGTGAGTAACTATGAAATTCAAAGGTGTTAATGATAAGAAATGTGGTGACAACATGATATGAGGCGAATGTAAATGATGAGAGCAATCTCAAATTAGCCTAAGTAAATGTCACCAAAACGTACTCGCCTATGAGAGTGTAAGATAGTGAAGAGACCATTCTCTATGAACACTTTAATGAAAGTATTGAGCTTAACACACTTAATACTAATGATGAGATGATAAATCATTTAATGAGCTATGATGTCCTCTACTAGAAGCCAGCTTCCATGATGTATGAGATGAATGAAATGGAACTTTATACTGAGCACAGATAGGCTAGCTATGAGCGCTGATGCCTTCTTTCGAGAAGGGAGGAGGTTCACGTAACTCTCATGAGATGAGACTGTCCGGCTTGTCGGGTATGGTTCTCCTTATATCTCCTAGGGATCTGACTGGGTTAAATTCCCATGTACGCTAGCATGTTTTGGGTCACTTTGGCCGGTGATTCCACCTATTTTCAGTGTGGGGGAGACAATGAAATAATGATGCCATCCTCAAATGATGCACATAATGAAATAAATGTTACCAAAGGTGTTAGGATAGGATAATCAAAAGGTGAGTTAGATTCAAGTCATGGCATTAGGTAATTCTTGGTCATTGTACAACTAACCTAATGAAAGTCTTAAATTACATCCTAGGTATAGCTGGTGTTTACACTCGCTTATGAATAAAATGAAATGCAGTACGTATGAATGAACGAAGCAGACTCTGTGTTTGATAATGAAGACTCCCTAGTTGAGGTCACATCTGTTGAGCCCTCATTTATGGGATGTCTTGATGTTAAGCCCATGATTCCAAGGTCTCATGGAATATTACGAATGATATTAAAGATGTTATGTGCTACATGCAAAATGTGATGTATGCTATATGATAAGTATGATGATGTATGTTATTCTCATTGCATAACCTTCCTATTCCAAATCTGGAAAGCTCATTGACTTTCCTAATCCAAATTTGGAAACTTTCCTAATCTCAATTTGGCAAGTCCACTGACTTGACTTCCCAAAATCATGTTGTTAGGAAAGAGCTATTCTTTATCATGCATGTCCTTTGTGTGTGCTTGCATATATCCATACTTAGTACTAGTGTGTACTAACCCTATACAAACTTTACTTATTTAGGTGCAGGCATAGGTGGACGATAGAGCTACAAGATGATCGTTGCAGTTATCCGGACGTTCAGCATTTATCCGGTTTTGGTAGGTCCTCATGCTTTCGAGGATGCTACTATTTTATATTCTAGCTTAGTTTTAGAGTTGAGCTAGTGAAGCATGTTCCACTAGCGTATCTTTCCTGTTTTTATTCAGACTATGTATTGGTGCCATTTTGGCAATTATACATTTAATAAGAATTGGATTGTTTCTTTCAGTTGCTTATCTCTTAATGTTACATGGTTGATGGTGAAAAATTACGTATTTATGAGAATTTTTTTATAAGTATGTTAAGAAACAAAATGTTTCAAATTTTCCTTTAAAATTAACCTATGTAAAGTAAGAATGACGTAAATAGGCTTGTCTGCAAATTCTGAGAGGTCAACGATGCCGGTCTCGTCTGGAGTCTAGATTCTGGTCGTGACAATGTTTGTATCAGTGCGCTAGGTTAAATTTCGAGGAATATAAGTTCACATCAACCACATTGAGTAGTTTCTAAGTCATGGTAGTGAAGTGCACCACAATCCTGGATTAGAGACTGCATGATGCGTAGGAAATTTTTGCTTCTGATCTTATCGTGTTTTTCCTAATATCTAAGTTCTTGGGTAATCAGAATCCACCTCAGGCTCCAGCTGAAGGAGTGGCCATGCTAGTTAACCCAGTTGGGTGGACTGATGCTGAGGTGAGGTCATCTCTGGCTCTGATGGAACAGGCCATTACGATGAAAACTTAGGCTATGACTGCCCAAGTCAACCGGCAGGATGTTCAGAGAGAGAACCCACAGGTTCGCAGCATGGCTGACAAGCTGCGAGACTTCACGAGGATGAACCCTCCTATTTTCACAGGGTCTAAGACATCAGAGCATCCTCAGGATTTTTTGGATGAAGTACATAAGATTCTGGTGGCTATCGGGGCCACATATACTGAGAAGGCTCAGTTGGCTTCCTATCAGCTCAAGGATGTTGCACAGACTTGGTGCAAGATGCGGTAAGATAGTCGTGTTTTGGGTGGAGTGCCAGTCACTTTGGAGCTGTTCAAGATAACATTTCTGGAGAGTTTCTTCCCTAGAGAGATGGGGGAATCCAAGGTTGAGGAGTTCATCAACCTTAAACAAGGCTCTATAACGGTCAAGGAGTATTCCCCAAAGTTTGTTAAGCTATCAAGGTATATTATTTTCCTTAGTATTTAATAGAAAGAATGAGGATAGTACTGAGCTTTGTTGAAATTATCCAGGTATGCTCCTTCCCTGGTTTTGAACAACAGGGATCAGATGAGAAAGTTCCTCACAGGAATCAATGGAGACATGGAGGAGGAGTGTCGGTCTGCGATGCTCCATGATAATATGGACCTTTCCAGGTTGATGGTGCATGTCCAACAGGGAGAGGACAGCCGCAAGAAGAGAGGTGTTCGTGATGTTAGGAGGCCTAGGCCTCAAGATCAGGCAGGTCCCAGCCGTGGAGGCCACAAAAACAATTTTGGCATCTGTGAGCAGCCCAGGTTCAAGGAGGGACAACAAATTCTGGGAATTCTAAATCTCAGAGTAATATAGCACCTAGAAGAGGCAAACATGAACCCAAGAGGGGCGATGGAGGTGAGATGCAGTGTCCTAAGAAAAAGTGTGCTAAGTGTGGCCGAGCTCACAATGGAGAGTGCATGCAGGGCACTAATGCCTGCTTCGGTTGTGGTAAGAGTGTACACATGGTCAGAGATTGTCCACAGAACAGAGGTCAAGTTGGAGGTAATGCTCAGCCTAGGCTTAACCCACAGAGTGCAGCAGCAGCCGAGCCTACCAAGAGGAATAGATTCTATGCCCTGAAGGGCGGGGAGAAGCAGCAGAAGTCCGCTAATGTGGTCACAGGTATGCTGCAAGTATTCTCAACATCTATTTATGCTCTACTTGATCCAAGGTCTACGCTTTCCTTTGTGACTCCTCTGCCTCCTCTTACTTTTGAAATACTACCTGAAGTTCTGCATAATCCTATAGTATTTAGAATGCCTTTAGGAGAAAGTGTAAGAAGTGATAGAGTATACAAGGATTGCCCAATAGTTGTATGTGGTAGGACTATGTGCGCGGACTTGGTTGAACTAGCCATGCATGATTTGATGTTAGTCTTGTCATGGACTGGTTTCACAGTTGTTATGCTTGCTTGGACTCTCGTAGTAGAGTTGTGAGATTTTGCTTCGCCAATGAAGAAGAGTTAGTTTGGGAGGGGTATAATTCGAATCGTCCTAATCCCTTGATTTCAAATCTTAAGGACAATGAAATGATGTCCAAGGGGTTACTATGTCATCTTGTGAGGGTTTCTATGTCATCTTGTGAGTGTTAATGATTTAGATCATAACATTCCTTCCATAGACTCAGTGCATGCAGTGAATGAGTTCCTAAATGTGTTTTCTGAAGATTTGCCTGGAGTCCCTCCCCTTCGAGAGATTGACTTTGGTATCAACTTAGAACATGATAATAAACCAATCTCAATTCCTCCTTATAGAATGGCTCTAGAAGAACTCAAAGAGTTGAAGTTGTAGTTAAAAGACATATCCCTTGGGGCGCTTCAGTGTTGTTTGTGAAAAAGAAGGATGGAACCCTTAGAATGTGTATCGATTATCGGCAACTCAACAAAGTCACTATAAAGAATAAGTATCCACTTCTCATAATAGATGATTTGTTCTATCAGCTCCAAGAGTATAGTTTCTTCTCTAAGATTGATGTTCGTTCAGGGTATCATCAGCTTAGGGTTAGGGATGGAGATGTCCAAAAGACAACCTTTCGTACCCGTTATGAGTTCTTGGTTATGTCATTTGGTCTCACGAATGCACCTGCTGCATTTATGGATCTCATGACTATAGTCTTCCTTGAATACCTTGACCCTTTCGTCATAGTATTCATTGATGACATTCTCATCTACTCTAAGACCAAAGAAGAGTATGAACGGCATTTGAGACTAACCTTGCAAGTACTTAGACAGCATCAGTTGTATGCCAAATTCAGGAAGTGTGAATTTTAGCTGAGATCAGTGACCTTCCTGGGTCATGTTTAGTCCAATCAGGGTGTAGGGGTGGACCCTAGGAAGATTGAGGTTGTTAAGAACTGGCCAAAGCCTCTTAATCCCACTGATATCCGTAGCTTTCTAGGATTGGCTGGTTACTAGCGCAGGTTTGTGGAGGGCTTTTCTTCCATTGCTGCCCCACTTACAGCTTTGACAAAGAAGAAAGCCAAGTTTGAATGGACGGAAACTTGTGAGAAGAGTTTCCACGAGCTCAAGGACAGACTCACTTCAGCCCCGGTGCTTACTCTGCCTAGAAGTGGTGAGAATTACATTGTCTATTGTGATGCATCTAGGGTTGGTTTGGGTTGTGTTCTTATGCAGGCTGGAAAGGTGATAGGTTATGTTTCCATACAGCTCAAGGTTCATGAGAAGAATTATCCCACTCATGACCTGGAGTTGGTAGCTGTGGTGTTTGCACTGAAGTTGTGGAGGCATTAACTGTATAGAGTGCATGTGGATGTGTTCACAGATCATAAGAGTCTCTAGTACGTGTTCACACAGAGAGAGTTGAATCTCCGTCAGCAGAGATGGTTGGATCTGTTGAAGGATTATGAAATGAATGTGCACTACCATCCAGGTAAGGCTAATGTTGTGGCTTATGCATTAAGTAGGATGAGCATGGGGAGCACAGCCCACATTAAGGACGAGAAGAAGGAGTTGGAAAAAGAGGTACACAGACTGGCCAGACTGGGTGTGCGAATTGTTTACTCTACTATTGGGGGTGTTTCAGTTCATCCTACTTCTAAATCATCCTGCTACTTGAAGTCAAGAAGGGTCAGCATCTTTATGCTGTGTTGATGGAGTTGAAGGACTCAGTGTTGTTAGAAATGAATGAGTCTTTTGCTTTGGGAGGTGATGGCATACATAGATACTAGGACAGGTTGTGTGTACCAGATGTGGATGATTTACGGACCAGGATTGTGGCAGAGGCTTATGGTTCCAGATATTCCATACATCCAAGTTCCACCAAAATGTATCATGATCTTAAGCAGATCTATTGGTGGGATGGCATGAAGAAAGACATTGTAGAATATGTGGCTAAGTGTCTTAATTGTCAGCAGGTTAAGGCAAAGCATCTTAATCCTGGTGGTCTGACTCAGATTATTGAGGTTCCGACTTCGAAGTGGGAAGCCATTAATATGGACTTCGTGGCTGGCCTTCCGAGAACTAGGAGGCAGCATGACTCCATATGGGTTATTGTGGACAAATTGACTAAGTTTGCTCACTTTATCCCTGTGAAGTCTACCTACAGAGCCGAGGATTATGCAAGACCTTATATTGATGATATTGTCAGGTGGCATGGGATTCCTTTGCCTATCATTTCAGATAGAGGAACTTAGTTTACTTCACATTTCTTGAGATCTTTCCAGAAAAGCTTGGGCACGCAGGTAAAGCTTAGTACCGCCTTTCATCCTCAGACTAATGGGCAGGAAGAGCGCACCATTCATACATTAGGGGACATGTTGAGGGCGTGTGTGATTGACTTCAGAGGTAGCTGGGATGACCATCTTTCTTTGATAGAGTTCTCGTATAATAATAGCTATCACTCTAGCATTGGGATGGCACCGTTTGAGGCATTGCATAGGAGGAGGTGTATATATCCAGTTGGGTGGTTCGAGGTTGGATAGTCATCCATTTTTTGTCCAGAGATCATTCATGAGGCCTTAGAGAAGGTTAGAGTGATTAGGGACAAGTTGGCTACTGCTTACAGCAGACACAAGTCAGATGCAGACAACATAAAGCGGCCTTAGAATTTGAGGTTGGTGACCAGGTTTACTTGAAGATATCACCTATGAAAAGAGTGATGAGATAAAGTAGAAAAGGAAGTTGAGTCCGAGGTATGTTGGGCCATATGAGATCATACAGCGTGTGGGTGAGGTGCAGTTAGCATTGCCTGCGGAGCTAGCTTCTGTCCATCCAGTCTTTCATGTCTCTATGTTGAAGAATGCCTAGGTTATCTAACATCAATGCTACCTTTGGAAGGTTTGGGGGTTGATGAGGACTTTTCTTATGAGGAGGTACCTATTGAGATCTTAGATAGACAGGTCAAGCGGCTGAGGAACAAGGAGATTGCTACAGTGAAGGTATTGTGGAGAAATCATCTTGTTGAGAGTGTTACGTGGGAGGCTGAGGCCGACATGAGATCCCGCTACCCTCATCTTTTCAGGTCATGAGGTTAAATTTCCCACTCTTAAGTCTATGTTTCCTTATCTCTCCGTATTTTTTTTTCTATTGCTTGACTGTGCATAGTGATTATGATATGATATGATTGTCATTACGATATGTAGTTCTAGTGTCATTCGGGGATGAATGTTCCTATGAGGGGATACTGTGACAACCTGATACGCTCAAACTTACTTCTCAAATAATAAGTAAAGCGGTCGTATCAAGTAAAGAACCCATCTAATGAGGTTAGGATCGTTCCCACGAGGAAAATAGTTTAAACTTAACTTCAATATATTATTACTACTATTTAGTCAATTATTTCCTAGAAAAACAAAGAAAATAAAAGGGGGGGTTTACTTCTAAATGAATGAAAATAACTACCTAAATTAAAGGATACAACTAACAAATTCAAATGTTGGACTTTTAATCAATGAATAACAGTAACTAGGGTTTACGTGTTCCCCACAGGTTCCTAACTTGATAATTCTAAATATAACAATTCTTTCCTAGTATCTTGCATGCAAAGTGATAAGTTATGTATTTCTAAATCCTTGGTCCGGCATCTAGAAAATTTCACTCCGCACCTTGGTCCGGCTACGTGTGTTGCTATACTAACCCTTACCTTTACCTCATATTAAGCATTGTATTCGATATTTGACTATATTATTACCTCGTACCAATTAATACTAGCCTATTAGATAGTATACACTAAATCTATGTTGATAATTCTTTTCCTATTATCTACCTCCTTGGTCCGGAAAGTAGCATTAAGGCGAGTTTTAACGTTGTCCATCCGTTAAAAAGACTTCTAAGTGAAAGAATTATCAATACATGCAACACACTATTCTAGAATTGTTGTTTTAGTTGGTTTTACCTCATTATTTGCCTATGGTTCCTACAACCCTAATTATGGAGTTTAGTTACCCATAGTCATAATCACAATGTTCATATATATGATATAAGAATTCATACACTTACTTCAATGAGAAAGAATAAAACCTAGAAATTTACTTGATTAATCGACAAAATCACCAATAATCAACTCTAGAGAAAAGTATAACAATCCAAAGTGTAATAATCAAAATAATCTCCTCACAAAGAATATAACATAAAAGTGTCTAATAACCAAGAGTCTAACCCCAAAAATGAAGTTTTTCGAACTATTTATAAAAATTAAAAAAAACTTATCAAAGAAGGACTCTATTTGTTGGAAATCTGTCGAAACGCGGATGGGTCAACGGACCTCGCGATGGGTCGTCGTGGTCACGACGGGCCGTCATGGACTCTGTCGTCCCATACTTTGCAAATTCTCCTGCTGCTCTCTTCATTACCATCGACGGCACGTATGACGGATCGTCACAGGCACAACAGTCCGTTGAGGGTCTTCGTTACATAACACTTAAACTCTTTGGAATTTGGGTACTAGGACTACATCTCTGATCTTCACGACGAACTAGCAAGACGGACCGTCATGGCTACGACGGTCTGTCACGCACTTTGTAACCCCACACTTGGTCATACTTCCCCATCATCCTTCAGCAGCTTCACTACGATGCCACCTACGGGCCGTCACAGGAACGACGGACCGTCACAAGCTCCGTAGGTGGTCTCTTCTGCATTTCTTCGCTCAAAATCTCCGCATTCATCTTTGGACAGATTTCCTACAAATAAAGATAAACTTACATAAAAATTAATACAAAAAGGCTTTTGGACACACACTAAACTTAAGGAAAAAGCATATTAAATTCCGTGAAACCATGGTACATCAACACCCTCAACTTAAATTCGTTGTTTGTCCTCAAGCGACGCACTATGACTTAATACAAAATCTTTGTACAATAGTATCCATGTTTTATCTTTCCCAATCATTTGTCTATCAATCCCAATCAGTCTCATCATATTTATGCATGCTATCACTATTAGGCTAGAATTATGTGGAATCGGACCATGACACAAACTCACCACGCACTAACACCTATCCTCTTCAATTTCTCACCGAGGTGCTAATATTTCCGGTATTGCTAGTGTCCTCACTTCAAAACAATATCCTAATTTTTCACACAATGATTTTAGTTTGAGTATAAGGATAACTTTTCACACTCACTCTCAGAACAGATGAACAACTCATTCATACATATTGCCATAAGCTTGCCCTTATTTTCACTACTTTAAGTTTGCTATACAACTTTTAGGATCACAATAGGACTTTCTTAGCTTGTAACATAGGCTCAGGGTCAGGTAGGATATATTTATGTATACTTTAGTGACTTTTTGCCCTCCTTGACATATCGGCTAAACATACCACTTTTTATCATTCTATTTCGCCCAGTTTCTCATATTCTTTCACCTTGCTATTTTCCCTTCTTTCTTCATTTGTGTAAGTGAATCTCTTATTTTCTTGCTTGTATTTATTGTATTTTTTATTTTTTTATTTCACTTTTCTTTCAACTGATTCTTGAGTCACTTTATTTTTGTTCTTTCTTTCTTTTTGTTCTTTCAAACCCACTTTCCAGAGCATTCCTCATAATAGCCACCCTTAACTCATGGTTTTGCCATGAGTCAAAGTATACAATACCCAAAGTTGGGTCAACGCCATAAAAAGGTTGTTTACTACATTACCCACCATCAACTTATGCTTTTGGCATAAGCTGAGGTGCACATGTCCAAGGAGGGACCAGGGCCACCACATTATTCCCAGAAAAAAACCAGTTGGGGTGAAAAAGAAAGGTCTAGTTTAAGCTCAAATCATTTGGATCAAAGAAGGATTAATTTCATTTGGTTTTTTTTTTTTACTTAGGCTGAAAATGGTCTATATTGAACAAGGGCCTATGATCTTTTCCTAATTGTCTATTGCAGCTTACTTTTAGCTGGACTAACCAGGCAAGTTCTAGCTCAGTACAAATAGTGCACTATTCAAATCTTTCTCACACTCACTTGACATCTCATTACTCTACTAAATTATCAGACACCTACTTCGAATTTTAGACATAGGTTCATGCAGTGGTGTATCTCTATGTCATGCTTAGAGCCACACTTTTATCAATTACTATGCCTAGTCATGCATCATTTTCATTTCATCAGGATATCATTATAGCCATCATGCTTCAGAGTTAAACTATGTACACAAGATATAGACATGCCGGTTCAACACTAAAAATAATCAGTCTCTTGGGGAAAAAGAACACGGGCAAGAAAACCCCAGAAGAGGATAGTGAATTGGGCTACTCAGACTTCACCCTAGCACTCACTTTCCATTTACCCCACCCCCAACAAAAAGATATGCAATTATCCCCAATGCATAAAAAATATTGAAATACGAGAGCGGTAGGTGAAGCAAACCTGGGGTGCAAAGCGCCGACGGTCAGCAAGCTGGTGGGTCCGGTTCCCTGGAACCCACTGCCTCTATAATCTGGACACCCTCAATAGTGTCCTAATCAGGAACATCACTATCACTTGTGCCTACCGCTATCTCCACATTTCTGGAGCTAGATGCCCCAGCAGCTAACTCTACAGCCCTGATCCGACGCGCCACCTCAGCAACAAGCGAGGCTCTCCTCAAAGCCTCCATCTCATGGCGCTCCTTCTTCCGTGCTCTAGCCTCATTCTCTTCTCGACCCCTACGCCTCTTGGCATGCTCTCGAGGTGTAGGTGGTGGAATCTCAGAAGTGGCGAATAAGGCCGCCATCACTGTGTCCTTGGCAGGCTCTGTAGAAGGGGCCTCAGACTCAGGCACCCTTGCCTCTAGGATCATATCAATGTCTGCGAAGACTCTCGACCACAGCCTAAAGGGTCGACACATCCACCTGAGAGTATGGCTGGGCTAGCACCCGCAACTCAAAAGCGTCCAAGCATTGATGAACCTCAGCGATCTTCCGCTCTGTATGCTGGAGCCTTCTCCACTCCAAGCGCTCTTCTGCTTCAGCAATAGACCTCTGCATCCAAGGATGGATGTGATGCAGAAGTGTAGCCATCTGTGCCTCTAGTTTCTGGACCCTAGCAAGCGGGACCAGAGCGGGGAAAGGGGCTGAGCGAGAGGAGCTCGGGGCAGTGCTACTACCCGGGAAAGACTCGACCGGGGTTGTGTCAGTGGCTTCAGAAGCAGCCTGTGTTGTCATTCGACCCTGTGCTACTGTATCAGCCAGATTGTCACCAAGTGGAGGCAACTCTGGACGGGGCCCTCTGTGTGGAGCGAACTCATTGGCCTCATCCCTGATGAGGCCGATATCAACGATGCCCAGCGGAGTCTTGATCTGATCAATGTGCCAGATGGGCAAACCTGCGGACCGGTATAAAGTAAATATCATGCACAGGAAAGAGTAAGTAGTTGTGACCTTAAAAGCCCTCTCGTGCATGACCGCCTGTAGAAGCCAAGCAAAGTCCACCTCAAATTCGGTTATCATTGCCGCCATCAGAACTGCATGATCCCAGGTGACTATATTATCAGTTGCGGGAAAGGCAGTAGCGGACAATAAACCACAAGAACTTAGCCGGGAAGGTCAGGTTAGCCTTCTTAATGTCTCCCTTCGGCTCGGTTACCCATTCAGCACCCTCTCCATCAACAGACAAATGCAGGGCCATCCACTTCTTGGTGGACTCTATAAGCGATGGCTCACGCAAGAATTGGCAATCTTTGAAATTTTGCCACCGGTAGTCAAACTCGGCGGTGAGAGGGTCTGATTGGCATCAACATCCTCGCCGTATAGATACCGGCGTATGGAAGGCAGGGAGATATCAACCTGAATGCCACGTACTCGGACATGCTCTAGTGGGGCATGTTTGGTGGGGGAAGCCCGCCTATCAATCTTTGATCTGAGAGTAGCCACGTAGGAGGCGTAGAACTCTCGGACCAACTCTTCACTATAACGGCCCAACGAACGCGCTGTCCACTCCAGTCGGTGTCTAGTAAAGAGATTGTGTATCTCTGGCTTAGTCGAGAGACTTCCCATAAGAACCCTCCTCTCCAATGTAAGGTCCGTGTCATGACTCGTTTTTCATTCATAAACTTTGCGTCTGAATAAACTTGATACTGTCCGTCGACACACCACCAGTTGGGCTGGTCAGCAACCGGGGTGAGAGCACGAGTCGGTGAGCCGAGTGTGGATTCAGAACTGTTAGCCTCATCAGACGAGGCAGACTGTGCAGCTGTGGCTAGTGCAGGGACTTCAGCAAATTCAGAGGCTTCCTCCGACCACCAAACTCCTAAGGAGCCAGACGCTCCTTCTTCATGAGTAGCTGACCCAGAAGGTGTACCGGTCAATGTGCGCTCCTCATCAGACTGGGAGGCAAGGACTACGCCAGACTCCACCTTTTAGGGTGTGGCTCTGGCAGTACGTGCAGCTCGTGATGGGGTGGAAGTGCCTGGGGAACGTACTCGGGGTCACGCTCATTATCAGAGCCAATGACCAGGCAGGCAGATGGGGCGACAGACTTTGATCACCCACGTGCGTACACTCGATCTTGTTTTGGTGCCATTATAGATAGTGCCTTTAAGGAATCAATATTATTACTAGATGGAGCAAACAAGACAAGCAAAACGACACAAAATAAATAAAAGAGTTAAATATGTCTAGCATATCTTTTCGTAGTAATAGAATCACCAAAGTATATTCGTTATCTTATCGCTAAGATTGACATTTACAAATACACAATTCATAATTTAAGGATACCAAATAATTAACGTTAATATAATTAGTAACATCAAAACACGAAGACAATTGAATTATTACTGCTCTTGTAAATTTGTCTTTGTAAAACAAGTGAATAATTTAATAAATAAAAAGATATAAATTCTTACATATTTGTGCCTAGGTGATTTTGTTCACTAAAAATAACTTTGTTTTCCCTAAAAGAAGATTTTATTTGGTCTGCTACATAATTTTTATTTTTATTTATAGTATATATAGACATACAGTATATACTTTATCACGGAGTCATCCATAATATTTTGTTCTAGTCTAAATAATAATTCTTTACCAAAAAAAATTATTAAAAAAAAAAGGAAAAGGGCCAAAATTATCTGTGGAGTATTCAAAAATAGACTAATTTTATCTTTTATTACGTATTCTTTTAATAAAATATCGTCCTACAACTAGTGATTATTCCAAAAAAAAAAAAAGGGAAGGGAATGAACAGATTTTGCATTTGAAATGGGGCAATTTCGCTCATTTAAATTTGCGATAAGGTAATATAAGTATCCCCATATTATGAATAAAATTTCAGAGATATACTTAACTAAAATAACATTATATTACCCCTATAAATCCTTTTTTTTTTATATTTTGTACATCTTTTTGAGTTATGTGACATTCAAATATCTTTCTTAGGCTTCAACTGCGTAGAATCATCAAGTATTCAAAACATACATTGAAGCGCTAATTAAATTTAAATAGTAATTGCAGGACTTAGAGGAATAAGGTATAGAAACACACCTAAAAAATTTCTCATTTGAGTTTATCCTAAATTAAAAAAGAATAGGTAACAACGTTGATGTTAATGGTATTTGTTTATTAGTTTTAGTGCTAACATTTTTTATTTTACCTATAATTCTGTAAATAAATTCTACTATATTATAAAATACAGTTGAAGTGCCAAAGCAGACAGCAGGTCAACATGCCTGCTTTGGCACTCTAAAGGGTGTTTCAGTAATTCACGTAGAATCAAAACAATATATTGGCTGAGAAGTCATTTCACTCGAGCAGCAATATAGATATGAGATGGGACTTGACCATATTCTCCTTTGTTAGCTCATCAAAGACAACACCAAATTCTATTTGAAAAAGTGTTGCTGCCCAAAACAAACAACGTGTACTTCATCCATTATTATTCTTCTAAATGTATTTCTTTGTTAATTTGTAAGCAAGATTATAAATAAATTATTATGGAGCATTTCAAATGTTGTTTTTTTCCCTAATTTGGACTTGACATAAGCTTTAAAAAATAGAAAATAATAATTAAATTTTATAATTTAAATTAAAATTATATACAAAATGCATCAAAATATTATTTTGATTTGTGAGTAGGTAAATATTCGTGTAAGGTTATTTTAGTTATTTCGTGGTTCCACCATTTAATTAGTTATCTTATTTTTATGTTTTTGTATATTTTAACATTACCTAAAGTTATTATAAATAACAATAATTAAAAGATAAATAAAAAATAATTTGATATTTAGAATTCTATCTGTGCTACATAAATTGAAACAAAGAAACTAACCTGTGTTGAAAATGACACAAAAAGTATTATAAATCTCAATAACTAATATTTTAAAATATTTTCAAAAACATTATAAAAAGATTGGCCGAATCTTGAAATTTTATTTGTACCATATAAATTGAAATTAAAGAATGATATGTATTATTTAAAAAGTACGTACGAGATATTACTAAATAATAATTAACAACTTTAAATATTTAAAAGATACATAAAAAGATTGATTGACTTTCGAATTTTTATTAGTGTCAAATGAATTGGGAAAGAAGAAATAACATATACTTAAAAATAACATAAACAACACTGTAAATCATACTAATGAACCACTTAAGATATTTAGAAGACATGTGAAATGTTGAATGCCTTGAATCGGACCCGTTACAGCAGATAGAACGGGGGTCTCGCTGCCCGGTCAGCGAGTCGGGGGGTCCAGGGGGGCGACGGTATACAATGTTGTTGTATTGGGCCCTTAATTATCTGTCAATTCTGTATTTTGGGCCCAAGCCTGTTAGGGCGTAGCTTAGCACTATATATAGACGCTATGGCAAACCCTATTCTGTATTCTGTTTTTGCCTCTCCATAATAAAACTGCTCCTCCTCTTCCCGTGGACGTAGCCAATTTATTGGTGAACCACGTAAATCTGTTGTCTTATTTTTCGCGTTTATATTTTCTCGTATTATCTCGAATTTCGCATAACAAATTGGTATCAGAGCCTCTCGGTTAATCGGCTTTTTTTGGAGAATTCGAGATGTCTGCTTTGAACGTGAAAATCGACAAATTCACAGGGAGGAACAGTTTCAGTTTATGGCAGATCAAGTGCGGGCTTTGTTGAAACAGCAAGGATTCTGGCGCCGTTGTCGAAAGACAAGAACGCCGTCGTTACTCCTGAGATGGCGATTCTGGAGGAAAAGGCGCACTCGACGATCATGCTGTGTCTCGCGGATGACTTCATCACGGAGGTCTCGAATGAAGAGACTGTTGCTGGTCTGTGGTTGAAGCTGGAGAGTTTGTACATGACAAAATCTCTAACCAACAAGCTGCTTCTGAAACAACGTCTATTCGGTTTACAAATGGCTGAAGGTACACAACTCAGGGAACATTTAGACCGATTGAATACTTTGTCATTAGAATTGCGTAATATCGATGTGAAGATCGAGGATGAAGATGCTGCCCTGATTCTGTTACTATCTCTCCCAATGTCGTTTGAGAATTTTGTTCAATCGTTCATTGTTGGGAAAGATACTGTGTCGCTGGAAGAAGTCAGATCGGCCCTTCATAGTAGGGAATTACGGCATAAGGCTAACGGCACAAGTACGACATACAGCCTTCCGGTCTGTTCACCAGTAGCGGAAAGAAAAAGAAGTCGATGTCGAAGGGTGCAAAGCCGGATGATGTTTGTAATTACTGCAAGGAGAAGGGACATTGGAAATTTGATTGTCCGAAGAAGAAGAAGCAATCGGAAAAACAATCAGTTTCTGCTGCTGTTGCTGAAGAAGACACCAATTCTGAAGAAGACATTGCCCTAGTTGCGGATGAGCACACTCATCATTCAGATGTGTGGGTTCTCGATTCTGGGGCATCCTATCACATCTGTCCTAGGAGAGAGTGGTTCACGACTTATGAGCAGATAGACGGAGGCAGCATCTCGATGGCCAACAGTTCTGTCTGCAAGGTGGTTGGGACAGGCTCGATCAAGATAAGGACACATGACGGTAGCTTCTGCACATTGAACGAGGTCTGGCACGTTCCATTGATGACGAAAAATCTGATATCTCTCAGTCTTTTGGACACCAAGGGATTCAGCTGGTCGGGAAAATATGGAGTCTTGCGGGTCTGGAAGGGTTCAAATCTGATT